>NC_056035.1:2370744-2727101 GCF_004379255.2 Salvia splendens | reverse complement strand
AGCGCGAGATCAGCCTCGTCGGCAACCTTAGGAGATGTTTCTTGTTTGATACTCAATTGAGCCAAAAGAATGATAATTTCATATATTGATTGAATGAATAAAAAAGATAACAGTCTATCCTATTTATAATGCTACTGACTTAATGAACAAGAAAACAAAGATATAGAAAAAGATATGCTAAGTCCCTATAATATCTAAACTAAATAATAATAATAATAATAATAGGCTCGTATCAACTATCCGACGTAGCTGAGCGGGCCAGTAACTTGGGGGTGAGTGTTGCGGTGGCGGCCAACCGGAAGGCTGTTCGTGGCAGGTGCGAAAACGAGTAGGTTGTTGGGACCCCCGATCGAGCTCTTGTGGGTAGCGATCCGTCGGCCTTTCCCAACTAGAGCGCGGTCGCATATCCGGACGCGAGCGATAGGGTGCAGCCGCCACGCCGAACTGCGGGAAGCGGCCCCCTCGGTTGTGTAAATCGCGGGCATCACCACGCCGGCGTCGGATACCCCCACCACTGTCCCGCCGGCCGTGGTTGAAGGGCCAGGGGACATCCTCCTCGGTCGTCCACCCGTCGCACTGGGAACGATGCCCGTCAAAGTCTGCATCAACCGAAAAATAGGATGGATCCGGGTAAGGGATACGCGGTGTCTCCAGCTTATCAATGCGCCTATCCCTCGAATCCAACAAGAACTCCAATCTATCGAATCGAGCCATGATCTTCTCAAACCCTAGCGACGAGGGGTCGCCCGTCCACGCCGCATCGATGTAGGTACGTGACATTATGCAGGAAGTTCGCTATGGTGAGAAGACAGTGGAGCTGATAATGGGAAAAAATTGGATGCTGATGTCCTTCCACTTTGTAGATTACCAAAAAAAAAAAAAAAAACTAGCTATGGTAATGGGATCGAATAATGGATTGAATAATGTGGATTTTGGTTTGGTAGGTGGAGTTGGTGGTGATGCGGAGGAAGAGTACGGAATGAAAGCACCAATTGTTAAGAGCACAATTCTCTTAACGAAGAAGTATTGCTGTCGTCGCACGCAACACACAAATCCGGCGCCCCGATCGTTAGGGTCGGCGGTCAAAACTCGTGACTGGCGCGGAGAACTTCCTCCGTCGGCAGTGAATTGAATTCTTTGGAGTATTGCACAAGACACGTGGGCAAAATATTTCTTTATTGATTGATTGAAAGAATAATGAAAGGCCCTATTTATAATAAACTAAACCCTAACTTATGGAATAAGAAAATAATATATGAAAAGATATGGGGATTGAAAAGATAACTAAATATTTGGAGAATCCTAAGATATAGGGATCGTAACAACGAGATAGGCCTCCCACTGGTCGAAATCTTTGAACTTCAAGGATCTGTCGGGGTACTGCGCCAAGGCACGGTTCTTCACATCCTCCTCGGACATACCGCTGGTTGCCTGGCGGAGATTGTTTTGGTAGAGGCCGGCAAATCGACTAAGCTTAGGCCTCAACCGCTCCCACTGTTTCCGGCATTGTTCGGGCACGCGACACTTCACCCCAGCCGGTTTGTGTGTGAGGTAGGGTTCAGCGACACGATGCCACAGTCTGTCAATATGCTGGTTAGCACCGACATAGGGATCCTCGACTATTGAAACCCAAGCCTTTGAAAGCGCGACGTTTTCCCACACGCTCCAGACCGTCTTCTTTCCCGTCTCCTCATCATCCTCTTCCTCAGCCACCGTTCGCGAGGAAGAGCCCGTGGCTTTCCCCTTGCCCCTGCCACGGCCATTGCCCCTGCCCCTTGCCGTTGTCCCCACATCATCGGGAGTCTCCCTGACTGGAGATAGCTCCAACTCCTCAAAAGAGAAAGTATCCACGATGGTGAACTGATTCTCCGGAACAAAACTGGAGGGGGTATCAGTAGACAACATATCGATAACCGGCCGATAGACATCGTTCGCTAGTGGTTCATGGCCCCTGCCACCCCCTCCCCCAGGCATGGTCTGCATCATCCCCGGCATCATCCCACCCATCCCCATCATATTTGGGGTCATGCCCCCCATCCCCATCATATTTGGGGTCATGCCCCCCATCCTCGCTGCCCTGGGCATCACACTACCCATACCACCCATCCCACCCATCCAATTGTACATATTGCAGTAAGGGGACATCATACCACTCATCCCACCCATCCAACCCATACCACCCATCCTACCCATTCCACCCATCCCCGACATTGCCGGAACCGTTGTCGCTTTTCCGCTAGAGTTTCCCTCCAGTTCGGCGGGAAACGTCGGAGTCTGCGACTCACTCGTGGCGGGGGAGTTCCTGTCGTTCTCCATTAAGTAGAAATGAAATTTGTAGTAAAAGAAGAAAGAAACTTGTTAACACAAGTGGTGCGAATGAAATGAAGTTCAACGAGCTGTATATATAGAGTTTTAAAAAAAAATAAATATCGGACGTCCGACCCACGCCACAATGGCGGACGTCCGCCCGCCCGTCGCCCGCACGTCTGAGGACATCCGACGTCCTTACGGGACGTCCGTATCCGAGTTGAAACGCCACAATGGCGGACGTCCCGGACGTCCGCCATTGGAGATGCTCTTACTAGACAAACTCTTTCCTTGGATGTAATTATTGTTACATATATATCGAAAACATAACTCGTGGGATCAAACATAATGAAAAGGGTGTTGCCGGCATCAGATGGCAGAGACGACATGACAACTGACAGTCGTTACAGTCAATTGATGACGAATGGAGAACAAAAATGAACACCCATGGCAGACGCATTGCGACACACTATGAGGTCAGCAAAAACTGCGAAAACTGAATTTAATAGAGTTTTTCGACATGTGGTTGATAGATCTGTGACCCCGCCTGGATCCGCTAGTGTATAAATATGTTTGTTGGAGTACACAAAAATGAGATGAGGATAGGGATCACTCACCTACACTACTCATTATATAATGGGAGGCCTTCATCCCAGGGGTCATGCTTAATTTCTCTAAATAATAATTGAATTTACATTCTATCTTTGTATGTCTGCTTACATTGTCTTCACTTATTCATTTGAGTAACTATATATTCACTACCTACTAGGCAACCTGCCCTCATTTTAAATGGGTTGTGGTCCACTATGTTTCAGTTAGGTCATTTTGTTTTTAATTTATCATGAAATCCACCAATTAATTCTCAATTTTTAGTGGTGTGTAAATATGGGTGAGCAAAATTCCAGAAAGAAAATACCCATATTCGGAATATTTACTATTGATTTTTTAGGGATAAAAGATAATTCTGCAATTAAGTATTTGATTTTTTTTATTAAAACAACAAATGATTGGGAGCTTATTCAGAGATGAATTTTCAAGATGTATAAAAGATAAAATAATTAATCATTAAAATTAAAATTATTTATAGTAAAATACTTCATCTGACCCATTAGAAATGACACGTTTTCCTTTTAAGGTTATCTCACTAAATATGTACGTTTCCTAAAATGGAAACAACGTCATCTCTACTTTTTTATCTCTCTTAATTTACTTTCTTATTAACTCACAAACAATATTGCATAAAATCTCGTACCGAAAGACAAATGTTTCATATTTATTGATAACTTACAAAAAAAAATATGGATGAATAAGGAACATCCATAGTAAATTAAAGATTTAGAAAACGAAAAAATAGATAAGGGTAGCATGTGAATCATATAGCACATTTCCAGTCTTATATGTCAAGACATATTAGAAGATATTCTTTCCAAGAAGAGAAGATTGCAGAATAATTCATTGATTGCATAAATCTCGTGATTACATAGATTGATTACAGTAGTAATTGTATTTCCATAGTTAGACAACTATGGTGCCTATATAGTAAACACTGTAAATCACTATGAAATATAACAGAGAAATATACCGATCTCAATCTTCTTCTCTTAATCTTTCGCCATTATGCACCATACAAATCCCGCCTCTCTCGATCACCATCGTTAAGATAGTATCAGAGCAGGTTTATCCCGAGATCGAGACTCAGAAAATTATCATCATAGTCTCGGTACCTTTCCCGACCTTTTGAAGCCTGCAAACAAACAACAGAAACAATGTCAGACCACGATCGACCAATAACCCTTTCTGCAGAATAATTTGCTGAATTCTTGAGACTAAATGGGTCTCAAAATGTATCTTTGGTGAATACAAACAGTGATAGGAACATTGGAGAAGAGTGTAAAACCAATGAAGAAGATGAAGACACTGGAAATCCATATGAATTCTTAATGATCATAAGAGTTTTACCTTGGTGATGAGACTTAAATCAGGGGGATAGGCTCCTCCATTTGCAAATCGTGCTGCTTGCTCATTAGGATAAGGCTGAGGGAAACGGTCACTCAACTTCCCTGGGCGAGTAAACATTTCGCCCTCATCATTTGGGCCATCAGCCACTTCAATTTCTGCTGCCATCGCTTTAGTTTCTTCCTCAGTGTACGCCACACCAACAAGATCACGATAAGAAATAAGTGACATAGAGTGACAGGATGCACAAACTTGCTGATAGACCTGGTGACCCCGACGAATCCTGTTCACAACAACTGACTGTCATGATAAAGATGCAGGTTAGCCACTAAACACCATTCCTGTTTCACATGATTGAACATTCGACCTAAATGGAAAGTATAGAGAGAAACTATTGGTGATATTTATCCTCAGACAGCTGAGATAGACGAAAGTCCAATTTTTGCCAACAAAAAAGTCCCCCTCCTCCATATTCAATTAGTAGCAGAACATTATACGGCTAATTAATAAAAACTACTAGAATTTACTGCAGTTTCCCTTGATTAGTTCAATGTGATAACTATCGTTTTACTTACGAGGCATGGTCATATGAACTAAGGATGCCTTTGTGAGGCCATGGATAGCTAGGACTCTCCAGCCCATGCTCAGCCTCATCAGAAGCATATGAAACTGTTGCAAAACTCAAAAGTCCAGTAGTTCCTGCACCTAAAAGCGCAAAAATATTGAACAACTTTGGGCCAGCAGAATCATTTCCACCTTCACCACACTTCAGAAGAAGAGAAGGAATAGCCTGCAAATAAAGTCATCAAGAAAATTAGAGCCTCCAAAAAAAAATGTCTGAGCCTCATTCGAAATGTTGCTAGATAAGTTTAGAGATTCAGATGATGCAAAGCTATTCATTAGCAGAGAAAAGAATTTTCTATCACAAGACTACTATTATACTATTAATCATGTGCTTCACAACATTTTAGAAATCTTATGAGGGGGGTAATGAGGTGATCAACAAAATCTGAAATCAATACAAATATATTAGCTCAGTCTATGCTGTGGGATTGAGAGGAAGACCTTTTTACAACTTCTTAGGCATGTAGGTCTTTCTTAATAATTTAGCCATACACCACTTGAACTGGACATATATTCACTTTCTAGTTAGAAACAAACAATGAACTTCTGCCACCAGAGTATATATTTGACTATAGTTTCTCGAATTCTTAATGGATCATCGTTTTGGCAATAATTTCTCACATATGCTTACCTCGTACTTGCCTTTCCCTGCTATAAATTATTCACCTTTCAAAGCCTTTTTTATATATGGATGTTCCCCCATGTTTTTTAGAAGAATTCAACGTAGGAGAGGTCTGTCGACTAAGGAAAACATTATACGGACTGAAGCAATCTCCGCGAATTTGGTTTGGAAGGTTTTGTCAGGCGATGTTTAAACATGGATTCAAGCAAAGCCTATCTGATCACACACTCTTCACAAAAAGGAGAGATGGCAAAGTGACATGTCTAATCATTTACGTTGACGACATGATCATCACTGGAGACGATACTGAAGAAATCCAGAGTCTAAAGGAAAACTTGTTCAAAGAATTTGAGATGAAAGATCTTGGAGCGCTGAAATACTTCCTAGAAATAGAGGTGTTAAGATCGAGACACAGAATATTTCTAAGACAGAAGAAGTATATCCTTGATCTTCTGACAGAAACTGGTCTTCTCGAATTCAAACCCGCAGAAACTCCAACGATCCCTAATCATGGATTGAAGATGGAAGATGGAGCTGATCTCGCAGATAGAGGAAGATACCAACGACTAGTGGGAAGACTGATCTATCTCTCACACACCAGGCCTGATATTACATATGCTGTTGGAGTAGTGAGTCAGTTCATGCATCGACCACAAGCTAATCATATGGAAGCCGCTTTGAGAATAGTGAGATATTTGAAGGGAACTATAGGTTATGGAATATTCCTACAAAAAGGGAATGACCTGGAGGTCGATGGATACACCGATGCGGATTGGGCAAGTAATCCGGTGGATAGAAGATCAACAGGAGGGTACTTTACCTTCATTGGGGGGAACCTAGTGACTTGGAAAAGCAAGAAACAAAAGGTTGTGGTCCTATCTAGTGCTGAAGCCGAATTCCGAGGTATTAAAAGTGGATTGATGGAGATTCTATGGCTAAGAAGACTGTTGACAGAAATCGGCTTTCCGCCAACCCGAAAGAGTCGCTTATTCTGCGACAACAAGGCGGCAATCAGCATCTCCGAGAATCCAGTACAGCACGACAGAACAAAACATGTGGAAGTTGATCGCCACTTTATCAACGAAAATCTTGACGGAGGTATCATTGAATTTCCATTTGTTCGTTCAGAGGAGCAACTTGCAGATATAATGACAAAGGCAGTTCACCCAAGGATCTTCAAAGAAATATTGGGCAAGTTGAGTATCGGAGATATCGTTGCTCAACTTGAGGGGGAGGGTCAAGATCTGAAGAAAAGGATTTTCTGTCATCTGCATTAGTGTGAATTAGTGTGAATGTGTGATGTTAACTTCCAAAAACCACAACACACGCCAAGTTACATATAAAAGCCTAAATCATGCAGTATCTTGTTAATTTAAATCAAGATTATGGATAAAGTCAAAAAACAAGTCAAGATTACACATCATTAGATTTAAAGTATTAAGATTAAAGTTGGTGTTAGTCAATGTGTTAATGAATAAAAATCTTGTAAAAGTTGAGATCATGACGAAAATGAAAAGCATTCAAATTGCTTTAATATAATTCTTAATAACATAAGTGGCATTTATCCCCTAATAAAATACAGGTAATGGATGGGGTAATTATATTTCGTCAAACTAATAGACATATACATGAAATATGGCCATATTTCAATCTCTATAAATTTATTGATACTTCTCGGAAAAGGTAACTTTAATAGTAACATTAGTAGTAGTACTTACTAGTTAGTACTATCAGCCCCTGTTCGGTTACCTGCATTGTAAATTTATACACACAATGTCATTTAAGGAATACGGAGGAGTATCAGATTAGAATATTGTACGTGTGCTTATTATACACACTAATGCAATTTGACTATTTTAATTAGACTATCCATCTAGCCTTACCCCCTCCAACTAAATCAATCCTAGATAAAGCCCATTCTAGCCTTACCCCCTCCGACTAAATCAATCCTAGATAAAACTCATTCTATCAAAAAGGCCTATCTTTGTTGTATCCTATATTGTTATCTAAGATTATTTTATATGGTTAACCGAACGGGCACTCAAATTACTTATATTTGACTAATATTGAATTTTATAAATTACCATCAATGTAAATATATAGCAATACGTTATAAGAAGAAATCTGTTATAGTCACTCCTACCTCAGTAAAAGTGGTTTATTGATTCTTGCCCGCACGGGCTTAACTCAGTTGGTTCCTAGGTGGTAGATTGTCCCTAAGCAGACAGGATCGAATGCTGGCAGCCGCAGTGTGGGAGTTTCACCACTGTGGTGGCTCCTTGTGTGCTGGTTACCAGTGTAAGTTCCTCCCACCTAATGGGCCGCTGAGGTACCGTGTTTGAACCCCTCCATAGCGATGTCGGGCCGGGTTATGGGGGCGCCTGGGGTGAGCGAATCACCTTTTGTCCCTAAGTGGTTTATTGATTCTCAAAATCTTCTAAAGTTGAAGATTCATTTCAAGCGTTGACCATAAAGCAAATACGATGATAAAATATAGTAATGCCTTTTACAATTTGAGTGTGTGTTTCTGTTCATAGAAAAGGATTGGATAAAAAATTCATACTATTATATCGAATGTGTATTTTGACTTGTTGGTTTATATATTTCTATATTTTATTGTGAAATTTCTTTACATTAAAAATCATCGTACGAATAATATGCAGGAAACAATCAAGAGGGAAAAACAGAGATTCATTTAAACAAAACGTATTTTAAACTATAAAGAAAGTAATGTGAAGTTATTTTAATACATATATTATGATTTTATGATCATTTATAAAAAATGGGAAAATTATCCTTTGTTTAGACAAGTGTGTGTGTTTAGAATAAAAGTTACTTGTATATTGCACATTCAGAAAAATAAAGAGTTACTCGATGTTGCGATGGTTTTAAATTGAGAGAAGTCCAGTATTGATACTGGGCCTCCGTGGTCTAACCCATATGGTGCGGAGCCCAAGTCAATAAATTGGGCCTTTTCTACTTCATAAAAATATAGATTTATTAGTTAATTTAGGTTATTCTCTCATGTATCGAATACGCCTCATTCCCATATATTAGGAATTTAGGATAGATTTGTAATGTGTTCGTGTCGAGTATAGCCATTAGCCACAATGGTCGCATTTATTTTCTGTTATACTGAAATTCAGTATGTTACATTGAAATTCGAAAAACTTATACTACAATTTTGATACTATAACATACCGAAATTTTAAAAAGTGATGTGATATCAAAGGAAATATCAATATTGAAATTGGTTATATCAAAATTTTACCTTTCTACATGTTGTAGACCCGGTTTATTTACGTCGTTGATTCTGAACCGTTTATTTGCTCGGCTCTCTTCTGCACACGCCCGCTCATTCTAGACACCCACACACACACACACAAAACGAACAGCCAATCCCGAATCCAGCGTAACTTGAATGCTGCCGAAAATGAGTAAGCTCTCTTTCTCGTTTACGATTATCAAATTCTTCGTTTCATTTTGTGTATATGTTTATGATCACCAAAACTGGTGGTTTATGTGTTTATGGATTATTTGCTAATTGTTTTCCCCTTATATGTTTTGCTCATGATCACCAAAACATGCTTTTCCGGAAGCTGTAGTAATTTGTTTTTGGTCATGATCACTAAAACTGGTGGCTTATGTGTTTATGAATGATTATTTGCTTCTAATTGTTTTTTCAACTGATTTTGAGAAAGTATTAGCTATTCAGTTCTGACCTGTCATTTTCTGTATCTATATCAGGAATGGTAAAAGTGAACAGATTTATCGCGCGATTAGCTGGTCCAAGGATTGTAAATGGCCGTTCTCGTGCAGTTTCTGATATGAAGGTGCTGATCTTCGTTTTTTGTTGAGTCTAGTTTGTTGTTTACCACAGATTACAGTTACAAGTGTGTTTATTTCTGGTGTATTTTTTATGTAATTTGGTGTGTGTGTTTGCAATGCTACAATGTGTTTGAGAAAATGTATGTGAAAGATCTCAGGAGTAATATCATAATCTCTTAAGCAACAGAATGCTTAAGTCTTTCTTTTAGACCTTAGTCTTAAGTTTCCATTTTATAAAAAAGGATTTGAAAGGTGAATAATTTATAGCAGGGAAAGGCAAGTACGAGGTAAGCATATGTGAGAAATTATTGCCAAAACGATGATCCATTAAGAATTCGAGAAACTATAGTCAAATATATACTCTGGTGGCAGAAGTTCATTGTTTGTTTCTAACTGGAAAGTGAATATATGTCCAGTTCAAGTGGTGTATGGCTAAATTATTAAGAAAGACCTACATGCCTAAGAAGTTGTAAAAAGGTCTTCCTCTCAATCCCACAGCATAGACTGAGCTAATATATTTGTATTGATTTCAGATTTTGTTGATCACCTCATTAACCCCCTCATAAGATTTCTAAAATGTTGTGAAGCACATGATTAATAGTATAATAGTAGTCTTGTGATAGAAAATTCTTTTCTCTGCTAATGAATAGCTTTGCATCATCTGAATCTCTAAACTTATCTAGCAACATTTCGAATGAGGCTCAGACATTTTTTTTTGGAGGCTCTAATTCTCTTGATGACTTTATTTGCAGGCTATTCCTTCTCTTCTTCTGAAGCGTGGTGAAGGTGGAAATGATTCTGCTGGCCCAAAGTTGTTCAATATTTTTGCGCTTTTAGGTGCAGGAACTACTGGACTTATGAGTTTTGCAACAGTTTCATATGCTTCTGATGAGGCAGAGCATGGGCTGGAGAGTCCTAGCTATCCATGGCCTCACAAAGGCATCCTTAGTTCATATGACCATGCCTCGTAAGTAAAACGATAGTTATCACATTGAACTAATCAAGGGAAACTGCAGTAAATTCTAGTAGTTTTTATTAATTAGCCGTATAATGTTCTGCTACTAATTGAATATGGAGGAGGGGGACTTTTTTGTTGGCAAAAATTGGACTTTCGTCTATCTCAGCTGTCTGAGGATAAATATCACCAATAGTTTCTCTCTATACTTTCCATTTAGGTCGAATGTTCAATCATGTGAAACAGGAATGGTGTTTAGTGGCTAACCTGCATCTTTATCATGACAGTCAGTTGTTGTGAACAGGATTCGTCGGGGTCACCAGGTCTATCAGCAAGTTTGTGCATCCTGTCACTCTATGTCACTTATTTCTTATCGTGATCTTGTTGGTGTGGCGTACACCGAGGAAGAAACTAAAGCGATGGCAGCAGAAATTGAAGTGGTTGATGGCCCAAATGATGAGGGCGAAATGTTTACTCGCCCAGGGAAGTTGAGTGACCGTTTCCCTCAGCCTTATCCTAATGAGCAAGCAGCACGATTTGCTAATGGAGGAGCCTATCCCCCTGATTTAAGTCTCATCACCAAGGTAAAACTCTTATGATCATTAATGATCTGGATATACTTCTTGAATGTGTATCTTAGTTGCTTGTTTTTGCTCTCAGGCCCGCCATAATGGCCAGAACTATGTTTTCGCTCTTCTAACTGGGTATCACGATCCCCCTGCAGGTGTCACGGTAATTTTTTACTTTGTAACTTATCTTCTATCAACCATAACAAAAATCTAAAAGTCACTCTATCTCATAGTAATACATTTGCATAATATGTTCAAGATCAAATGACCCGATCTGCGACATTTTGTTTGATTGGAACCTGAAGTTAGATGTTTTGAGCATTTGAAGTATTGTCTCATTTTTTTAGTGACTAGATTTATAAATCAATCTATTATTAGATTCTACATCATAAGTTAATATCTGGCTTGGCGCATTGAACTTCATCATAGATTCGAGAAGGGCTACACTACAATCCCTACTTCCCAGGTGGAGCGATTGCCATGCCTAAAATGCTTAACGATGGTGCTGTTGAGTATGAAGATGGTACCCCTGCAACCGAAGCACAGGTAACTTGATCTAAAAAACTTAGTAATCACCAATGGTTTCCTACTGGATACATACATGATGTATTTCGTTAATGTGCAGATGGGAAAAGATGTTGTAACATTCTTGTCTTGGGCTGCCGAACCAGAAATGGAGGAACGAAAGCTGGTATGCCCCTAACCTCTCTCTTTATCTCTCTCGATGCCTCTTCAGTTTTATTTCCAGTGTTTTTACTGAATTTTTGGGGCCTCTGTTAGTCTCTTTTTGGTTTAAACCTTTGGTAACTTCCTCTTCCTTTTAAAAACTGGCAGATGGGCTTCAAATGGATATTTGTATTGTCACTTGCACTTATCCAAGCAGGGTATTACAGACGCTTGAAATGGTCGGTTTTCAAGTCGCGCAAGTTGGTGCTTGATGTTGTGAACTGAACTCCCGAGTTCCGATATAGACCAAATGACTCCTAATCGGTTAGTCCTTTAAGACCTATTTGGTCTGTAATAATGTCAATTGCATAACTCATGTGCTTGCCTTTCTGTCCTTTCACACCATATATATGTATATCACTTTATTCCAATACTGTATTTATGCCGCACTTGTACACAACATGGGGTCTATATAAGTAACACATTGTATTATTGAAACCATATACATGTAATGTATTTAGTAAAACATGAAAAAAAGTAAAGAAAAGAAAAGAAAATTAGAAATACAGACTAGTAATGAAAGATCTTTGTGCCACTTAACCTCATGACTCTAGATGGCATCCTATTTTCTAACACCACGAACACTAACCAACCTCACATCATCAATGACCGGACCACATAGAGAACCCGTGCTATCACTCTTCATATGATAAAACGAGCTCAAAAACCTAACCCTGGTTCGCGGTAACTCTGCCTTAAACCTAAGTGTACCGCGTTCACGTTTGTACCCACCCTTTCCTTTCGACTCGTAAGCAACTTGAACACTGTGTTTCCCGGCAGTTGCCTCCACCAACATCGACCCTTCGCACCCATTCTTGGCATCCCCAACCAAGAAGGAGAGGTCGTAGGTTTTCCCAACCACGGTTCTCACGATTTGCACGATCACACTTTCCCTCCCGGCCACCAGCTCGATCGCCCGTTTTCCTTCTGGGACACTGAAGTGGTCGGAATCTACGTATTTCACTGCCTTGAGGGACTCGATGATCCACCCGGGGAGTGGGGAGTTCTTGTCCTCAATGTTGGGTGGGATTAGGGCACCCCAAGATGTTTTGGGGAAGATGTATGGACCCTCTTCAAAGTTGCCATTTTTCAACATGTTACCTACATAATGCCAAAATAGATTGTTAAAAACTTTCTACACTCAATATGTGAGTTATTAGGAAAAGTTTCTATGGTCTCACCTCTTGGCCTAGGAGGAGAAGACAAAGCCTTGAGTGCAACAGAATCGATAAGCGGGCCCCACGCCGGATCCTTTTCGGTTCCGGGGTTGTGGATGGCTAGCTCAATCAGTTGGGATTCTGCAATGAATGCCCAAGAGTAAGAATCCCAACCATTGCTGCTGTAAACAGTTTGTATAGGCAAGATTCCCCACTCATTGGCTGAAGCTGAGATTCTCAGCTTCTCTTCCTGTGCACAAGTCCTTCCCGCAGTAAATGAGACAGAGTAGAACATGCCCTTTGTCACATTCAGCTTCGTCTTGATGGAAGCCTCGTCGCCCAGGCGCACGGCTGAGGCCCCCTCCGGCACCACCAGCGACATGTCGCCTTGCTTCTGCCCCGACTTTATGTACTCCACGAACCCCTCTGTTTCCCAGTAAGGTATCGCACGGGGATCCGTCACCTTGCTCCCCTTCATCTGCGACGGCCTCGGCCCACGCTCGAAGTTGCCGTTGGGCAGTAGCCCTGAAAATTATATCATCGTCAGGCGCGGATGCAGAAAAATAATATCACTACTAAGCTATACTAACTGTTTGTGAAGATCAATGAAGAGCTAATTTTGTAAATATGTATCCGTAAAAGAAAAAATGATCATATAATTACAGATAGTAGTAAAAGGACTTGGAGAACTAACCGTCACTTATGCATAATGCAATGCTGAGATTTGCAAAGAACATAACTGCAAATATTTGCATTTTCTTCATCTTCACTATGTGTGTGTGTGTGTATTTACTATTGTTGATGAGAAATGGACGAGATGTTTTTGAATGAGAAATGGAGCAGGATGTGAAGGCATTTTATAGGCCTTTGTTGACGAGAAGAACCCAGGAATGAGGGGAAATAACACTGATTGCCACCAATTAATTTTTATTAAATATCTATTACGTAAAATATTCAATACGCATAGGCATTATTAGATGTATGATTATTGTAGCTTTTATATGTAGTAATGCTAATAAAGATTTATAGCCAATAATTAGTCTTCTTAATAACATGTCAACTTCATTTCAATCAGTATCCAACTCTACAAATGATACGAAGATTGAATTAAAGAGCTCTGAATAATTGAGTTTCCTTGGCACAAGACTTTCAAAATTCCAATAAATCTAAGTAACAAAAATGTTTTTTGCTTCAGAAATCCTGGGAGAAAACGCCATCATGCACGTGCAGTTGTAACAGAAGAGCAGCCAAATTTAATTGATAACAGATACTTCGTGATGGCACTGATTTGAAATAATAAAATCAATTTACCTTCTAAAATGGAAGGAATATTTTGAATTCGGCGAATTGATTAATATAAAAAATAATGACAAATGATCGGTTTAAATTTTAAAATATGACAGATTACGCGCCAGCAGTCCTTTGAAGCAAAACTATTTTATTGTCGTTAATTGTAATAATTAATAAAAACAATAATATTATATACATAATTGCAAATTATGGCTAGGTTTTATCGCGGGCAGGTTTAAGGGTGTCCACTATAGGGGGCGGACAGCCCCCTCCCACCGCCGCCCCCCGAATCGAACCGCCGCGCCGCCGCGTCAGCCGCGGCTATAGCAATAGACAGCCGCGGCTATAGCCCCACTCCTTCTCTCTCCAGCCACCCTCAGCTGCGTCCTCGCCCCGGAGTCGGCGATCGCGCGTCCGCCGCCCCTCCCCCCACCCGCCGCGTCCACCCCCGCGGCGGACACCCTTCCCACTATAAGCCGCCCCGCTTCCGCCCCAAACGCGGCTATAGCCGCGTCCACATTATAGTGGACGCTCTAAGAAGACATGCCACACCACAATTCATTAACCACTCCGGCAATTTGTTTTCTGGTCTGCCCAGGGGCATTCTTGTTATTTAACTTTTTAATTCATGAAACTTGCATTTATAAAATTTCCACCTCACACATTTTATGAAAATAGTTGGTGGAAATGTTTTCGGTGGATAAGATATTAAGATATGAGTATAATGTAAAGAGTTTTGCTATGTAAAAAAAAATACTAGCATACTAATTTTTTGATAGATAAAAAGTATTGTAAGATTGACACATCAAATAAATATGGAATTATGTGACTTTATCTTTAAAAAAATGATATTGTTTGTGAAATTTAAAATGAAATAAGTGCTATATATTCTCTATGGATGCAAAGAATGTGTTTTTCTTAATAGTACTTACTACATTGCAAAAAAAATTATAAAAGAAAATTCACAGATATTAAATAACACAATTTCCAACTTCCCCAATATTAAAATGACAGTCCTACAACATAAGTTATTTTATTCTACTATTATGATGAAATATAGGGCAAAAATAATATACAGTGAAATTCTAAAAATGACCCTTATTATATCTTGAACTGGCAACTTGGATGGTTGTGATTGAAGTATGTCTGATTACTTCGACGAAGGTGATAATAGTCCACTAATCGCTCAGCAGCAGCATGTGGGGATTTATTCCAACAATTTATATCAATCAAAACAATTTTTCTTATTTAATTGCCATTATTGGATGACGTGTCAGCATAACAAACAGCAGGATTATCAAGATTAAAACCTGGAAAATTGGGCCAAATTTAAGATCTGCTGCACTATGACAACCATGTGCAGCCGAATATTTTTGATTCAAGAACTCAGATTTTATTTTTTGTTTATTGTGATTATTAGTTTATGTGTATGAGTTTGTTTTGGTCGGCAATAATCAAGAGTAATAATTTAATCCAGTAACATGGTGATTATTTTTATAATTTTATTGTGTATGACAGTGATACGTTTGGTAACACAATCTTTTTCATGTGTATTAGTATTTCACTTTGGTCATTTCACTGGAAAATAGACCGTACGAATTTTAATAAGAAATTGATAAAAATAAGAGAAAAAGAAGACGTAGAAAAAGTGAATAAAGGATGAAGAAAAGTTTTTATTTTTGAAATAGAACTATTTTTTGTGGCCACTAAAATGACAAATTGAAACTCTTTTTCATAGACGAAGGGAGTATATTAATGATTTTGTTTTTTTAAAATTCTTATTTTGGTCTGCCTTCATGGTTCTACCTCATTTCGTTTTGGAAATTAACGGATTATTATGCCACATTGTAAACATATTTAATATTTTCATTTGTATTCTGTTTACATGCCTTAGTGGGCCTTATTTTAGGTGAGGTAATTAACCCATTTATAAATGTTCCTCGGCCCATTATGCTGGTACAGCAAACATTAACCCAATTCTTACTTCTCTCTAATCTCTTTATTTTTTATTTCGTTTTATGCATTTCTCAACCCAACCCATGTCCCACGATCTTATCAATCTGGACTTGCCTATTATAGTATTAGTTTTATGCATATCTATCTGAATTTGTATAATAAATTTATGACTCGGGACCAAGGCTTGAATATCCCAAATACGGAGCATTTTCATTGCAGGATAAAAGAACACATCTCAATGCCAAAAATCAGATATGAATTGAAGTTGTATCAAATTCGATTTATTACTTGAATAATGTATTATAGGACAAATTACAAACTGTGATAAACTTATTAGTAGTTAGTACATTGGTATCGTACCGTTTCACAAAATAAATATCACGACTAGCAAATAATAACTTGTTAAAAAAATACTACTCCAGTGACAACTATAAGCAACTTATTCATACTAGAAAAAAAGAAGACATAAAAGACTCATGTCTGTTATTATAAATTAGTACATAAATACATCATTTTCCCATTCCATGATTGATAAGGCTAATTTCATGCATGGGTCTAGGGATTTAATTCGTGATTTTACTAGGACTAACGCACGTTTTAAGCCAGGTGTGTGAAGGAATTCGCCAGGTCCAGGAAAGAAGACCAAAAAATCACAAGGTCGAGGAACTGGCGATTTAGTGAACGATTATGAAGAGAATTGCTCGACGGAGGAAGCTCCAGAGTTGAAGGGTAGAATAGGGATTTCTACGAAGACTCAAGGGCTATGTCCGCATCTATAAAAGGCAAAAGCATGCAAGCTGGAGGGATCTTCTCGGGGGAGACCTCACCACAGCCTGTTGCTTAGTTCACTTTCCCACACACACTTGATACTAGTTTTGAGGAGATCTCAGTTCGCACGTTCGGGTTTCATCTTAGCTTCCGATATGGTGTAACACCGCTCTTGTTAGGAGCGAAGAAACAATTTATTTTCCGCTTTCCGCATTTTACTTACTCTGCCGAGCTTCGTTGTTCGAAGCTCGGTTCGCTGTTTTCACCGAATAGTTTCTGGTTTAAATGCAAGTTTGATTTTCCGTTATGGCGATTGTGTTGATTTCTGGTTTGATCGTTTCGCTTATTGAGATTTTGGAGTTTTAAATTGTCTGAGTTGGATGCGTTTCGCAGCTGTTTACTGAGTTATTGTAGGTTAATGGTCAGATCCGGGAGATTGGAGTTGGATTGTGGAAGAATTTTGGTTGGATTTGCTGGATTTGTTGGTTGTTGGGTTCGGATGTCTTGGATCCGGAGTGGATCAAGTATTCTGACGTGAATCTGAGTAGTTTCGATCTGATTTTCATGCTTAGTTTACGTGTTTTTCTTTCATTCCGTCTAGTGTACGCAGATCTGATGTGTTTCCGAGTTGCAGCAAGATAACGACGACCAAATCTCTATATTCTGTCGAATCTCGCTTTTTGCTCTGTTTTGTTCATCTGCAAGTTTAATTCGGTTGAGAGGATGCATTTTGCTGCGAGCTAGCGTCAGAGTTTGTTAATCTGCAGTTCTTTCCGTACTTGCCATTTTTGGAATTATGGTCCCCACTTTCAGTCATATTCTGTTTAGCTAGATTAGGTAGTTGTTTACACTGTCTAGGAAGTGGTTATGTTTCTTGTTGTCGAAGTCTGAATTTACAAGTTTAACATGTCCTAGGTCTAGCATTTACATTTTCTGCCTAGGTCTAGAGTTAGTTTAAAATTCTCAACCCTTTTGTTGCGTGGCAGCAGCCATTTGTCTGTCCAAAGTCTCTGAGCACTACTTTGCGAGTCCATCTCTGTGGGATCGACCCCACTTCCCTATACTAATTCATAGTATTCGGGTTGAGGGATTTATATTTTTTTGAAGGGGAGTCGATGTGTGTCCAACGACCAAGCACTTTATGTTCTCTTAAGTTCCTAGACCTTGTGCTCTAGTGGATTTAAGGAGCGTGGTGTCTTGACCAAGCGCTTGCAGTGATCTATTTCTGTGCACACGTGTTAAAAAATCCTCGTTTCAAATGGCGCCGTTGCCGGGGATGGATGGCGTACTTTGTGTTAGTGCCTAGAGTTTTTGGTGTGAATAATTTTAATTTACTTTTTCTTTCCGTTTTCTTTGTAGTACATGAGCAGGAGCTTCCACCGGAGTAACTCGTCTGGTTGGAAATACGGTCAGTTCGTTTGGAAGATCAAGGATACAGCCTCCACCGTGACTACCAGATCAGGGTTCACGACGGGAGATCCGTTCCCGACTGAGTTTTTGAGTGACGAATCCTGGGAATCTTCAGGACGAACAGATCCGGAGTCCCCACCAGAATCGGAAACAGAGTCAGAAACAGGGGAGGAAGAGGAAGTTGAGATGGCACACGTAGCGGACCCAGATCCAGAAATAGGGTCACTAACGGCTCATCTCGATGGAGAGCCAGCACACGCAATAGTGATGAACCCACGTCAGAGATCTATTGAGATCAAAACGAATGTGTTAGGTGTCTTGCCAACATTTTCTGGGCGAAGGAGTGAATGCCCGTACGAGTTTTTGAACGAGTTTAGCAAGTTATGTGGCATTCAAAAGAGGCCTAATGATGCGACAGAGGAGGACTATCGCTTGCGCGCGATTCCTTTCACTCTAAAGGGGGAGGCAAATACATGGTTGTTGAGATTACCCCCGGATTCTATCCGCACCTGGAGGGACTTTAAATTGGAGTTCCTAGATTACTTCTTTCCATCCAACAAGACGAACGCTCTGAAGAAGGAGATAGTGGAATGCAAACAGGATTACGATGAGTCATTGAGCCAATACTGGTCAAGGTTCAAGGGATTGCTGGACGCATGCCCGAATCATCGGATGATAGAGGCAGAGACCTACTCTCTGTTTTATGAAGGGGCAACTCCCGAGTCTAAGGATTTGATGAACTCCTCGAGCGGGGGGAATTTTACAAGAAAGAGAGGAAGTGAGGCAAGAGAGATTTTGGGAAGATTAATCGACGCCAAGAAGGCGTATGACAATACGAGGAATGCTGTGAGAAGAGGCTCTGTGAATGCATTGAGGGAGCAGGAGGATGACAAAGTTGAAGCAAGGATTGATAGGCTGGAGAAAGCCTTGCTGAATGCTATCGAAAAAACTAATACAGCCGCACCAAAGGAAACGGCTAAGTTGTTAGGTCCAGTAGATAATCAACTCCAGCAATATTACGGACCTCAGGAAGGTGATTACCAGGCCCAGGCGAACGCGATGGGAAGTTGGAATCTTGATGGAAGTTGGAACCAAGGAAGACAAAGAGATGCACCCTGGAGGAATCACCCGAACTTTAGATGGTCTGAAAACGAGCAAAGCCAGCCAGCACCCCAACTGAGTATACAGTCCGCACCGCAGCCCGAGAGGCAGGGTAACTGGAGAAATCATGAGGGGCAAGGAAATTGGAACAACCGTAATCAAGGAGATCACTCGACCTGGGGAAACAAGAATCAAAATTATCAAGGGAATTCTTATGTACCACCACATCAAAGGAATTTCCAAGCACCTTACCCAGGTCAAGGAAGTAATTTCAACAACAATCCAGGAGGTCAAGGGCACATTCGCCCAGGCCAAGGAAGTGGAACAAACCAAAATATAGGGCCAGGCCCTAGTCAGCCAAGCTCTAGACCAAGGAACCTTGATGAGATGGTTCACGACCTCGTTAGTTCCCAGCAGCACATTCAGAACAATTTACAGTCGAACAATGATGTGGTCCACAAGCTTCAGGATGCGCAGCAAGAACAGAAGGCGGCAATGGATATGTTGGCCAAACAGTTGTCTCAAATAGCTATTTCCTTGAGTGATATGCGGGGAAACGAGGGCAAGATTCCTGCATCGGTAAGACCACCTGACAAAGCCAATATTAGCCAGATCACGCTGAGATCTGGGAAGGAGTACGAAGGGCCGGTCATGAGGTACAGAGAGGTCACGACCCCCATTAAGGATAAGGAAACAGAGGAAAAAACCACTGAATCAAGAAACTCGGTTGAAAGCAACCCTGCAGTTAGAGATGAACTTCAGGCAGGAGATTTAGAGAAACGGCTGCCCAGGACAATCGAACCATTTTTCCTAGATCCAGAACCGGAATTGGTAGAGAAAAAAGGAGTCGATGAATCTTCAGCAGGTGAATGTTCCGGAACCGGGAAACGACCAAAATCTTTCCCAAACCGAGGAGAGGCAAAGAAAAAGAAGGATGAGCCAGTGGATCTTATGGATATTTTCGGGAAACTGGAGATAAATCTACCCTTCTTACAGGCTTTGAAAATGCCAGTTTTCAGCAAGTTCATCAAAGAGTTTATAGCTGGGAAGGCTAGACCTAGTGGAAAAATCTTGATAGGCGAGAATGTGTCCGCGGTAATTCAAAAGCGGAGGATGCCTTCGAAATGCAATGACCCAGGTATGTTCACCTTGCCTATTTCCATCGGCGATGTAAAAATTGAGCATGCTATGTGTGACTTGGGAGCATCCATAAATGTGTTACCCCTGTCCATATACAAGAGGTTAGTGGGAGTAAGTATGGTGGATACGAAGGTTGTGATCCAATTGGCGGACAGGTCATGCATCTGCCCTGAAGGAGTGCTCGAGAACGTAATAGTCAAGGTACACGACTTCCTGTACCCGGCTGACTTCCATGTGATTAAGATGAGCGATAATGAGTCTGTAGAGTCTGGCGGAGTATTATTGGGGAGACCTTTCCTGCGAACTGCTAAGACTATCATTGATGTCTTTGATGGTACTATCTGTCTCGATTACAATGGGGATAAATATACATTCAGCATAGATGAGGCAATGAAGAAGCCACTTGATGTTGAAAATTTGCATTCTGTAGATATCATTAACCCCTTGGTCCAGGAATACCTCGAGACTGAATTAATGCAGGGACAGATTGAGAACTCAGAGATGAGTCATGCTGTTGATAGGGAGGTGGCCAGTTGGTGCCAAGCAATGAATACGAGCAAGTTGTCAGATGAAGAGCTAGCAGAAGCAATTCTGGAATTTTGCACCAAGCCCGAGCTAGCCAGATCGAGGGAGACACTTTATGGGGCAAGCAAGGAAGATCTTCCTGGATCGACTAAGGGGATGACGACTGGAGCAGCAGAAAAGAACCCCCTGCCCCAGGAAAAAGATGTTCCCAATAAGGAGTTGAAAACACTTCCGCCAGGCCTAAAGTATGCTTACCTTGAGGCGAATGAGACTTTTCCGGTGATTATCAACAGCAACTTGATCAAGGAACAGGAAGAGGAGCTGCTGAAAGTCATCCGAAGGAACAAGAACGCTATTGGTTGGACACTTTCTGACTTGGTAGGGATTAGCCCTGATCTGTGCATGCATCACATTCGATTAAATGAAGGAGCGAAACCCTGCAGAGACCCTCAACGCAAATTGAATCCCAATATGAGGGAAGAGGTATTGAAGTTGTTATCCCTAGGAATCATTTATTCCATACCAGACAGTGAATGGGTTAGCCCAGTACACATGGTACCCAAAAAGTCGGGAATCCAGGTTGTCAAGAACGACAAGAATGAGTTGGTACCGACCAGGCTAGTCACCGGTTGGAGGATGTGCATTGACTACAGAAAATTGAATGAGGCAACCAAGAAAGACCATTTTCCCCTTCCGTTCATTGACCAGATGCTGGAGAGATTAGCAGGCAAGCAATATTTCTGTTTCTTGGACGGATATAGTGGGTATTTCCAAATTTACGTGGACCCCGAGGACCAGGAGAAGACAACTTTCACGTGTCCGTTCGGAACGTATGCATATCGGAGAATGCCGTTTGGCCTTTGCAATGCACCAGGCACTTTTCAACGATGTATGATGAGTATTTTCTCAGACCTGCTGGAAGATTGCATCGAGATCTTTATGGACGACTTCACTGTATACGGGGATTCATTTGATTCATGTCTGGCGAGCTTGGATGTAGTGCTGAGAAGATGTCAAGAGAAGCACTTGGTTTTGAATTTCGAGAAATGCCACTTCATGGTCCCTGAAGGAATAGTCCTGGGGCATGTAGTATCGGAAAGGGGCATACAGGTGGACCAAGCAAAAGTGGACGTGATATCAAAACTGCCCCACCCGACAAATCAAAAGGAAGTGAGGGGATTCCTAGGTCACGCAGGATTCTACAGGAGATTTATAAAGGATTTTGCCAAAATTGCTCAGCCACTCACTCATCTGTTGCATAACGATGTTGAGTTTGTTTTTAATGAGGGGTGCATTAAGGCTTTTCAGCTGCTGAAGGACAGATTAGTATCTGCCCCCATCATCAGAGCACCTGATTGGGGTTTGCCGTTTGAAATCATGTGCGATGCGAGTGACTATGCAGTAGGGGCGGTGCTAGGTCAAAGAGTTGACGGAAAAAGTTACGTGATTTTCTATGCGTCAAAAACGCTAAATCAAGCCCAGAAAAATTACGACACCACGGAGAAGGAAATGTTGGCAGTCGTGTACTCTTTTGAAAAATTCCGACCATATCTGCTCGGGTCGAGGGTGATAGTCTTCACAGATCACGCTGCGATAAAGTACTTACTGGCAAAGAAGGAGTCTAAGCCAAGGTTGATCCGATGGGTGTTACTGTTACAGGAGTTTAACTGGGAAGTCAGAGACAAGAAGGGGACGGAGAACAAGGTGGCTGATCACCTGAGTCGCATTTACCAAGGTGAGACGGATGAAGCAATACCTGATGCGTTCCCGGAAGAACATCTTTATTATTTTAACGATTCTCCTAGACCTATCAATTGGGAAGAAGTAATGGCAGCAACAGGTCCAGGAGATGCTGAAAAAAGGAAATGCCAGGCGAATGCAGAGCCATGGTTCGCTGATCTAGCAAATTACTTGGTCACTAGAGAAGTGCCCAGTTCCGACGAAATTTCCCGGGCCCAGAAGATGAAATTAAAAAGTGAAGCCAAATACTACTTTTGGGACGATCCGTATTTGTGGAAAATGGGAGCTGACCAGGTAATTAGGAGATGCATTCCGGAGTGGGAGCAAAGGGATGTGCTGAATCATTGCCATGCTTTAGCTTGTGGGGGTCACTTTGGACCTAGGAAGACTGCAAGGAAGGTTCTAGACAGTGGTTTCTACTGGCCTACATTACATAAGGATGCATTCGAATTCTGCCAGAATTGCGAAAGGTGTCAGCAGATTGGAGGAATTTCTAGAAGGGACGAAATGCCACAAGTTCCGGTGATTGTTTGTGAGATTTTCGATGTTTGGGGTATGGACTTTATGGGTCCATTTCCATCTTCATATGGGAATACATACATACTTGTGGCGGTGGACTACGTTTCGAAATGGATAGAGGCAAAAGCTACGACCTCCTGCGAAGCTGTGGAAGTAGCCAAATTTCTGCGGTCTAACATTTTCAACAGGTACGGGATCCCTAGGGCTGTCATCTCAGACCAAGGAACCCATTTTAAGAACCGTACAATAGAGGCTCTCATGAAGAAATACGGAGTCCACCATAGGTTGTCTACACCTTATCATCCTCAGTCCAACGGCCAGGCAGAAATATCAAATAGGGAGATAAAGGCCATTCTCGAAAAAACGGTGAACCCGTCTAGGAAGGATTGGAGTAAGAGACTGGATGATGCATTATGGGCTTATAGGACAGCTTATAAGACACCTATTGGTATGTCACCATATAGGTTGGTATTCGGAAAAATGTGCCACTTACCCGTGGGAATCGAACACAGAGCATACTGGGCGGTCAAAGAGATCAACATGAATCCGCAGGCTTGTGAAGAAGAGAGGAAGATGCAGCTCCAGGAACTGGAAGAGTTACGGCTTGAGTCTTATGAATCTGCCATGTGGTATAAGGAAAAAACTAAGCTTTGGCATGATAAAAATCTCCGGGTCAAGGAACTCAGGGTAGGACAGAAAGTCCTTTTGTTTCAATCCAAGCTCAAGTTGATGCCTGGAAAGTTAAAGTCTAAATGGATTGAGCCTTACATCATCATGGGACTTCGAGCAAACGGAGCAGTTGAAATCCAGGGAAGTGCACCAAATTCCATACCTTTTCTTGTCAATGGACATAGGATAAAGGTCTTTAGGGATAGCTCAGAGTTGTGTGTAGTGGACGAAGTGCCACTACGCGCACTCTTTGATATCACCTAACCAGTCTAGGAAGGAAGTGTTTTTAAAATATCTCCTGGGTCTAGTAATTAAAAGTTTGACCATACCCTGATCCAGGAAATTTTGAGAACACTTGACAACAATTTTGTAAATATTTAATTGCTTTCTTTAAATCAAGAAAAATCCAAACAAATAAAAAATTTTATTCTTCCAAAAATATTTTCGAAACACCAGACCCATCGGGAATGTTTTTGATGCTGTCATATCCTAGACCCGGGGAGTTTGGCGTTTCATATTTGTTTTTTTTAGTTTGATGTTTTCTTTTAGTGTGTTTTGGCAGAAGGAATTTACTTGAGCAAGGAATTGTGGGGTAAAAGAGTTTTGGAGGGAGTTGGCACCGGTCCGGATTTCAAAGAGCACTTTATGGGGAGGCGTACGGTCGCTAGCGTCACCACCTGCACCCGCCTGCAAAAGGAAACTGTCCTCTCCAATGCCTACACTATGATCGGTTTTGGCCTTCTTATTTTTTCATTACTCATTCTCTCTCCAAATATTCTCTCTCCCAAATCAAAAACCCCAAATTTCAATCTCTCTCTAACCCTAATCTGAAAATTTCGCCCAAGTTCTTTTCAAAATTTTCTGCAGAATACCATGGATAACCAACAAGGAACCAGCAGCGCTTCTGGATCCGCCGAGAAGAGTGCGGCGGAGTTCATGAATGAACTATTTCAGAAGTTCGGAGGGGCCGATAAAGCGATGCAAGCGTTCGCGATGTTTGCAATGGGACAACCCATGCCAGCCGTTCCAACAACCACCGTGACACAACCGGAGGTTGTCGAGACACCACCCACTGCTGTTACAAGAAACCGCACCGGAGGCTGCTACCATTATTCCAGAAGAAACCACCTCTGCCCAGGACACAGTCCTAGAAACCGCCACCAGGCCGGAGGACGATGCAGTGCCCGCCGTTCCAGGATCACCCATTGCGGAGATTCGCGAAGTAGAGACAGATCTGGCCGCGGGACTGACGTTATTGGCCGTAAGTGAACCCAGGTTAGGTTCTGATTCTCAGAAGGAAACCCATGTTTTAAAGTTTGGAGGTGATGGTGTTTCAGAGGGAGTAAACCTTGATATTTCTGCTGTGAATTTGGTGGAGAGTGTTGTTGGGGGGGTAGATGCTCTTGTTGCGGTAGTTGAGGACACCGCTATTACTGTTAGTAGGGTTGAGGGGGAAACCCCTGTTCTGGAGGCGTCTGTTGAGAGGGATGCCGTTGTTGATGATGATGATGTTCAAGTGGGCGGAGAAGCCCTAAATTCTGAGAAGGATGTAGAAAAGGAAACCCTAGACGTAGTTGGGGGCGATGAAGCCCAATTTACTGAGGAAGATGTTGATGCGGGAAGGACTCCCGAAAAATCTGTGGGCACTGAAGCCCAACCTGAAGGAAATCTTACGGGGTTAGAAACCCCTGTTTATATCACGGGGGCAACCCCATTGTTAGCAGAGGAAAGTGGAGCACTCGATTCTGAGGGTGCTCAAGAAACTGTCGATGCAGGACTCAACATGATAGTGGATTTAACTGAGGTCTCTGAGGAGGCCGATTCGCAGCTTAATCTAAGGGAAATAAGGAGACGGACACGTCGGAGTATTCTTGATGACATTGACGTATCTGCCCAACAAAAGGAAAAGGATACGCTGGACCTAGCGACAGCCGTGTCTGCGCAGGAAGACTCCCCCAGGCCGAGTGGAAGGGAGAGTGACGAAGAGGGGCGCCGCGCGAGGGCTAAGAAGAGGAAAGGGAAACAAATTGCTTCCTCCTCGACCGAGAAGGAGAGGGGGAAATCTACTGAATCCCCACTTCCTCCACCCGCCAAGGTACCATACGCCACAGAGCCCGAGAATCCTGCCAGGTCCAGTGATTCAGAGGAGGAGCAAGACGAGGATGTACTGAACTTTGAGCCGACGGAGATTTGGATTACAAAAGAGCTGCTAGACGATATGAGAAGATTTGACGATCCAAAACGTGTGGCCATATACAAGGAAAAGAGTGCTGAGGGAAAGGTGGCGAAGTCCGGAAAAATGTACCACCCGGCGGAACTCAAACATATTAGCTCTAACAATGAGTTCAGGGGGTATATAGATGCAATCGGTTTTGATTGGTTACTAAAGCACAGCACTTTCGAAGTTCCAGTCGACGCGGCCCGTGAATTCTTTTCCACCTTCCGGTTCAAATCCACCGCCGATTTGGATACGGATTCCATAGCTTTCAGGCTTTTTAATGAAGAACATAGGATGAGTATCCGGGAGTGGACGCTGCGGATGGGCTTGCTAACGAGAACAGAAGATGATGAGGGCCTGTGGAACGACTGAATGGTTGGTCCGCCGAAGTTGACGCCAGGATTTCAGGCACAAGGTGCGTGGGAGTTCTTGACTCACTCAAGAGTGGGTCAATTTAAAACAAGTTTTTCGAAGGCACACCATATAGAAAATCGGGTCCTGCGATTCGCCCAAACTTTTGTTAGCTACAACTTGATGGGCACTGCCAACAACGCCCTGACGACCGCCGACCTATACTTTACGTGGTGCATGGCCACAGGAGTACGAGTTCATTTGGGTTATTGGTTAGCCCAAGCCTGCCATCAAGTCACCTCCAACCCGTCCAGGCATCTGTACACGTGCCATCTTCTCGGGGCCTATTTGCAGCGCAACATTGTAATTAAAATCAGCAAGGCCTGCCGTGTAGTAAAGATGTGCTCAGCCCCGGAAGTCTTCAATTTCGACTTTTTTTTCAACAAGGGGTTGCTGATCGCCCGAGGGAAGGAGGTGTGTTTTTATGAGGTCGGTAAGTCAGAGGCACAAGTCAAGCAGGAACCCGATGGTGTGGAGGTAAAGGATCAAGCCACTGAGGACGAAGTCAGGCTGATGGTTCAGGGAGTTCAGAAAGAAGTTGAGGAGGTAAGGAAAGGAATCGACGGGGTACGCAAGGAAATGACTGAGATCCGAAGGGAATTCGGAAAAAGCAGGGAAGAGGCCGCAGTCCTGAGGGGACGTATCACCGATTGGGTGGCTTCGTCAAGTGAGCAAACCAACAGGATGGCGGAGGGTGTTGCTTTGATGACGACCATGCTGAAATGGCTGCACAAAAAGTTCCCGGATGCATCAGAAACTATTCCTGGGTCTAGCGGCAACATTACAACGCTAAGTCCAGGAAGTGTATCCGCGCAGAAGCCATCACAAGACCCGAGGCCTCACATCACCCCCTCTTCCGCTAGACCCGTGATCCTGAGGACAGCCATACCCCGACCTACTGATGACAGACCAGAGAAGCCGGAGATGCCGGCCAGGAAGAAAGCAAAGGTGACCCAGCCGACGGTGCCACCAAAGTTTGGCTCCCACGGGGGCCAGACACCGAATTGAATTTCCCCTCAAACCCAAGTAACTTTTTCTTTCTTTTATTTAACAGTTCTTTCGTTTTATTTCTGTTTTACCTGCCAGCATGCTAGGTTCTGTATATATGTGTTGAACCCTTCCACTTAGACCAAGCATTGGTCTAAGTGTGAGAAGGGGTTATATGTCATAACATGTTTTGTGTTGTATGTTGTTCCTTCTCCCACTTAGCCAATGCTTGGTCTAAGTGTGAGAAGTTTGTGTTTTGTTGAGTTCGTTTCATGTCGCCACTAACTGGCTTGCTTTCCACTTCATACGGATTGCTTGGGGACAAGCATAAATGAAGTGGGAGGGGGGACGCAGTTAGTGCAGTTAGTGTCTTGTACATATTCTGTTAGGTCTAGGAGTTTGTAGAAGTTTTTTTTAGGTTTCGTGTTTGCATAACTGGTAAAATAAATAGCAAAAAGCCCCTTAGGGAGAGTAATTGAAGAGAAAATACATGCTAAATTGTGAATCCTTTTCTCTTAATAAATCAAAGTCAGTTGGATGAAGTAAGAACGATAGAGGATGCCTTAGATAACCCAGTTGTGCAGCCCTACTATAAGAGCGAGTTATAAGCCTATACACTTTGAGCTAACTTGTAAAAAGAATGGGCTACCACTTGATGCTTAGGGAGTAGAGAATAAAGGAGGTATAAGCTGGACGAAGTCCAGGAAAAGGAGGTATAAGCTGGACGAAGTCCAGGAACCGGAGGTATAAGCTGGACGAAGTCCAGGGGAGGAGTTAAAATAATAAAACCGGAGGTATAAGCTGGACGAAGTCCAGGAAAAAAAAAAAAAAAAAAAAAATTTAAGGGCAGGAAGCAGTAGTAACCAGACCCAGGAATAAAAAGGAGACGGTAGGAAGGAGAAACTCTCATAACCCGATGCATCAGTGGAGTAACTTTAACTTAAGAGCGATCCGATCCTAACATCCCTGGTGAGGAATGAGTGATCGAGTGAATCTAATAATTGGGAAGTCAGAAGGCTATCTTGACGAACTGACAACTTGACTAGACAGAAGAAGGGAGGGGGAGGAATCTGAGGCTGTAAACGCTTGGATTGACCTTAAACTTGTGGGGATGGCTGCTAGGAAAATACCAGTTTATGCGCTTATGTGTTTTCTTTTCTTTTGTGATTTTTATGTGTTTCGTGTTGTAGTTGTCTAGGTCTAGGAGTCTGTTTTGTTTGTAGAATAGTACTTGGGGGGGGCGTGCATTGAAATTCGCCTTATTTCTTTTTCTTGTCTTTCATACTTGAGGACAAGCATGGTTTAAGTGTGAGCAATTTGATAAGGCTAATTTCATGCATGTGTCTAGGGATTTAATTCGTGATTTTACTAGGACTAACGCACGTTTTAAGCCAGGTGTGTGAAGGAATTCGCCAGGTCCAGGAAAGAAGACCAAAAAATCACAAGGTCGAGGAACTGGCGATTTAGTGAACGATTATGAAGAGAATTGCTCGACGGAGGAAGCTCCAGAGTTGAAGGGTAGAATAGGGATTTCTACGAAGACTCAAGGGCTATGTCCGCATCTATAAAAGGCAGAAGCATGCAAGCTGGAGGGATCTTCTCGGGGGAGACCTCACCACAGCCTGTTGCTTAGTTCACTTTCCCACACACACACTTGATACTAGTTTTGAGGAGATCTCAGTTCGCACGTTCGGGTTTCATCTTAGCTTCCGATATGGTGTAACACCGCTCTTGTTAGGAGCGAAGAAACAATTTATTTTCCGCTTTCCGCATTTTACTTACTCTGCCGAGCTTCGTTGTTCGAAGCTCGGTTCGCTGTTTTCACCGAATAGTTTCTGGTTTAAATGCAAGTTTGATTTTCCGTTATGGCGATTGTGTTGATTTCTGGTTTGATCGTTTCGCTTATTGAGATTTTGGAGTTTTAAATTGTCTGAGTTGGATGCGTTTCACAGCTGTTTACTGAGTTATTGTAGGTTAATGGTCAGATCCGGGAGATTGGAGTTGGATTGTGGAAGAATTTTGGTTGGATTTGCTGGATTTGTTGGTTGTTGGGTTCGGATGTCTTGGATCCGGAGTGGATCAAGTATTCTGACGTGAATCTGAGTAGTTTCGATCTGATTTTCATGCTTAGTTTACGTGTTTTTCTTTCATTCCGTCTAGTGTACGCAGATCTGATGTGTTTCCGAGTTGCAGCAAGATAACGACGACCAAATCTCTATATTCTGTCGAATCTCGCTTTTTGCTCTGTTTTGTTCATCTGCAAGTTTAATTCGGTTGAGAGGATGCATTTTGCTGCGAGCTAGCGTCAGAGTTTGTTAATCTGCAGTTCTTTCCGTACTTGCCATTTTTGGAATTATGGTCCCCACTTTCAGTCATATTCTGTTTAGCTAGATTAGGTAGTTGTTTATACTGTCTAGGAAGTGGTTATGTTTCTTGTTGTCGAAGTCTGAATTTACAAGTTTAACATGTCCTAGGTCTAGCATTTACATTTTCTGCCTAGGTCTAGAGTTAGTTTAAAATTCTCAACCCTTTTGTTGCGTGGCAGCAGCCATTTGTCTGTCCAAAGTCTCTGAGCACTACTTTGCGAGTCCATCTCTGTGGGATCGACCCCACTTCCCTATACTAATTCATAGTATTCGGGTTGAGGGATTTATATTTTTTTGAAGGGGAGTCGATGTGTGTCCAACGACCAAACACTTTATGTTCTCTTAAGTTCCTAGACCTTGTGCTCTAGTGGATTTAAGGAGCGTGGTGTCTTGACCAAGCGCTTGCAGTGATCTATTTCTGTGCACACGTGTTAAAAAATCCTCGTTTCAATGATATATGAGCAATGTCATGGTTACACAAAGAAAGAAATCTCCAACTAAATAAATAAATAATTCATAGACTAAATCACTAAACATGAAATATATTTTCCGTATTATGTGAAAATAACTTAGGTGCACGCTGGCTGATCTCATGTGCACGCACTAATTATGTAGTAAAGTACTATACTAATGACATTGATTGAGGTTAATAAAGTATAAATCATGGTAATTAGGTCTTAATTATCGTATTAAATTGCATGCGGTCGCGCATGGAAGAATGTCTACCGCGCTAGGTCCTGAACTACAACTTAGTTCATGCGTCCCACCGCGCCCCATCCTGAACCCCTCCTTCAGCAACGCATGGTGCCACAGACCAGGGCCGTCCTGACAAAATCAGAGGCCCTGTGCAAAAATCTAAAATGAGGCCTACCACTATAGAAAAAAAGACAATGCATTTTAAAGCTATATGATAATTAAAGAAAAAAAGACAATGCATTTTAAAGAAATATACTATAGAAAAAAAGACAAATTGATGCGTTTGCGCTGCTCCCAATCGCAATGGCCGACGATGGCAAGCGCTGCAGAAGCGATCAACGATGGCTCTGGTGAGCTGGTCCCTGTTGCGGCGTTTGTCGATGAGGAACACCGAACACGAACAGGCGGCTCCCAGGTCTACGATCGGGAAAAGAAACCGATCAGAATTGGAGTCACGATGCTAGAAAAAGGTCTGGGCGTTGCTATACAAGAGAAATAGCTTTGTTGGGCTGAAAAAATAGGAATACATGTATATGAGCTGAAATATTTTAGAGGCCCCTGAAAATTGGGGGCCATGTGCGGTCGCACAGGCCGCACGGGCCAAGGGACGGGCCTGCCACAGACCGCACCCCTCTAAGCGGTTCGATACCCCATTTGCAGCCCCAATAGTGAATGGCCTAAGACGTTTTTTCTCGAACCATTTCGAACTACTATAAACTCAAGTTAAATACTAGGAAACAATTAATGGCACTCTTTGCAAAAAAGAGTAAAAATAAAGGTCACTTGTTGATATTATAGCAAGGTGAGGCCCTTTGATTGCAAAATAATGAGTGACATAAAACAAGAAAGAAATAGGAGAGCGAAAAACTGGAAATTCTCTGAAATTGTGTATATAAATAAACTAGGGCATCTCCAACATTCTTGCGCCTAGCCCTATAGCTCAGTTTTACACTGTTTCCATTTCCTTAGTAATTATTTTTCTAATTTTTACCAAATTAACGAATAAATTTGATCTATCTAGGGTTAGGAGGTGTGGATCCGGCGCAGAATTCTGACCGATCACAAATTTTCAAAAGATTAGGGTTTCGCACCTGTGTTCATTGCCGCCACTGCATATACATACAGCGACATATACTATTTTTGTCTTACACATGTTTCCAGTTTGAGGAGTTTTGACTGATTTGACGTGTTTTTGTGTGTCAATTGTCGTAATTTACGATTGAATGTGGTTATTGGAACTGTGATCGGGGGAGTAGTGTTCATTTGCTGTTGTTTTTGAGTATTTTTCTTGTACATTGGAAAACAAAAGTTGTTGTCGGGGCAATTCTTGGGGGATTTGAAGAATGGATAAGAAGAAGGTTGTAGCTCCATTGGTCTGCCATGGGCATTCTAGACCCGTTGTTGATTTGTTCTATAGTCCGGTAACGCCTGATGGGTTCTTCCTTGTTAGTGCAAGCAAGGGTAATTACGCATACCTTTCGATGAAATATGTCGTTTGAATACGGTGCTTCTACATTATGTGTGAATTCATCATATAGTTTGGTCAAAATATTCAGTAATGCTAATATCGATCACGATTATAATGTTGTTGTGTGGAAAACACTTTTGATTATCAATCTTAAAATGAGAGTAAGAACCCCTGTTGGATGCGTTTTCACCTTCCATCCATTGTTATTGCCCTTTGTTCGAACTCTACTGGAAATGACAGTTTTATTCTCTTTAGTGTGTTTGTGATTCTTGGCTCAATGTATTGTTGGACAATATGAATTCTGAAAGTGTATATTGTTACAGTTTAAGAGTATTTATCCACTTGAAACAATTTCTGTTATTTTACTTTTTGCTGCGCAAATGTACTTCATGAGTTGTATGTTTGTTGATGTGATTAGTTGTTGTGGAATAGGTATTTCTGATTTGTGAATTGAAATCGCAGTATATCCTTTTGGTCAATTATGTTGTTATCCATTTATTTTCACCAGTTAAGCCTGTAAAGTAGAGCAACACCATGTTATTGATGATCTTGACATTGACATGGTCTAGTCTTCTGTATATTTTTTTTTCTGGTGAACTATTGTCGTCTCTTGTTGAACCTGAATTGTTGTGTACGCTGTACTTTTAATTAGGTGGAAATCATATTTTTCGTCTACAGGTTGAAATTATCATTTTGTATCTTTGATTAGTCTAGGAAACATATCCTAGAATAGCTTCTCTACTGGAGATTCATCTATAAAAAAGTATACTCGAGATTAATTTGAGGCGAAGAGGGCTCTTAACAACTTAAAATATTTTAGATGAAGCTTTCATAAAGTACTAACCCACAGTTCTCATCACTTTTTAGATTCAACACCAATGTTAAGAAATGGAGAGACAGGAGATTGGATCGGGACCTTTCAAGGACATAAAGGTGCAGTGTGGAGCTGTTGCCTCGATAAACAAGCCATGCGCGCTGCCTCTGCATCTGCTGATTTTTCTGCGTATGAGTTAAAGTTTTGATTGTTTCTTTCCTTATTATCCAATTGGAATATGTACTACTCTCAACATTTCGCTATAAGCGGCCTGTATACCTATTTCGGCAGTCCCACCATAAGTGGTCTAGTCCGAAAAACCAAACTTTATACACACAAAAAGTTAGTCAACTTTATTAGACCCTACCACTTTACACACAAAACACTTCTAATTCTACATGCCCAACTCGTATGGGCCACTAATAATGGGTAGGAGGGAGTAAATGTTAAGTAATGATATTCAAGTTTCATGAAAGAGCAAGTAGAGAATTATATGCCTGATTCTATGATTGGCTGCAGGAAATTATGGGATGCATTAACTGGGGATGAACTGCATTCATTTGAGCACAAACACATTGCCCGTGCCTGTTCTTTCTCAGAGGTACTTTCTTTTACCTGTCTGTTTGCTTTCACTGCTTTTGTTTTGAAAACAATATTACTTGTAATGTGTCGCATAATACCGTGGAGACTTTTTTATGGGGTGGATGGTTTGATTTTTGATCTTAGACCAATAGGTTGAAAAGATGATTTATCCATTTGCTTGCTGCAATTGTCAAAGAGTTTTTTTCTTTTGGTTTTTCTGATGTGGGCATTTCTATGAGTCCTCGACTTCTTCATTTGAAATACAGAGAATACGTGTGTGCATATGTTAAATGATATCCAGTATCAGGATATGGTTATGGACACAGGTGTGTATGTAAATATAACATGCTCAAAGGTAGCAAAATCTCTCATGTGCCCCAAGTTTCTCATTTATGCAGATTGTGCTGATTGAATTTTTCTTTATAAAACTGCAGGATTCCCACTTGCTTTTAACTGGGGGAATGGAAAAAGTTCTCCGCATCTTTGATCTAAATAGGCCTGATGCTCCTCCTAGGGAAATCGAAAAGTCTCCTGGTTCTGTAAGGACTATTTCATGGCTCCACAGTGATCAGACCATCTTAGGTTCCTGTACTGATATGGGTGGTGTGAGGTATGTGAACCATCAAGTCATTTTTTTGTTAGTGATTCTTGTAGAGTTTTGTGATGATTACTTTGAACTTGAGTTCTATATGCTACCATCAGGTACCGTTCAACCTACTGGTCAGTGTCCAGTTTGTATGCAAAATCTAAAGAATTGAGTTCTGATTTCCTAATTGGGGCATAACACATTATTTATGTACTTTCCAACATTGCCAGTCAACGTGGTATATATTTCACTATAAACATTGCAAGTCTAATTTTGAAGATGCTAATTGTGTGGAGATAGTGTTCCTGATGCTTATTTTGTTTCATCTATGTCACATTGTCCTAAAACATCAAATTGTCATATCCATTAGGGTAATAATACCATCCAATATTACATTAGCTTCGTTTTGAATTTATCAAGTAGTTCAGCACCATTTTTCAAACTGTGGAATAGAACTGATTCTACCATTTTATGCACATGAGCTTTTTACATTCCTGTTCATTCATTCACTTCCCCTGAGGCTGCACCAAATTTTGTCTTTACCTTTTTGTCACATTACATGCTTCTTTGTCTGGCCTTTTCATGCTTTTGTGCTATCCTGTTTATTTCTATGTTTTCATGTTTCTATCTTAAATCTTATGTTGATTTCTTACATATTTATAGTATCTAATATGTAAAGCCATTGCTGATAGGTTATGGGATGTGAGAACTGGCACAATTGTTTGGACTCTTGAAACTAAGGCTTCTGTAACCAGTGCTGAAGTGAGTCAAGATGGCCGCTATATAACAACTGCTGATGGAACAAGTGTAAAGTTTTGGGATGCGAATCAGTATGTTTTGTTGGATTTTACAGCATTTGCCTAGTTGTCATGACAGTTAGTTTTTATTGATTTTAACATTATAATAATGTACGGGACTTCTTTTAACAGCTTTGGGTTGGTAAAGAGTTATGAAATGCCGTGCATTGTAGAATCAGCTTCGATGGAACCAAAGTATGGCAACAAGTTCATTGCTGGTGGAGAAGACATGTGGGTTCACATGTTTGATTTCCACACAGGAGTTGAAATTGGTAACTTCGTTTTAAATTTGTGTATTTTTGAGCAGACACATTTTTGTTTTTGCTTTGTATCTTATCTCCACAATTACGATATCCTCTCCTTTGCTATCATTTTTTCTTTATCCACCCTTTCCCAGTTTTTAGTAGCAATTTATGTGCGTAACATGCACTAAGAAAATGCTTTCTTTGGCATTCAATGCATAAATTAGATGTTCTGGAATATTACAACTTCTTTGACAATCAGATTTTGGGACAGGCTGACACATGTATTATACAATTAGGCACTGTTATTAGTTTTAGTAAGTATTTCCTTATATTTTATTGTTTGGTGAGCTATATGACATTCATTTGGTCATGTCCAGGTTGCAACAAAGGCCACCATGGTCCGGTGCACTGTGTACGTTTCTCACCAGGTGGCGAATCTTATTCCTCTGGATCTGAAGATGGAACTATTAGGATATGGCAGACTGCTCCTCTGAACAACTCGGAGGAGGTAACATCTGGTGCCACTACACACAGGCCGAGTCTAAAAGAAGTGGATCAAGTTACTCACCAGATCGAAAATGTCCAAATTGCTGAACACAACACGAATGATGTGAGCGATAAGCCAAGTAGCCAGAAGGAATCGGAGGCAGACTAGGTTAAAGATTTATATGTTTTCCTTTTGTGTGTGTGTTGTAGTTTTTTTGCCTGACCAGCAGCGAAGAAGGTTTGTAAGGGTGGCGTAAAAGTTGGGTGCTTGATCTTTTTTGCAATAAACGTAAGGCTTAAAATCCTGTGTCTTTGATCGAATGATCTTATGAGTAAAATGTGATTGAATTCCCATGGTTTCTCTCGTTGAATCTCTATATTTCTTGTCTAGTGTAGGTTATGATGTTGAACCACGAAAAGGATCTGAATAATTATTACAGTTTGTTTGACTATTCTATTTGGCACCTCTTATTATAATTTATAAGGTTCTGCTCTTTTTATATTTGATGAGAACTCAAGATAAAGATTTATGTCACACGACTCACGCGTTCAAATTTGAGACTGAGGTCCAATGAAAGTTTTCAGTTATTTGAGTAATCAATTTTTTTTATGTGGTTTAACATTAGTGCATAGTCCATGGGCTTATTCTAGTTGATCAAATAAAATAATGAATGTCAGCAAAATTAGATATCAAAAGTTGGGAAAATGCTCATGGTGGATATTTATTGGAATATTTTGGCTCGACAATACATATTGAGGAAAATTGCATTTCCACACGTATACTAGCTCTTTATTGGGTAAATATTCACGATTGCTCGACATATTAATAACCACTAAGAAAATAGCATTCAGTATGCACAATGCTCGTTACATAGACAACAATACTAGGTAAAACCATAAATATCTGGTCACATAAAGTGTTCGGTATAATAATGGTGGCTAACTTATCTAGCAAAATTCACGAAATTATTGAGAATTTTATGCTTGGTAACTAAACAAGCATTTTCAAGAGTACTTGTATGTGACAGTGTGAGCTCGTTAATTACAAAATCTTTATTACATTCACTATTTTAACATTGATTTAGAGGGGTTTGTCTTATTTTTGAATTCAACGTTGGATTTGGCTTGAACTTTATACTAACATTGATTTGGAGGGTCTTGTGTTGCTTCCAATTTGAAAGTTGGATTTGATTTATGATCGTAAATTATTAGTCAAGTCGTGTTAGTTGTAAGATAAAAGTGAGCATAGTGGAATGTCCAAATTGCAAAACATGTAGTGGGCCCCTTCAAATATTATCAGTTCAACAACTCTTATCCAATGCGAAATTGCTTTTCAATTTGCTTGATGAATTAAGGTAATGTGAAATCGTGTGGAGGTGTGCGACCATCTTCTTCGATCAAGCGACTACCTTCTTATCTCTAATTAATTTTAACGTATGAATATTTGTAATCATTGATTTTGCAACACATTGCTAAAAGGCTTGTCCTATATGTAGGAAGTGGCAAAGCCAAACTTTTAATAATGCGGCCCAAGTTGGTTAGTTGTAGGATAATTTTTTATATCAACGTCACCAAAAACAACAGTTATTATTGGCGATACTAAATTCTCACATAGTATACATGTTTAACATTAAAATAATGAATTATTTGATGAAATTAATTAGTGGAGTGTAAAATGGATTAATACTACTTGAAAAAGTAGAAAAATAGCAAAATTATCATAAGAAAAACACACACAAAAAAAAATTAATATAGATGATAAAGATATGAATCAAAGAAAAAGACTAAGAAAAACAAAATTTGGAATTAAATTTATTAATATCATATGATATATTTATATTATATGAACACGAGACTACGAGGAACATGAACGCGATCGCATTACCATATGCGCTATCCAGATAACATGTTTATTGCATCAATTTGTAATATGAGTGTATAGGTAAAGAGTAAAATTATCGAGGGGTTCATGACCCGGCATCAAACTAGCTCGAGCTACTACAATAAAACCATATCTTATATATTACCCCTCCGTCCCACAAAGATTGTCCCACTTTGACCTGACACGGGTTTTAAGAAATGTAATGAAAAATGAATTGAAAAAGTTAGTAGAATGTAGGTCCTAATTTAATGTGTTGGTTTTATAATAAAATGTGAGTAAGAATGAGTGAGTGGAATATGAGGTTCACTACAAAAAATGGTAAAAAGTGAAATGAGACAAATTTTGTGGGACGGATGGAAATGGAAAAATAGAACAATCTTTGTGGGACAGAGGGAGCATATATTTTAGTTTTGTACCATTAGGAATTTTATTTTTTGTAATTTCTAGTATTTAATTAAGTAATTTCCTAATCCTTAACATTTTATTTGGATTTTTATAAATATCACAAATTACATGAATATACCAAATTAAAATGAAAAATAGATAGCTAGTGACTGAAAATACAGATAGAAGCCTAGAATATATATATTGTGAATGAAAAATGTCGACCACTTAATCGAAAAATAGAATTGTAAAATGACTTTTGAAAAGAATAACTACTACTACCATTTTTTCCACTTGGAGAAAGCTACCAACTTCCATCTGTACAGTACTACATGAAAATTACTCCATTAAACAATTAATTTAGAACGTCTGAATATTTCAGAGCAAACCTTATCGAATATATTAAATAAATCATATAATATGTTTGGTGAACTATTGACTATTGTAAAAGGAAATAAAATGCGGTGGACCCCACCAAAATTGGTTGTGAGACATAACCCACTCCCAACCACCCCCAAAAATTCCCCCCAATTTAAACAACCCCTCTCTCCCACCAACTCCCACCCCCAAAATCAAAGCAATGTCGCCGGAAAATCCCTCCGCCCCCGCCAATTTCTGGGGCGATACACCGGAGGAGGAGTACTACGCCTCCCAGGGCGTCCGCAATTCCAAATCCTACTTCGATTCCCCACACGGCCGCCTCTTCACGCAGTCGTTCCTCCCCCTCGACCCGACCCGCCCCGTCAAGGGCTCCGTGTTCATGACCCACGGCTACGGCTCCGACACCTCCTGGATGTTCCAGAAGTTCTGCATCAGCTACGCCGGCTGGGGGTACGCCGTCTTCGCCGCCGACATGCTCGGCCACGGCCGCTCCGACGGGATCCGATGCTACATGGGGGATCTGCCCAAGGTCGCCGCCGCCTCGCTCGCGTTCTTCAGGAGCGTCAGGGTTAGCGAGGAGTACAAGGATCTTCCGGCGTTCCTGGTCGGGGAGTCGATGGGAGGGCTTGCCACGCTGCTGATGTATTTCCAGTCGGAGAAGGATCTGTGGACTGGACTCATCTTCTCCGCACCGCTGTTCGTCATTCCTGAGAGCATGATGCCGTCCAAGGTGAGATTTTCGATTCTGCTTGATTTTATTGCTGTGTAGTGATTGAGTTGATTTTCGATCTGGAAATTGACAAAGAATGAGAGACATACATAATAAAATGGTTTATGTTAATTAGAAAATATGACTCATCTCGATATACAAAAATTACCATAAATGTACATGGACTAATTTAAGCTTCAAATTTATGATAAACTTTTTTTGGATGAATTAGTTTCTTATTTATGATAAACTTCAAATTCCATTTGTGTATAGACTTAGCAAAAGAAAATAATTTTGTTATAGCATCGTGCTATTTCATTAGGCTCATCCGTAAAACATGTTTCTTGCATCGTATACATTTTTTTCGACATCTCAACTTGATAAAATGTGTTTGTTCAGGTTCACTTGTTCGCGTACGGGATGCTATTCGGGTTAGCTGATACATGGGCTGCAATGCCGGACAACAAGATGGTCGGCAAGGCCATCAAAGACCCGGAGAAGCTCAAGGTGATCGCGAGCAACCCGATGAGGTACACTGGGAAACCTAGGGTGGGGACGATGAGGGAGTTGCTGAGGCAGACTGAGTATGCGCAGAACAACTTCGACAAGGTGACCATCCCCTTCTTCGCTGCCCACGGGACATCGGATGGGCTAGCTGAGTGGTCCGGATCACAGTTGTTGTACGACAAGGCGAGCAGTGAGGACAAGACGCTGAAGCTGTACGAAGGGATGTACCACTCTCTGATACAGGGTGAGCCTGACGAGAATGCGAATCTCGTGCTGGCTGACATGAGGGCTTGGATTGATGAGAGAGTTGAGAGATATGGTAAGAAGAATTGATGGAAATGAGTGATGTTTGTATGCCCTAACATTGAAGAATTTGTTCCCATTGTTTTAAAATTAATAAAGTGTGTTACATTAGATTGATTATAGTACACTGAAGTAACCAGAAAAGAATTTAAGGATCAGATATTATTTATTAATGGGAAGAATTACATACACAGCCTAAGTGGAATATTTTTGGGATTTTGGTTTCTCTCTAGAAGAACATAAACTACAAGAAGAAAAAAATATATGAAGCATTAAAGATACCCGAGTTTTACTGCATGGAATGATTTACTTCATAGGCCAAGTTGCATGAGCAGACATAATGATGCCTACGATGACACCAAATAGTCCGAGTGCACTCCCGAAGATCTCTATAACGAGGATCTTAACGAAAAGAGTCGAGTTTTGTGCATCCGACAGAGCACAACTGCTGCCAATTATTCCAACACATAGCCTGTGTGAAACAGAACAGAGGGAGGTGAAAATCAGTGGAGGGAGAAATGTATCTTAAATCTGACATAAAGGTGGTGAAAGAAAATTTAAACTCACCCACAGACAAGATTTGCAAAACCCACGATGATTCCAGATGCAAATATAGCATAGCCTGCTCTGAGGGACTCTGGGTCATAAATCTTGGTTTGAGGCACACTGTCTAGCTTTGTCTGAAGAATGATAGCCACGATGACTCCATATATGGCAACAGCCTCGCAGAAAATCACACTGGGAGAAGGGTGGAGTTAGACAGAGCTACTAGCAGTGACACCGTTAGTCGTTACATTACGGATAGCATGAACGTTTTCCAATCTCAACTACATTAGCGCTTAGTTCTCTCTCAAACAACGAGATAATCAAAATAAGAATTTGCTCATTTATCTTCTCAGACCACTTGAGCATTTTAATTTACAACAAATCTATGTGAATAAATTTTGTACAACCAAAAACTAGTTTATTTGAAAAAAAAGGTTTATTTATGCATTTAATTAAGATATATGGATACATATATAGTACATAGACACTGCATAATATTGTGGTCATATATTTATGATTTGTGTATATAATTTTTTTACTTTTTTTAAACCATAAATGCAATTAGTGCATACTTTAATTCAAATTTTAAAAACAATAGAAAGGAAATTCAAATATAAAAATAAAAAATGAGGTTAAAGGCTAATAAGTCTTTTTTAACTTGTCCACTTACTACATTTATTATTTTAATATATAATTAATACATCAAATTATTAATCTAACCTTATTTTGGTTATACAAAATTTGGTTGTTTATCATCACTCTTCAATTTATAGTCCTTAACTCTCTCTATAGACAGATACAGTACAAGAAAAGAAACTCCCTGAAATTTATATGGCTGACTCCTCAGATTAAACCTAACTGAAATCTACAGGCAGTAGGAACATAGGTTTAGTCATTGAACTCATTTCTTCTCAGTCAATTTGTGAGGGAATACAATGTGATATGCTTTTGCAAGTAAATTATCTGAAACATTAGTTATTTAAATCCATTCCATTTTTAATGACATAAACCAATAGGTAAGGTTGGCTTAGAACAATCCAAGTAAACCAATAAGCATTCAGTTTTTACTTTTTACTCTGAGTCCCTGAGATAGTCTCTGACCAATTTTTAGCAGCTTTAACTAGTAGGAGTAATACTATATTTTCTTTAAAAACTAGAAATCAGGAAACTGTGCCATTTTATGACTTCATCCCCTACAACACTCCCTCCAAAGTGTTGAAATCATTTTTGAGGACATCAGCATCTAAGAACTCGATTTAAACGACGTTCAACATCAAATCGTATTCCTAAACAATGAATGAACTAGCTTCAGATTAAAGAATACTTCTTCACATTCCGATTCTCACTAAGTTCGAAACGAAGCATCACCAAACTAGCATTTAATCACCACAGTAAACTCAAAAACAGTATACTAAGCTACGATTAAGCAATAAACTCGGAACTGAATGCTAAATATATCAGCATTGACAATAACTAGTAATGCAAATCTAAAACTGCTCTGATTTGAAAAGTACCTGATTAGGTTTTTGGAGGTAATGCGAGGAGCTTTGATGGCAGCACCAATCAAACTACTTCCAGTTATATATATTCCCCTAAATTTCCACCAATTAAGCAAAATCAGACGAAAAATTCACAAGCAAGAGACGCAGAAGGATTATATCACAATGTGCGAGAAATACCAGGCGGCGCCGAGAACTGAGACGCCGATAGATATTGAGATTCCGATAGCGGAGAATGTGTACGGAGAGATCTGAAGCAAAGCTCGCGCCCATGAACTCGATGAAGCCACCATATCTCCTGTGGAGATCGGAAAAAATCAGTTAATCGACTGTGTTTTTGTGATCAATAAAATCAATCATGGGAAGACACGTGTCTATGTTGTAAGGCTTACTTTATAATGTGGGCTTACGGGCTCATGGGCCTCTACCTCTGTTTTGTATTCTTAAATTGGTATTAGGCTTTAGATTAATTATCCAAAGGTAAAAGGAATTTATAAAAAAAAATGTTTTGAACTTTTCATTTTTTTATATAAATGAAAAACTTAGAGTTAAAATTGGTGAGCAGCACAATAATACTCTCGAAGCAATTTAAAATAATTACATTAACAAAAAAAATATATAGAGAAAAATAAACACTTTATCCAAAATCATTATAAAAGAAAAGTAGCATACAGAAGAGGAGTGGCCTTGCAGCCTCATGGCATTATCCGTCAACCTCACTTACCAACGAGGAGTAGTCTCCCAACAGCTCCATGCCGAGCTCTTCATCGTCACAAGTTGTTTACCTAGTTCATTGAATTTTATCTAAAATTAATATATAAGTTCTAAGTTTGTTAGTTTTTATTAGTGTTGGTCTCACTATTTGCGCCAACTTTGTTTACATCAAAGTCTCATGAATGCCCGCAGGGGCGTAGCGCAGTTAGCAACGGAGGGGTAGATCTTACTGCAACGAGCCTGGATTCAAATCTCACTGCTGTCGTGTAGTTGCTTCCATCTCTCAGGCACAAGTGTGAGGCATTGGGAGATGAGCTTCTGGCAGTCAGTGGGTTAAGGCCTCCCCCTTAACGGGCTACTGCGTACCCTGATTTAACCCCCTCACATGATGTCGGGCCGGAGTGTGGGGGCCGACAAGGCGACGGAATCGCCTTTTTTGCTGCAATAGAAGTCTCATGAATACCGAACATTTAACGACTTGCAATTTCAGTTGTTTAAAGTCTTAAAAAAATGTTTAAAACAAAATATAGGGAGAGCCAGCTGAATTGACTTGGAACGTTATTTGGACTTTTATTATCAGGAAAATATGAAATTTTAATATTTTTGAACTTAAGATAGTGCACATTTCATAATTATTTGGACACTTTTTTGTAGAGAATAGGGTGTTGTAAATTTTGTAGGAAGGGGGTGAGTTGGTGCAGCTCTGACTGGTCAACTTAACAAAACTAAGAACGTTCATCACGTGTTGGTAAACTATTCTAAAGTGTATGAATTAGGAATGGACCATTCTTGATTCAATGCTTATCAAATATTAATGCATTCAGTATTATGGCCTAAATCTTTGACAGTGCAATTGTTCTCGTTATTGTTCGTCTGATGCTTAGTTTATCTTGTATCGATCTTGGAAATGTTATTTTTATTGTTGTTGTTTGTCTTCTGAAACACTATTATGCTATTCTATTTCTCACCAGTTTTGTAACACATACAAAAATTCTAATATTAGACTAAATTCGGCTTTACCCTTTAGCTATATATATATATATATATATTGTCTAAAGAGAGACTACGGATACATATCAAACCTAAGATATGTTTAGGGTAGAAAAGCTTCGGTTTTTAACCTAAATCAGCTTTAAATGATGAACTGACTAAAACTAAATGAGTAGATTAAACTATTATTAGTCTTATATATATTTTCATTGTATTATAAAGCCAGAAAAGTTGAAAAGACAGCACTTAAATTAAATTAAATCAAGATGCCTATGTGACAAAGCTAGTTCACGTGAGATAAATTTTCCATGCATTTTTTCATGTATAACTTTCATTTTATATTATGCTATGCAAATGAAGGAAGACTATATAATATCCAGATAAAATTATTCCTACTTTGTTTAAGCATAGTTATAGTAACCAATCTCTAAACTATTGGGCCTTGTGATTGACTAAAAAATACTAGTAGTAGAAAATTATACTACTATTTATTTATTTATAGGTGACAACTTTACTACTATTTATTTATTTATAGGTGACAACTTTGAATGACATAGTAGTAATGATATTATTAAAAATTCTATAGTCGTCCTACTCCAACAAAAGATTCTTGGGCCCATTTAATTAATGTCCACATCATTCCAACTAAGACCAGAATGTTACAAACTTTGTGAATCATAAAATGATACAAATAGTTTAAATAATCAATTATACCCATCACTGGGTATGTCAATCGGGCCGGCCCGTCGGGTTGCGGGTCAATCGGGTGAGAGCTAATCGAGTTGTGATTTCTTTCGGTTATAAAAGTTCAACCCTGGCCCTAAAAGCTCGGGTTTCGGGCTAGCCCAACGGGTTAATCGGGTTGCTTCCGATAAAATTAACATGCGATCAATCCAATAAATAATGATTAAAATTAGTTAATTCATACAATGTAAAACATTTAATTATGATATATTTGAGATATATGCTTAAACTCAATCATAAACATGATCAAATACTAATATTTGAGATATTTCACGGAATTTTAATGCATGTTTTAGAAATTTAAATATTTTTTTAATGAATTTGAAGTTTTTAATTTATTAATCAATTATTATATTAATAAAAATTTAATATATAGTTTGTATATTTAATATAAATTCAAAAGTTATTTTTATTTATCTATATTATAAAATTAATCAATTAAGTGTCGAATTAAGAGTAAAAAAATAGAATAATAGAAATTTTATCGGGTTTTCGGGCCATCTCATTGGGTTTTCGGGTCTGGCCCTAACGGGTTGCAAGTTAATCGAGTGCGGACTAATCGGGTTTTGATTTTATCGGGTTAGAAATTTCCAGCCCTAATCTTATAAATTTGGCGGGCTATTCGAGCCAACTCACGGATTACGGGCTACATTGACATCCCTACCCACCACACCAAACACCAAAGAAGAATTAGAGAGATATATAGTTTACTCTATCGTAACAGTGAACTCAAATAAAATACTTAGTGGAGTAACTATATATGTAGGGTTTGGCCAATTGAAAAGTTTGATTATAATTTCCTATTTGAAAATAATATTCTAATTATATATAATGATGCATGACATGACTAATGCCTGGTTAAATATATTAATAACTTTAATATAAAAGAACTTCATGAAAAATGAGAATACGCGGTGTAATTTTTGTATTAATCTCACATTTTAAAAACTGAAAAAGAAATACTACTTGCTTTTCAAATATCAGAGAAACTTTCCACAAAAAATTAAAGTTTGAGAAATTCTTGAGCTTTCATTGATTTACTTCCAGAGCCTTCCAAAATCATTATGGGAATCCAAAGAATCTTCATATCTGAAATAAAAATATTCCCCACCTCATCATCTTAAATGAAATTTTCTTTTTTGAGGCAGACTATTAGAGCATCTGCAACGGTGAGCACAAACTCACCGTCCGTCCTTGCCGCTGGCAAGGACACGCTTGTCCTCCGCTGCGCCTTGCCGCTAGCACGGACGTGCTCTATGCATAGAACACGTCCGTGCCAGTGAGCAGGGCGACGTGGCGTGTTTCTATTGGCCGTTGGCATTTTCTTTTTTTCTTTAAAAAAAAAAAATAAAAAATAATACCAAAAATAAAAAAAATATTTTCGGATTCCCAAAAATATAGCTGTTTTATTACCGTTTTTTTGAAATTTTTTTGATTTTTTTTAAAAAAAATTAATCCCAAAACCATCTATAAATACACACATTCATTATTCATTTGGACGAAATTCGGTCACTTATGAATTTAATTATATAATTTTTAATTTTTAGGATTTTAATTATGTAATTTTAATTTTTAGGATTTTAATTATGTAATTTTTATTTTGTAGGATTTTAATTATGTAATTTTTATTTTATTTATAATTTGTAATATTATTTCAGTTTTTTTAATGAATTTTAATATTATGGAAATGTTTTTATTTAAATTGAATAATAGAACGGTGGGCCCTTGTTCTCGTCCTTGCGGAAGAGCACGACTGTGGGTGTTGTGCTCTTGCCTAAAAGCAGGCAGAAAAAGTTGGGCCGAGCTCACAACCGTGCTCATTGGCAAGGGTACGGTTGTGGGTGCTCTTAGTCTTGTTGGGATTTGTATAAAAGTGAGCAAGTATCAATATCATAGATTCATAGTATATTCTCTCGCAAAGGGTTAACTATTTTAGAAAAGCTACTTTTTGTAATTTTTATAAAAATGTGCAAGTATCATAATATTCTTTCTCAATGAGTGAAGATATTATGAAAAATCCACTTATGGAAACTTGTGTAAGTATGCAACTCAAAAATATCCTAGGCTTCAACACACTTCCTATTCACGTGATCTCATTTGCACTTTTGGTCTGTGGCTCTAAAATATCATCTACTACCGGGCTATATAGTCGAACTTTAAAATCATTTATAAAAATCTAAAGTTTGAAATATGAAAAAGTAACATGGATTTTTTTAAATAAAATGACTACAACTATAAAAATATATTTTTTGGGAATTTTAATGAAAGTTGGAAAAAAAGCTCTTGCTTTAAAATATACGAACGAAAGAATATTCTGAACTTGTTTAAAAATTGTGAACTATTCCAAACATATTTATTATGAAATGGAGTAGAAGATAAAACTATCTTCAGAAAACTCAATCGATTCCGAATGCTCTAAATTGTATCCATTCTTCGTTGCTCACGTACGAGATTTTTCCTGATTTTTTACAATATTTATGAAAGTTCATACCATTTCGTAATTTTTTCAAAGTTCATTTTCCAAAAATTCCGGCCACTACATGTTTTAAAAATTCATGTCATTTTTATAAATAATCCCAAAATTCAGATGATATATTACAATTAACCCTTTTAAAACCATTTTCAAGTAATTAGTAATCACATTTTATACATATTATAAAAGTCCCATCTTTTTTTTTTGTCATCTTGTACAACCTAGATTTTCAAGGGTTTCAATTCTACGAGATATAAAATGAATTTTGAACACCTCCTTCAAAAACCCCTCCTCGAACAAGAGAAAGACTATCTTCTACTCCATCCCCCAACCTTATCTCCCTCCATCTCTCCTTTCTCTCTCATAAAAATCAAATCTTGCTAGGTTTCTCGAGAAAACCCGTCTGAAACCAGAGCAGCGAGGGAGAGAGAGGGGTCGGTGGAGAAAAAATGCAAGGCGTTCTTCAGTCAAAAGGGCTTCTTTCCCTGCCTTCAAACCCAAAAATCAGAGCTTTCATTCCCCAGCCGTCGCAGGGTTTGAGGTACAGATTCAGCCCTTTAAACCCCTCTTTAAAACCTAATGTGCCCTCGTTATCCGTCAATGGATTCTCGAGGTTTCAAGGATTTGCGGCAAAGCCTCAATTTTTCGGTCAAAAGAGTAGAAATTATCCCATCTGTAAAGCTGAGGCCGCCGCAGCTTCTGCTGATGGGCAGCCTGTTTTTGGGGAGAAAGATGCATCACCTAAGTTTATGGGAATTGAGGTTGAGACACTCAAGAAAATTGTCCCACTTGGGTTGATGTTTTTCTGTATTCTGTTTAATTACACAATTCTGAGGGATACAAAGGATGTTTTGGTGGTGACAGCACCAGGGTCTAGTGCTGAGATTATACCTTTCTTGAAAACATGGGTGAATTTGCCTATGGCTATTGGGTTCATGCTCTTGTACACAAAGATGTCTAATGTGTTGTCCAAGCAGGCCCTCTTTTATACTACTATCCTCCCCTTTATCGGCTTTTTCGGGGCTTTCGGGTTCGTTCTGTATCCCCTCAGCAAGTATTTCCACCCCACAGCTCTTGCGGATAACCTTCTTAATGTTCTTGGTCCGAGGTTTCTTGGCCCTCTTGCTATTTTGAGGATTTGGAGTTTCTGTCTTTTCTATGTCATGGCTGAGCTCTGGGGGAGTGTGGTTGTCTCAGTTCTGTTTTGGGGATTTGCTAATCAGGTATTTGTTTTTCATCATCTCAGTGCTCTGCTTTTGATGAATTGTGGTTTCATTTCATCCATGCTTTGCTTCTCAGGGATTGATTTGATTTGTCTCTTTTTATAGTTCTGTGTTTGTGAATCCTAGTTTATGCCTGGACTCTAGTTGGTGAAATGATGGATAGTAAATCGATTATCGTATGGTGATGGCTTTACTGGTTGTTAGCAAATATATGTGTTGATGAAGTTGTTTTCCGTATTGATTTGGGGATGGTGTGATATTCTCATTGATATAGGATCAGAACTGATATAGTTTTGTATGTTTTTCCATATATGTTGAATTGTCTTTCGACATATTTGTAAAACGCTGTTCAATGCACTGTCTTGGCAGATTACTACAGTGGACGAAGCAAAGAAATTCTATCCACTCTTTGGACTTGGTGCGAACATCGCCCTTATCTTCTCTGGCCGGACAGTGAAGTACTTCTCCCAAATGAGGCAGACCCTGGCTCCCGGTGTCGATGGATGGGCCATCTCCTTGAAGGGAATGATGAGTATCGTGGTGGCGATGGGATTTGCAATTTGTTTCCTTTACTGGTGGGTGAATAACAATGTTCAGCTTCCCGCCCGTAGTCTGAAGAAGAAGGTATTAGAAGTTGCTTTTTCTCATTTTCATTTCTTTTAGTAGTTCATAATGGTGGCTTTGAAAGACTAGTTTTAGCTAAAATATATTTTTACATGTTTTCGAGAATTCCCTAATTGTCACTCTACTGACAGTTTACATCCACTGTGTCTTTTCCATATGTTTGTCTACTTTTAGAGGTCTATTTTTCCTGCTTCCAGTTGCTTATTAACCGTGTCTTTGTCCATATCAGGAGAAGCCGAAAATGGGAACAATGGAGAGCTTGAAGTTTTTGGTATCTTCGAAATATATTAGAGATCTTGCCACTTTGGTGGTAGCATATGGTATAAGCATCAACCTTGTCGAGGTTACATGGAAATCAAAGCTTAAAGCCCAGGTAAACAAGGCCTTCTCTCCGAACGCACCATTTCTTAGCATTTAAACTAACCTTTCGATGTATTCATACTTTTGTTCTCTCTAAATTGCACAGTTCCCAACACCAAATGAATACTCGTCGTTTATGGGTGACTTCTCAACTGCTACTGGAATAGCCACCTTCTCTATGATGCTTTTGAGTCAATGGATCTTTGGCAAATACGGTTGGGGAGTGGCAGCAACTGTCACGCCTACCGTCTTGCTTCTAACTGGAGTTGGATTCTTTTCGTTGATTTTATTTGGTGCCCCTCTCGCTCCGACCCTTGCTCAATTCGGGTTGACTCCACTTTTAGCAGCTGTGTATGTCGGGGCGTTGCAGAACATTTTCAGTAAGAGTGCCAAGTACAGCTTGTTCGATCCTTGCAAGGAAATGGCTTACATTCCTTTGGACGAGGACACCAAGGTATTGTTTCACAAATTTCACCGTACGTGTTGTGATCGTGAAAATGTTATTACTCACTAAAAAAACTCGGGTTTCAGGTTAAAGGGAAGGCAGCTATTGACGTTGTGTGCAATCCGTTGGGGAAATCCGGAGGTGCTCTGATCCAGCAGTTCATGATCTTGAGCTTCGGATCACTAGCAAATTCGACTCCCTATCTCGGTGGGATACTTCTCGTTATTGTTCTCGCGTGGTTAGGAGCCGCCAGGTCATTAGACGGCCAATTCACCGCATTGAGGAAAGAGGAGGATCTCGAGAAGGAGATGGAAAGAGCTGCAGTGAAGATCCCGGTCGTGTCTTCGACTGATAGTGGTAACGGCTCGCTTAACGGTGAGTCGACCTTGAATGCAGCAGGAGGCGACCCGTCAGGTGCTTCTTCCGAATCCTCGTCTCCTCGAAGCGCGTGAGTACGTTTAGTTCGATAACGGGAGGAATAAGCAACGATGTTTTCGTAAGATTGGCCAGGTTTGAGTCACCATCGACTTGGGGTTGATTTTCCATCCAGTAATTCTTATAATTAGTTCATTTGTAAGATTTTGTTTTCCTGCTTATAAAATAATTAGAGAGCTACTTAGTCATGCTACTTTAATTAAGCCCAATGGTTTAATATATAGAATGTTCACTAAATCTAGTTTTCTTGTTTTCTTTTGCTTTGTTAGTTAAGTTGGGAGAATCTATATGATTTATGGCATAGTGTGTTAGTTAACTATTTTCATTTATATTACTTTATAAAATTAGTAGTATAGTATATGAAAGTGAGATTTGCATTTGATTAATTTTTTCAAACTCATGATTATTAACATTTCTTAAAAGGCATCGAGAAAAATAAAGACTTTCATTTGAAAACAAATTAGGGATAAAATGAAAATTAACACAAAACTTGATGATAAACTCCTAACTTTAAATACTTCCTCAATCGCAAAATTTGATACTTCTACAAAGTAGTACGTACTATAATTGTATTTTGTGATAGTACATATTTTTATAATGATAATGATAAATGTATGTATTATTCAAATTCATAATTATCACGTCGGTAAAATGACTACATTATCAAATTTTTAGAAAGAATTAGAAAAATTGTGTTGGATTCGATTTAATCGTGTTATAATTTGTATCATGAATTCCATATCTATTATATTTGACATTTGAAATATGTTTATTGTAAATCCGTTGAGAAAATACAAAGGCCATAAAAACTCACGACATTTTAATTAAATGCCACTTCAAATTGGGACAACACTTTGGTCCCCGAGATGACGTCGCCACTTCCACACCACATGCTTCTCGTATGCAATAAAATCTACTAGCGTAATAAATGTTTTAAGTAATTATAAAATAAATGATCATTTTCCTATAGCTTTCGTCAAATTATGATTTTGTAAACTATTAGCTTTTAAAATCTGTAAATTACAGAATTTCTTGTTTTGTTTTGATGAATTCATGTTTTGTTCTGATTACTAAACTGTTAATTTATTTTAATTTTTGAAATGGAGCATAGCCTGATTTTTTTTCGACGAATGATGACATACTTGTTCATATTGATTTTAATGCCAAAATTGTGAACAATTTAACTCAACATTTACACAGTCGAGATTGATATTGGGCATGCCCCAAATGCAAAAATCTATAAGAACTAAGTAATGCTAGGCACCTTGTATAGCGCGCAAAGCACGCTATTAACACTTAATTATTTGACAGAGTACTTCATTAGCACTTTACATTAAACAAAGTGTAAAAGCACTCTGCAGAGTGCTTAGGCGTTACCTGACCACATCTCGTCATTGACTATACACTTCGGGGGTGTTCGGTTGCCAAGATTAAATCTCATAATTAAATATGTATCATGTTTGGTTCATAAGATTGAACCCTACAACTTAATCCTAGATGAATAGTCTAATGATAATTAGTCATAGCCTCCCCATCCAACTAAAATAATCTCACAACTTAATCCTAAATGGATAGTCTCATGATATTAGTCATGGCAACCGAACGCCACCTTCATGTAGTGTTTACACTTTGCGAAGTCTAAAAGAACTTTACATAACGATTAAGTGTCGCCTAATTAAAGTGTGCCATGTGGTCTGATTATTTTTTATTATCAATATTCGAATCAGATTATTATTAAATTAATAAGAGTGAAACTGATTTTGGTTATTGAGTGTAACAATATCATATGCTGTAGTAAACATACATATATGTCAACTATGTAATTTGATTTTTTAATTTAACTATGTAATTTTCATTTTTAATGAAATTAGTATGTTTCGTTATATAAAAAGTACCCAATTAAAATATATAAATAAGAAATAATAATAAAATGTATAGTGTATTTAAAATTTACCATTTGCCATTTGCCATTTGCCATTGTTTACATGGAAGAATTCTCGTGAAACAGATAGAGAGGACAATGGATTTTAATGCAATCTTTCCATGAAAAGACATATACCATGGCTTATTCTATTTTGCCTTAGATGGAAAGAGAGAAGACAATGCCAACACCTCACATCATATTACAACCCCTCCTTACAAGTTACAATCTTATCCTTCTTTCTCTTCCTACCAACGCCAAAAAACAATGATAACTCTCTTCACAATTAAACATCTAGTATAACAATTCACAGTGTCTCATCAATTTCCCCATCCTCTCTTCATAATTGGCAATCATTTATTCACAGATATTCGGTTATTTATGATTAACTTGCTCCGAAATACCTAAGCTTAAATTGACTAATAACTATCCGAAATTAATTTTGTCCCACGACAAAGTCATAACTCAACCCAAGAATAATCTTACATGTCAAATATCAATCTTTATAAACTAATCAAACAACATTCATAAGTCTCAGTATTATCTAATCCATCAAACCGAACCATTACTTCGTAACATAACTATATAAAGCATATCCGCTACGCATCTTATTCAGCAACAAAATGCAGTCGAGCCCAAGCCCATCTTCCGGCAAGCAGGCGACGTTCTCGGACGAATGCTGGTCCGAGGACGCCTCCGCCTCCGACACTGAAAACTTCGTCAAAACCCTGAACCGAATCCGAGGGAAGGGCGTCCGGCCCGACCTCATCGCCTCAATCATCACACACTACGCCTCCAAATACCTCCCCGCCCTAGCCGGCGACGACGACACTCAGCCCCAGGCCGCCGCATACGGCGACGGCTCGGCGGCGTCGCGGCGGAAGAGGAGGCGCTTCATTGAGACTCTGGTGGGAATCCTGCCACAGGAGAAGGACTCCGTCCCCTGCGGCTTCCTGCTGAGGGCAATGCGAGTAGCGGGCGAGGTCGGGGCCGAGGCCGGCTGCCGCGAGGAGATCGAGAGGCGCGCCGCGCGGCAGCTCGACCAGGCTCCGCTGAAGGAGCTGGCGGCGCTGGACTTCGAGGTGGTGGTGCGGCTGGTGAGGAGGTTCTTGAGCGAGGTGGAAGTTTCTAGAAGCGGGGCGGCGCTTAGCAAAGTGGCTAGGCTCGTCCATAGCTACCTTGCCGAGGCGGCGGTTGATCGGAATCTGACGCTGCCGCAGTTTGTTGCTCTTGCTAGCGCCGTCCCGTGCCATGCACGCGCCACCGATAATGGGATTTATCGTGCCATCGATATATACATCAAAGTAAGCTACCTAGTAATTATATGTGGAATATTTCGGCAAATTCTGAATCAATTTTAAAAATTAGCTAGAAAAACAATGAAGTTTAAGAAAATTGTATCTAACATGACAACATATATTTGAGTTTATATCTCTTTAATCTTAATGTCTCTGGCAACACACTAACCAAGTCATCAATCTGAGATATGCACACACCACATCAGTAGTATACTGCATGTAGACCATCTGAATATTTCTTTATGGGATAATTCAAAACAATGTGATTTAAGGATTTTTCCTATCGATTTTAAAGTTACAGACCGAATTAGAATTTTATGATTTGTTCCGACATTTTACCCTTTATATTTTGTGATTGTGTCACAAAATCTTGATTGTACTACACTTTGTTTACTTTTTTTTTTCAGAAACTTCACTTTCTTTTGTTGACTTTTTTTGAGTGTCACTGGTGATAGAAATCCATGGGTTTTATCTTAAAACCAATTGGTTTTAAGATGAAACCCATGGATTTCTATCATAGTATCAGAGCGGGTCGCCGACTGTGGGTCATATTTAACTGACCTAGCAGTATATCTGGGCTGAAATTGAAAAAAATGATTGACCCAGCAGTATAACTGGGCAGAAAATTTGGGTCAGTGGTCCAACCGATCGAAAAAAAATTGGGCCGATTTTCCAATCGATTATAAAAAGGTCCAACCCCTCCGAGATTCACCTTGAAGGGTTTGAAGGAGAGTGTTGGCAATTGAAACATAAAAATGAATATAATAATATTCCACATCGGTGTATACAAAGAGCTTAATCTACTATATAAGTCTCATGGGCCTCTTCTCTTATCACCAATTGGTTTTAAGATGGAACCCATTGATTTCTATCAACTGACACAAGATTCTCATATAAAGATTTAACTAGAAAATGAAATATAGTACTACTACTTATACGTTACATACCTTTCAAGGATAGATAGGAAGTGTGTACTATATTTAGGATTAAACATTTAAACTAGAAAGATACAAAATGGTAGTATAATGTATTTATGCACTAATTAAGATGGATAGAAAACTTCAAGATATCCTAAAACCCTTGACTATTTACATAATGCATGATTTTTATCCAATTGATAATGCTAGAATTACAGAAATCTTGCAATGGGTATAAAATTATAACAAAGAGACGTGTATTCAGATTTCGGACTGATATTATATATACATGCATAACTAAGATTTCTTCAATCGCAAGAATCATAATTGTAATTTCAGTTATGAAAAAAAATGAAATTTGTGCAGGCACATCCAGGATTGTCGAAGCAAGAGAGAAAGAATCTATGTATGTTAATGGAGAGCAGAAAGCTATCGACAGAGGCATGCCTCCACGCGGCGCAAAACGAGAGGCTCCCAGTCCGGGCCGTCATCCGGGTGCTCCTGTCCGAGCAGGACAAGCTGAGCAAGCACATTGACTGGAGCGGGTTCCTGGCCGGGCTTCGCAGCCCGGGAGTGGGGCTCGCCGCGCCAGCCCGGTGCCTCTCGAAGCGCGAGGTGAGGCAGGAGATGGAGATCAGGAGGCTCAAGGAGGATGTGGCCATTCTGCAGAGGCAGTGCCTGATCATGGAGAGACAGATTGACAAGTTGTTGGAGAAAAAGAAGGGATATTTCAGCTGGAGGAGGCTCGGCGGCGCTGTGTTTAAGGCTAGTAAGATCGGCGAAACTGTTGCCGGAGCGAGTTTGCCCTTTCACAGTGGCGGATCCAGAACATGAACTCCTTTCACGGTGGCGAATCCATGACATAACCTTTTTTGGGGAAGTGAACTACATGAAAGGAGAGAAGGAAAAATGATTCCTCTTTTTCTGTTTTTTAATTTAACTAGGGGTAAAATTGTAATTCTGCGGGTTAAAAAATTCAAAACAATCTCGTTTGACATTTTACTCTTCTTTTTCCTTTGGAAGTTTTGCCGTTTCCAGCTGACCCAATATGGAAAAACTAGGCCCTCTTAGGGCATCACTATAAGGCGGACACTTCTAATAGCCCAACCCCCTTTTTTATCCATAGCTCCAGTTTATTTGTCCGCGGCCATAAAAAAAATAGCCACAACTGTAGTGGACACTTTTTTTAGTCACTTTTCATTTTATTTCATTTTTCATTTATTTTAATTCAATTATAATTAAGATTATCGGACTATACTTAATTAGAAAAAATTACTATAGTTAAATAAATTAAAATTAAACACTAAATTTTTGTCGTATTAAAGTAATAGAAAAATTATACAATGAAAATTTAATCAATAGAAAATCACAATGTTCTTCACGCTGCGCCACCTCCCCTACGTGCCCAAACTTCTTCAATCAAATCGGCCTGAAGTGTGGTATGTGTTGTGCTCCTGCTCATATCAGTGAAACGTTAGAGCAAATATTCATTACTACATGGTACACCCATCTGTATCGGCACGGAGGCAACACCGTGACTTGTACTTGCGCCATCTTCCAGTGCCCAACGCTCTGCAGCAAATCATTCATCTTCTATTATCATATTGTGCAATATGATACATGTTAACATAATATTCGCGACATCATCTTCGTGCCAAACTCATGCCGGGCACCGTATAATGGCCCATCGCGCTTGGAGCACTCCAAAAGCTCGCTCAACATCCTTCCTAGCAGCCTCTTGTTTTCGCGCAAAATATTGTTTCTGCGATCCAACCGGTTGGCAAATTGTCTTGACGAATACGGGCCACCAAGGATATATCCCATCCGCCAAATAGTATCCCCTATGGTACTGCGTTCTGTTGGCTACGAAGCTGATTTCTGGACCCTCCCCCCGATACTCATCATTGAAGAGAGGCGAAGACTGAAGAACATTGATGTTGTTGTTCGAAATTGCAACACCGAAATACGCATACCAGATCCGCAAACGGTAGTCAGCAACGGCTTCCAGAATCATCGATGGACCTTTGCTTTTGAAACCAGTAGTGAACTGGCCTTTCCACGCCACCAGACAGTTTTCCCACTTCCAATACATGCAATCGATGCTTCCTAACATCCCTGGGAAACCGTGAACCGAACCGTGCATATCTAGCAGTCTTTGACACTCATCAGATGTGGGCTTTCGTAGAAACTCCGGGCCAAATATTTCCCGGATCCCCTTACAAAACTGCCTGAGCACCGTTAGGCTAGTTGTCTCACCCATCTGTAGGTATTCGTCGAACATATCAGCTGGTCCGGCATAGGCAAGCTGCCTAATTGCAGCGGTGCATTTATGAAAAGTAGACAGCCCGATCCTGCCAGTGCAATCACTCCGGAGGGTGAAGCACCGGTACCGCTCCGCCAAATTCGTCGCTATATGGTTGAAGATCCGTTGCGACATTCTGAATCGCCGACGGAAAATCTTGGGTGGATAACGGGGGTTATCCACAAAGTAGTCCGCCATTAGATGCTGGTGCGCTCCGCTATGGTCTCGTTGGATGGTCCGACGACGAGTAATCGCACGAGGGATCGCGGCCTCCGCCAATTCTGCCGCGCACGCCGCATCCTCCTCGTCGGCTTGGTTCTGCACCTCTTGAATCAGAGAATTCCACGCGTCATTCCACAAGTCGTCCATTTTTAATACCAATTGAATCCACATATTTTAGTGAGAGAAAGTATGAGTGAAGAGTTGGAATTGTGTAAAAATAATGAAGGGAATGTGGTGTATTTATAGATAAATTAAATTGAATTTATAAAAAAAATAAAAAAAATTCGTCCGCCCCAATCCGTCGCGCCGCGCCGCACTATAGGTCGGCGCGTCCTCGCACTCTTCTCGCCGGAGGGCCTTCCGCCCCAAAAATTGTATCCTCCTCGGGGCGGACGCTACTCGCACTATAGTTAGGCAGAGCGATGGCGACATGGGGCGGCCGGCGCGCCGCCCCTGGATGCCCTTAATGGGCCGAGCCACCTAAAGTAGCCGACTTACTATGTTGACAATAAATAGTCGCGTTTCTCTATTTTGGATTGCCCAATAAAATTAAACACTTTTATTTTTGCTAAGCTTCTATCTCAGTTATACTCGTATAACTAAACTACTTTTACATTAAAATTTGTATTGTTCACGGTCAAAAATATTGGCTAATGTTGGTACACGTAATAATATCGGGTCAATAGATATTTTCTTGAAAAGGCGACAAAGCTAGCGAGGTAAAAGTACATTATGTTAAAAATGAACATTATAGTTTAATAAATTTGTAGTACTCTAGTCCCTTCTCTATTATGCCTTCACCATTTATGAGAGTTATTAAGTTTAAGGCCCCCTATCTATATTACCACTTTTCATTATATTTGATTTTCTTTTCTGAAAGCACCAATTTGAGTAAAACAAAGCTACAATAAGATATATTGTGATAAGGGTCGTGATAAACTGTAAACTAATTAATAATTACAAATTAAGATTAATTGTTAGTCATTAGATTATGAAATCTAGTGATTGAAATAATGCCATACACAAAATATATTTTAAATTTTAAAAAAATATTAAATAAATTTAAAGATTATTAATGTCAATTTCTATATATAGTAGTTAAAACTAACCACTTTCTCTTTCATTAAAATTGTATAAAAATTTAAATTTATATAACTCTCTCGATTTAAATTATTTTTATGCAAAAAATATATCAAATTAAAGATAATTTTATAAGGATTCTAATGAGATCTCAATTGCATATGTTCGGACGATAAAAAATATGTTGATATTTGTAATACACTATGTTGATATAAAAAAACTACAAAAATTATCATATGATAACAGAATGACGATCTTACCCCTTTGTTGAAATTCATGAGCTTTAATCTTATCCACCCATCTCAAGATCTAAGGGTGTAGATTCGATCTTAGTTGTGGATTATAATGCTATAAGTATAGCATTATAAGAGGATCCATTTGTGATAATATTCAATTGTACCAATCAAATAAAAGTGGAGGAAAAAATGGTAAAATAGTTTATATAAAAAACATAATTTATTGTGTCTCGGGTTTTGAAAAGAATGTATTGACAGTTTTAAAATTATAACTATAGTTCTAGAAGTTAGATCAAAATTGGACCGGGGCAATAATTGTAGATTCAAAGCATTACTATTTAAACATTTTAAATACTTCAGAAAACAAAATTCGCAAATTTAACACGGTTTGAATCTATAAATCACTCAATGTTTCAAATTATTTTATTTCAATGCCATATTAATTCAATCAAGTTAGATTAATTAGTATATTAAATTATAAAAAAAATATGATTCGATTCCCGGTTAGGAACCAGTCTTCCAGTCTAATCGGAACCGGTTTTTGATTAATAGAGAACCGAAACCGTTTTTTGGTTCCCAGTTCCTCAATTGATCGGTCAATTTTGATTTTGATTCTGATTAACTAAGAACCATTGAACCGTTTAAAAGTATTAAATATATCAATCTAGTCTAGATCACCCAAAATATGATTATCTAAAAATTTTAGGGACTGCGTGGAACAACCTACGAGCACAAATATTACTCCAAATTAAATATTATTAGTAGTCCATTATCAATCCTATATATACAGTCCATTATGGCATAGTTTGAGAGGTTTATAAAATATCCTTACTTAAATTATCATCCATATAAATTATCTTAATAAATGTGATTAATAAACATTAAAGACATATATAGGGCTAATATCAATTCTTGATAAAAACCGATAAATATAATTGTAATTAATTAGTAGAAATTTATGGAGTAATATTTATAATTATTAGAGGCATTGCATTTATAATTACAATTACACAAATTAATTTGTACTCCTACTACAATTATAGCTTATCAAGAACTGCTATTAACCCTATATTTATCATGTATGTAACGTATATCACACTCTTTTACAATTATAACTTGTATCATAGCAATTAGGCAATTAGATTTTATTTTGTTAGATTCTTGCTTTCCTTTTGTGGGATCAAAGAGATAACTAGACCGCCGGTTTCTTGACCGAAAGCTTCCCCTAGTCTATCAGACTTACAACATACAAGAACCATGTTAATCGATTATTTTCAATTCAAAAATTTCGCAACCAGAACCGACTCGACAAAACTATTGGGCCGGTTCTAGTTAGGCCGTTTTCCCGGTTCCCGTCAACCATGCATGTCTACCAACAAGAATAGAAAATTTATCATAATGGCGTCCACTAAATAATCTCATCCTTGTCCTAAATGTTGGGTAGTTATTCAGAAAAAAAAGGATACTCAAATCTACAACATTAACTAACCATAATGAAGTTGCTTCATTGTATTAGCCCCTAACTTATATAGACTCAGAAATTTCCCGGTTCTAGGAGAGGGCAGACGCAGCATGACCTTCTATCTACGAATTAATAAATACCACTACTAACTAATTACAAAGCTGTTTAAGGCTATACTTACGGAAAAATGTGAATATCAAATTTGTTTTAATTTATGGTCATTAAAAGAAAACTGGATATTTGTTTTTTATTTTAAAAAAAAATCAGTTATGTACTATCAGGCTATTGATTTATTATGATTTCGCAACTAATCAAGATTTTAGTGCTCATGTGTCTTAATAATAATTAATATAAACCTAATTCAACCTATGAAATTATTTAATTTAGTACTCTCTTAGTCCAATTGAAGATGACCAACTTTTCTTTTTTATTTGTCCCAACCAAAATGACTAATTACTAAAAATGAGAAATTTTTTATCGTTATTCTCTCTCTTACTTTATTCTCTACTTAATACACAAAATAAATTTGCATAAAATCTTGTGCCGTCCAAGGAAGGACTCATCTTCCTTAGGACAGAGGGAGTATAATATGATATTGTTTCACTACCTAAAATGTATCATTATTTTAATTTGCATCCTATAGTGTCACATAGTCATGTAAGTAAGCAATCAAACTATGTCACCATTGAAATCTTGAATAGTGGTAAAATTAGAACAAATTAATTATTTAGGTAATTCACAAGAAAATTTTGAAGTTGGTATACAAATCAGAATTTGATGAAAATTTATGAATTTAGTGTCATATTACCCAAAGAGAAGTATATATATATCCTTTCGTAATTAAGATTAGACGTTTACAACTTAGCCATGTTTTTTTCATTCTATATTTGCATGACATTCTTGTTTGTATCTTGAAAAAGGTTGAGAGTGAGAAATGGAGATCAGCAACAGCTTGAGAAGAACTTCATCGGCATGGAGGAGCAGCCGGCTGGAGATGTTTTCTCAGTCGTCTCGAGACGAGGACGACGAAGAAGCTCTGAAGTGGGCAGCCCTTGAGAAGCTACCCACGTTTGATCGTTTAAGGAGAGGCATCTTGCTCGGGTCACGGGGTGGGGCCAACGAGGTTGATGTGGCTGATATCGGCTACCAAGAGAGGGCGAAGCTGGTCGACCGGCTTGTTAAGGTCGTGGAGGAAGACAACGAGAAGTTCTTGATGAAGTTCAAGAACAGAATAGACAGGTAGCAAGAAGATGGCTTAGTTGATGCTTCATTTGTTTTCATTTTGTGTTTTTGTTTGGTGTTTTGTTGATTTGTTATTGTCTGTTTGTTACAGAGTTGGGATTGATTTGCCGACAGTTGAGGTTAGGTTCGAGAATGTTAAGATTGAAGCAGAAGCTTATGTTGGCAGTAGGGCTCTGCCTACTTTCCTCAATTTCTTCATCAATATTGCTGAGGTATGTGTACCATTTTCCAAGTGTGTTACAAATCCAGTGCAAATCGATTGTGTTTATATCTTTTGATAGGATGAGTTGTCATTTTTTGTATGAAAGCGCTTTAGTTGAGAGGTTCGACAACTTGGAGTTGTAGCCCACAAGAATCGTGATCTAGGGAAAAAACCAGCTGTGACCAATGATGACGTTTGGGTTTTGTTGGTTTGTTTTCATGTGTTTTTGTTGGTTTTTGACCCGCCTTTGCTCGCTTTCTCTTCTTTCCTAGTTGTAGGTGTCTAGTCGAAGTCACTTTGGGATTGGACTCTTTACGAAACAAGTGATGTTCCATCATTAATATGCCTAGGTTGGGGGTCGCTTAACCCCCACCTTTTGGTGTTTCCAAAAGAAAGACCAACGGGGATGATAGGGGAGCCAACTCGGAGTGGGGAAGAAGCCATCCATGACCAATGATATTGCCTCATGTTACATAGACCAAACAGGGGAACATATTCCAAAAGATTAGCCTATTAGGAGAGAGAGCCCAATTTCTACATATGCAGCCTTACACAATCCATGATCTATAAACCCCATATAGTATATGTAGCACAAATTGAACATCTTTTGGAAACTTTGTAATGCCTTTTTTGTGTGTTGAAGGACTTCTTGAACTCTCTTCATATCCTCCCTAGCAAAAAGAGGCCCTTGACAATCCTAGAAAACATCAGTGGAGTCTTGAAGCCTAGCCGGTAATAACTAGTTCATTTATTTGTGGAAATTTTGTTCATATTTCGTGATTTATTCATTTATTCGTCGTGGTCGCAGTATGACGCTTCTTTTAGGGCCTCCGAGTTCCGGAAAAACAACACTATTGTTGGCTTTGGCTGGGATGCTTGATCCTTCTTTAAAGGTAATACAAACACAACCTTGTAACCTTTTTTTTTAGTTAATAATGTCTTTATGCCAAGAAATTAAAATTTAATTGCAATTCATGATGATCAGTTTTCAGGAAGTGTGACATATAATGGACATGGGATGAATGAATTTGTGCCTCAAAGAACTGCAGCATACATAAGTCAGTATGATGTACACATGGGAGAATTGACGGTGAGAGAGACATTAGCTTTCTCTGCAAGATGTCAAGGAGTCGGAAGCAATCACGGTTCGTATCATTTTCTAATACTCCCGTGTTTTATTTACACGTTACTATACTGATGATGTCATATTATACATGCGATTTCCATGTGCAGATATGCTGGCAGAATTGTCAAGAAGGGAAAAAGAGGCGAATATTAAGCCTGATCCTGATTTAGATTTTTACATGAAAGTAAGATTTTTTGTAACTCAAGTAAATGAATTTTCCTTCATAACTTAATTGTACTAATGTTGTAATCATGTAGGCAGCAGCTACCGAGGGCCAAGAAGCAAATATTGTGACAGATTATATTATTAAGGTAATGAATATGAAAATAGTTTAATGGGATTCTTTCATGTACCTATCTAGCTACTGAAACTAGGAATAGTTTTTACTTTTGATAATATGATGTATAGATTAATAAATTAATACTATATACTACTAAGTTAATTTATTTTATTATGTTAAATGAGATGATTTGTTTTGTAGATATTGGGATTGGATGTTTGTGCTGATACTCTTGTAGGAGATAGCATGATCAGGGGAATTTCAGGTGGGCAGAAAAAACGAGTTACGACAGGTTCGTTTTTATAATTGGTGCGACCAGTTGTGACCAACAACCTTAAACCTCATGCTTATTTTCAAGGAGCAGGGCAGAACAAATTTAATCTAACTTAGTGATTATTGCATCAATTTTATCCAAAATGTATAGTACTATTAATTTATAAACATGAGACATCAAGATTAATTAACAATTAATTAATTATTAATTTGAGGTCAAATAAATTGTAGTAAAATGAATACTAGTAGTTGTATTTATTGAACTAACTACTAGACTATATAGGACTCAATTTCGACGATTGCACGCCGCCTTTTTCATTACATGCAATTTCAAATGAGTGATCATAATTCTATTTGAAATAAATATCAGTTAATTTTTAGTACAGTAATAGTTTAGTAAAATATTTAATTCACTTGAAAAAATATAATATTTCTCATGAATTTTAACACACCGAATAAATTTTCATCAATTATGTAACTATTCTAGAACCGAGAACATATTAATTAGTTACTCCGTCTCAACTATTGTTTCACACAGAAATAGATAAATATGTTGTGTTTTTATGTATAGTAAAGTTGTTTATACAAGTAATAATATAATAAAATATAAATAAAAAACTGCGTGCATGATGCACGCCTTTGTGTGAAAGCATGCCGAGAATGGCCGGGTACCCGCACGTGATTTTTGCGTTTATGTCCCATTGAGACTTGAACAACATGCGACGTTGCTAATACTCTTGTACAATTGTTTCTCGAAATAATGCAGGGGAGATGCTGGTGGGACCGGCGAAAGCGCTATTCATGGACGAGATATCGACCGGGTTGGACAGTTCGACGACTTACCAAGTGGTGAACTCGATCCGACAATCCGTCCACATTCTCAAAGGCACGATCCTCATGTCACTCCTGCAGCCCGAACCCGAAACCTACGACCTCTTCGACGACATCATTCTCATTTCCGAAGGCCATCTTATCTACCATGGCCCCCGCCACCACATCCTCGAGTTCTTCGAATCCATGGGCTTCAGATGCCCTGAACGAAAAGGGGCCGCAGATTTCTTGCAAGAAGTATGCCCATTTCTCCATCTTTATGTTCACACTACTTTAAGTATCGCTCTCGAATTTTCGGTAATTTGTTTTAATTCGTTGTGCAAACTCCCTATCATCACGACGAAATTTAAGAAAATATTTGTCTTTGATTTCCAAACTAAAAAAAATAAAAATATATAGTAACTATCAAATTAAAACATTTTTTTTTGCAGTCATAACTGTAGAAAGGTTAAGAGGCTTAAGCCCTACAGAGTCTATCTTCATCAAATTTTATCTTTCATAGACTTTTCAAAATTATTCAAATTTATGTAAATTGTTAGGTACAAACCTCTAAATCACCTAAGAAATTACTATTGAATAAATTTTAGAAAACATACTCCTACAAATATTTTTTTCTACGTCCGCTCCATAACTGCAGGTGACATCAAAGAAGGATCAACAACAGTACTGGGCAGAAGCCGAGAAGCCATACCGATACATCACGGTGAGAGAGTTCGCGGAAGCGTTCAAATCATTCCATATGGGCCTGCAGCTGGCGTCGGATCTCGCCACCCCTTACAACAAGAGCAAGAGCCACCCGGCCGCCCTCACCACCAAGAACTACGGCGTCAGCAAGATGGAGCTGCTCAAAGCCTGCGCCGCCCGAGAGATCCTCCTGATGAAGAGGAACTCCTTCCTTTACACCTTCAAGCTCACCCAAGTTAGTAAACATCACCATTTAAAATAAAAAACTGTTTCTATGATTGGGGGTGCTGCAGCCCCCAAGCACCCAATGCCGATATTGAGGGTGCTTTTGCTCCTTTGTCAGCTTAGCGTGATGGCGCTGATCGCGATGACGCTCTTCATTCGCCCGAAGATGGACAAGGACAACTTGACGGACGGGAGGATATTCACGGGGTCGTTGTTCTACTCCATCACCACCGTCACGTTTAACGGAATTGCTGAGATCGCCATGACCATCCAGAAGCTTCCGGTCTTCTACAAGCAGAGGAACTTCTACTTTTTTCCGGCGTGGACGTATTCGCTTCCCTTGTGGCTCGTTAGCATCCCCATTAGCATCGTCGAAGTCTTCTCGTACACGGTCTTAACTTACTATGAAATCGGATACGATCCCAATGTCGGAAGGTACCAATACCCAAAAACCGAATATTCCATTCGAAGCAAACTAAAATTTAAACTTTGGTTCGTTTTTTATGGATCTTGATACGATTTGGTTTTAATTTTTGGCCAATTTTGATTTTTTTGGTTCGGTTCAATTCAGATATATAAAACTGAAAATTTGAAAAACTAATTTAAATTTTAATATAATATATTATGCCTAAAAAACCTCTACTTGTGTGTTTTTATATTAGCATATGTTATGATATATATTCTATCAATATTTTAATTATTTGATATGTTAATTATCCAATTTTTATTAAATTTTTGTTTTTTTGGAAATATTTTTGCAATTTGGATCTTTCATCAGTTTTTGGAGTTTAGATTTTGGTTTTATTTTTTCGGATAATTCGATTTAATTTTAATTTTCGATTCATTTTAGGCAAAAAAATAGCGTAATGAAAATTGAATGCACACCTGTATTATTGAAATACTGAATCAATCTTGAATGTGTGGCAGATTTGTCAAGTATTATATTGTGCTATTAGTCCAGATGCAAGCAGCTTCGTCCATGTTCAAAGTGATCGGGGCTGTTGGGAGGAACATGATCGTCGCGAACACGTACGGGTTCTTCGTGCTGCTCATGATGTTCGCCATGAGCGGCTTTGTCCTTGCCCGGAGTACGTAAAAAATGTTGCACTATCGTAAATGATCAAATAAGAATAAAAATATGAAATTTTCTCAATCCTTTCTTATGCAGAGAGTGTGAAGAAATGGTGGCTGTGGGGATATTATGCTTCCCCTATGATGTATGGAGACAATGCCATCATTGTGAATGAGTTCAGAGGCCACAGCTGGAAACATGTTTGTTTATTTCTTGATCATGTGGTTGTGTGTGTTTGTTTGTGTGTTGACCTGTGGATGTGATGGTTGATCTGTTTTTTTTGTCTTGACAGGCTTCTCCCGAGGCGAACGTGACACTTTCTTTAGGGGTCGCGGTTATAGAGTCAATTGGCTACTTTCCGGGCTCGTACTGGTACTGGATTGGAATAGGTGCATTGATTGGCATGATTCTCTTGTTCAATGTCTTGTCTACTCTTGCTCTTACCTATCTCAACCGTGAGTAAATCTTTTGCTTTTTGTTTATACTATGATTTGGTGTCTTTGGAAAAATTGGAAGGATTTTGGGTGACATATTGTTGATAATGTGGTGACAGCTTTGGGAAAAACAGTTGCTATGATAAGTGAAGATGATAATGAGACACCAATTGGTAAGTTTTAGCATTATAGAATGACTAAGTAACTCAATTTGTTTATTAATATGTTCACTTGAGTTAAAATGATGCAGAGAGAAAAGATGAGAGAAGACAGGGAAATGTTGTTCTTCCCTTTGAACCACACTCTATAGCATTTGATAATGTCAAGTACTCTGTAGACATGCCACAGGTACTCGATAAGTCAGATTCAAAATCTCGCAGTCAACCTCTTGGCCGAAAAATAGTACTTTATCGAAAAAATTGATTATTTATGTAGTTCACTCTTTGAAATTAATGCAGGAAATGAAGAATCAAGGGGTGGGTGAGGATAGACTAGTCCTACTCAAGGAGGTAAGTGGCGCTTTCCGGCCGGGCGTCCTGACCGCTCTAATGGGCGTCAGTGGCGCCGGGAAAACAACGCTTATGGATGTGTTGGCCGGCCGGAAAACAGGTGGCTATATCGAGGGAAGTATCACCATATCTGGATATCCCAAACAACAGGAGACATTCGCTCGGATTTCAGGATACTGCGAGCAGACCGACATCCATTCGCCCTGTGTCACGGTTTACGAGTCCTTACTTTTTTCAGCTTGGTTGCGTCTGCCCCAAGACGTGGATGATGAAACCAGAAAGGTACGGACACATATTGAACTTGTCTGATCATGTATCCTTTAGATATTCAATTTGTTGCCGTATTTTGGTGACAGGCGTTTGTGGAGAATGTGATGGAGCTCGTGGAGCTGACTACGTTGAGAGAAGGGCTGGTCGGGCTACCTGGTGTGAGCGGTCTGTCGACAGAGCAGCGGAAGAGGCTGACCATAGCCGTGGAGCTGGTGGCGAACCCTTCTATAATATTCATGGATGAGCCAACTTCGGGTCTGGACGCCCGAGCTGCGCAGATTGTGATGAGAACAGTTAGGAACACGGTCGACACTGGTAGGACCGTGGTCTGCACCATTCATCAGCCTAGCATTGACATATTTGAAGCTTTTGATGAGGTGAGACTCTGTTACTTACACTAATATGATTCAATCCTTTGTATTTTATTGATTGTTACATAGTTTTGGTTTGAGAAATTTTGCAGTTGTTCTTGATGAAGCGAGGGGGACAAGAGATCTATGTAGGACCAGTCGGCCGGCAGTCCACCCAGTTGATCCAGTACTTTGAGGTTGGACCAAATTCCGTGATTTAAATGATTATCATCCTTAGTTTTAAAAAAGAATTTGAGCTAATGTTGTGCTATTAAAATCTAGGCAATTCGGGGAGTTACGAAAATTAGGGCCGGCTATAATCCAGCAGCCTGGATGCTTGAAGTGTCATCTTCGGCCCAAGAAAGCGCGTTGGGCGTAGATTTTTCCGAGCTTTATACAAACTCCGAGCTTTATAGGAGAAACAAAGCTCTGATCAGCGAGCTGAGCACCCCGCGTCCAGGCACAAACGATCTACACTTTGCAACGCAGTTCGCTCAGCCTTTCTGGACTCAGTGTGTGGCCTGCCTCTGGAAGCAACACTGGTCCTATTGGCGTAACCCTCTCTACTCCGCCGTCCGGATCATCTATACCGCCTTCCTTGCCATCATCTTCGGATCCATGTTTTGGAATCTCGGTGACAAAAAGTAAGAAAACATGACAAACAAATTTTGGGGCTTGCGGGGGCTTGAGCCCCTGCCATTAATTTTTTTCTTTGTATACAAGTAAAATTGTCAAAATTTTGGTATTTATGCGAAATATAGCCAAACCATAGAAAAATGAACTTATTAAAATTTATAAAATACATCCCCTAACGAAATAATTTTTTTTTATGCATTCGACCCTGCTCGTTACATTGCAACACTAATCAAATGTTGACCATGTATCGGCGTTTAGGGATTCTCAGCAGCACATTTTCAACGCCATGGGCTCGATGTATGCAGCTGTCTTCTTCCTCGGCGTCCAGCTAGCGTCGTCCGTGCAGCCGGTGGTGGCAGTGGAACGGACTGTCTTCTACCGTGAGAGGGCTGCAGGGCTGTACTCGGCCCTCCCCTACGCCTTTGGACAGGTGTCGCATCGTTCAAGCATAGTTAGTGATTATGTTTTTCTTGTTGTTTAATATCAATTGTATTGCAGGCTGTGATAGAGATACCTTATTGTTTCATCCAAGCGATTGTGTACGGAACCATAGTGTATGCAATGATCGGGTTTGATTGGACGGCTAAGAAGTACTTTTGGTACATATACTTTATGTTCTTCACACTCGTCTACTTCACCTACTACGGCATGATGGCAGTGGCGCTCACGCCCAACGAGAACATCGCCAACATCGTCTCCTACTCGTTCTACGCGATCTGGAACCTCTTCTCCGGATTCATCATCCCTCGACCCGTAAGTTCGAATTTCACCATTACATTGAGTACTTAACCAAACAATTTTTCATCGACTTAGTCTACTAGTACTATTACAATTAGACGATTGCATATCTATAATCCCTCCTTTAATAAGCCCTTTTGTTTTTATAGTAACTATTTTACGTTATACTATTAATTTATTTATCATTTATATCATATAACATGCCCTTTTATTCACCTACATACATTTTTTTTTATTAATAACAAGAGACATTTTCTACTTAGAATATTTCAACCACTTTTTACTAAAACTTGCGGGATAACATTTGTCGTACTTTTTATCAGAGAACACCGGGGTGGTGGAGATGGTACCATTGGGCGAATCCCGTGGCTTGGACATTGTACGGTTTGATTGTGTCGCAGTATGGTGAAGAGATGGATGTGTTGGAAGACGCGCATGTGACTGTTAGGCGTTTTCTAAGAAGTTACTTTGGATTCCGACACGAGTTTATCGGTGCCGTGGCTGCCATGGTTGCCGGATTTGGAATTGTTTTTGGTGTGATATTTGCTTTTGCTATAAAGGTGTTCAATTTCCAGAAAAGGTAGTGTGTGTATATATATATATATATTGAAATATACTCCATATTTATAATTTTGTACTCCTTGATTCATAAATAATAGCATTAATTATGGTATAAGTATTCTGAATGGAAAATGAGTTCCACCTGAGTCAAGAAAGTGAATGTATAGTGAATCTCACTATAAAACTACTACCATTAGTAAAAAAGTGAATAGTTTCAAGACAAAAATGGAAAAACAAAATATTGGTTTTTTGAAGATAGCGCTTGTGGAGTGCCGAGTGCCATTGTCTTGAGAAAAATACTAGACTTAAATATACAAATTAATAAGAATGAAGTAGTATAATATTGACTAAAGTCATTAAGAAAATAAGAAAGGCTTAAACATACAAATTAATTAGAATAACGTATAATATTGACTAAAGTCGAAATTATATGAGTACGTACGGACGTACCTAACAAATTATGTTAGAATTTAGAAGGCTTAATAATGAATATTATTGTGCTTACTGCTTAGAATAGACCAAAATAAACAGTAAAGAATACAACTAAAATTCACCAACAAAAATAACACATTCTAAAATCAGATAATTACTTGAGAGAATAAATTCGATATTACTAGTAAAATAAATTCGGATTAGGCTTGTTGGACCGGGCCACTAGTTTCAGGCTATTGGACAAATTAGGCCCATATCCTGCCCATTGACAGCAAGCCCACTTCATCTATTTAGGCAAAGTTATAGAGAAAATAAATAGTCCGAGCTTTGTTTATGATGAGTTAATAACTTCAATAATAATTTTCATAGACAGCGCTTATCATGGCAAGTGTAACTCCAAGTTAGCGACGATTTCGGCTAACGTTTGAAACCCGAGAGGGACCTAGACATGTGTTTGGTTGCTCGAGGGACGTACCTAGAATTGGGTCATATCTGATTGAGTGTTTGTTGTGCGACATACCAAGTGCTAACATGAACTAATTAAAGATCAATGCTCATATAATTAAAGTATGTACCGTAATATTTCTCTATATACATCCGAGACCCATGACCAAGCTAGATCAATTTTGACAAATTAGCATATACCATCAAATTAAATGAAATCAACCTAAGGGGTGTGGTCGAGTGTATTAGATTTGTCGTTGTTCGATTCCAGCCATGGGTTATGAAGTAACCTTAAATTCCTTGGTCTAGCAACTAAAAAATGTGATCAACTACGTCACATAAAATATACTTCATTAAACCTTGTATAGCATTCATGTAGCAATTAAAACGATGTAGTATTATTGATGAGAGCATTTACACAAGAAGTTTGTTATAAATCAATGCAAGCAATTAATATTTAGCAAATCCAAGATTAAATATTCCAAAAAGACTGCACCAGAATGTATTTATGCCGTAGGCTTTGCATTACCTAAAAACTAGAATATTGAATACTAATAGCTTTGAGAATTCACACGATGCTACAAATAAATGAATCATTATTCTTAAAACACACAATTATGTTTCTTAGTAAGAAAATAGTATAATGTTAGGGTTTGAATAGTTGTGCTTGAAGAGATGGACATGAGTGAAAGTTTCAGAAGAAACTCTTCTCTTTGGAGAAACAATGGGCTGCAGATGTTCTCAAGGTCGTCGCGGGGAGAAGAAGACGACGAAGAAGCTCTGAAATGGGCCGCCATAGAAAGGCTTCCGACGTTTGATCGTCTGAGAAGAGGAATCTTGGTGGGATCAGAAGGTGGTTTCGGAGAAATTGATGATGTAAGGAATCTTGGATTTCAAGAGAGGAAGAACTTGCTTGATAGGCTTGTTAGGGATGCTAGAGAAGACAATGAGAAGTTCTTGTTGAAGCTCAAGAATCGAATTGATGCGTAAGTATATTTGTTACTCTCATATGGAGTATACAAATATTAGTAAGTTTTTCAAATTTTGATATGCTTATAGCATTAATAGAGCTTGAATTTTTTTATGCAAGTTGTTAAATTAATTGTGTCAATATTAAGATATTAAAATCAAATTGATATGTAAAACAAAACAAATAATGTAAACTGAACAAGAGTGATGCTTATATAAGATAAGTAACATAACATTTCTTATCACCAAGTTTACTAATTCAGCTAATATAAGTACATAAACACTTTATTTTAATTTGTTTTATTTAATTTGTCAACATAGATTCTTATGTTTTGCATGTATTTCTAGTGTGGGAATTGATCTACCAAGTATTGAAGTTAGATTTGAGAACTTAAAGGTTGAAGCAGAAGCTTATGTAGGCCGCAGAAGTTTGCCTACTTTGATCAACTTCTTTGCCAATATTTTTGAGGTAATAATACTACACTCATGAATATAATATATGATCAATTAATTTACAATAAAAGGAAAATTAATCTTTTTTATATGATCACAATAGGAACTATCAAGCTACACTCATGTTCTTTCGACTAGAAAAAGGCCGTTCACGATCCTAAAGGATGTTTTCGGAATCTTGAAACCGGGACGGATGACTCTTCTCTTAGGGCCGCCAAGTTCCGGAAAGACAACGTTGTTGTTAACTTTGGCAGGAATGCCTCATCCCGATATGAAGGTAATCTCGTCCATTTTTAAATATCTCTTATTGATATTCTGGGATGTACACTATTTAATGCCTCATTTTGACTTACTTATACTATTTTTCAGTAAATGAATCTCAACTCCCACTTACTCATTTTATTGACATTTTATTAAAATTTATGAAACCGAAAAAAATAATAAATTGATTGGAATATTCAAAATTGCTTGTGTTGTGCCACAATTTTATTTTGAAAATTTTCTACTGGTGTAAAATTTGCTAGTTGCAGTTTCATGATTTTTTGTACTACAGTATAAAAAGTTTCAACTAGCTACATATTAAATACAAAATGATTATTTTTTTTGTGAGCAGGTTAAGGGAAATGTGACATATAATGGACATGAGTTGAAAGAATTTGTGCCTCAAAGAAGTGCTGCATACATCAGCCAACATGATGTCCATTTAGGAGAAATGACTGTCAGAGAAACCTTGGCATTCTCAGCGAGATGTCAAGGAGTTGGAACCAATCTTGGTCCAAATTCACCCTTCACTTAAAAAAAAATCAAATCTTTGATATTTATAACCCATGAGTAATCAACATTGAGCTATTAATGAATGGTCTTTGTATGACAAAATTCTGCAGAAATGCTGGCAGAGCTGTCAAGAAGAGAAAAAGAAGCTAATATCAGACCTGATCCTGATGTGGATATTTACATGAAGGTAAAGTCTTTACTTTTATTCAAAAAAACATCTTTCTTTTATTGAATTATAGTGTGGAAAATTATATCAGAAAGAGGCTATTATAAGGCTAAATTCTTTTTTGTAGGCAGCCTATTTGAAAGGTCAAGAAGTAAGTATTGTCACAGACTATATTCTCAAGGTAAAAAATCTTGCTTTTGTTCTTACAAGCAATGTAGATAATGGAGTACATAAATATAAACTTAATCAAATTTGCAGATACTAGGATTGGACATGTGTGCTGATACTGCTGTAGGAGATGACATGACTAGGGGCATCTCAGGTGGACAAAAAAAGAGAGTTACATTAGGTAAGAAAAAAAACAGTTAAGTTAGTTATGAACACAGCTTGTTCATGTGTAATTTGTCAATATATATCTCAGGGGAGATGTTGGTGGGACCAGCAAAGGCTTTCTTCATGGATGAAATCACAACAGGATTGGACAGTTCCACAGCTTACCAAGTGGTGAACTGCATAAGAGAATCCACACACATTCTGAAAGGGACAGTTCTGATGTCACTCCTCCAGCCGGAGCCAGAGACGTACGAGCTCTTTGATGACATCATGCTCATTTCCGAGGGCCAGATCGTCTACCAAGGGCCCCGTGAGCATGTCATTGGCTTTTTCAGATCCATGGGGTTCAAATGTCCGGAGAGGAAGGGCGTGGCCGAATTCTTGCAAGAAGTAAGCAGCAGCCTTTGTCTGATTTCGGAAGGGAAGAGGTTTTTTTCTAGAACTTTCTTTTTTCGTTGTGCAGGTGACCTCGAGGAGAGATCAATGGCAGTATTGGGCGGATAAGGACAGGCTTTACAGGTTCGTTACAGCGAGGGAGTTTGCTGAATCCTTCAGGTCGTTCCATGTAGGACAGAGGCTAACGGCTGATCTGGCAATCCCGTTTGACAAGAGGGAGAGCCACCCGGCTGCTTTGACAACGAAGCACAGTGGCATCAGCAAAAAGGAGATCTTGAAAGCTTGTGCCTCGAGAGAGCTCTTGCTGATGAAGAGGAACTCTTTTATGTATATATTCAGGCTCTTTCAGCTTAGTGTCATGGGATTTGTTACAATGACACTCTTCTTTCGGACAAAGATGGGGCGAGACAGCCTCGCGGATGGAAGGAAGTTTGCTAGCGCGATCTACTTTGTTTTGTCCAATGTGATGTTCGGTGGGCTGGCGGAGATGGTGATGGGAATTCTCAGGCTGCCGGTATTCTATAGGCAGAGGAATTTCTTCTTTTTTCCTGCTTGGGCATATGTTCTTCCTCAGTGGATATTCTCCATTCCTCTGAATGCTTTTGAAATGCTTGTGTTTACTGTTATCACTTACTACGAAATCGGATTTGATCCAAATTTTGGAAGGTAAGAGTAGTAAGAATCTGTCTCTTTCTCTTGTATAAATGAGTACTAATGTAGGGTGTTTTTGCCACAGATTTGTTAAATATTACCTGCTGCTATTGATGCTAATGCAAGCCTCGACTTCACTGTTTCGTTTGATTGGAGCGATTGGTAGGGATATGATCGTTGCTTTCCTGTACGGCTACTTCATATTACTCCTGGTTTTGTCTCTGTGCGGATTTGTCCTGCCTCGAGGTATTGAATGTGTTCCTTCTCGAGGTGCTACTCGTTTTGTATTTGAGACTTTCATTAATTACATTCTCAACAGGGGCCATCAAGAACTGGTGGATTTGGGGCTACTATATTTCACCAATGATGTATGCAGAAAATGCATTGATGGTTAATGAATTCCGAGGTCATAGTTGGAGACATGTAAGTTTAGATATCAATATCATCCATTTAATAGCCTTGTAAGAAATACTGATATCTTTTTTTTTCTGTATCTCAAAGGCTTCTCCGGATGCAAACATGTCGTTGGGAGTCGAGGTTTTGAAGTCTCAAGGCTACTTCCCAGGCTCGTATTGGTATTGGATCGGAATAGGGGCGTTGATAGGGATGACCTTTCTGTTCAGCTCTTGTTACATTCTTGCTCTTACTTATCTTAACCGTGAGTGTGGATAACATTTTCCGGTTTTTTTTCAGCATAACATGAATCCCACATGTAAAAAATGGTGTCGTGTTTTTTGTAGCTATGGGAAGATCTCAAACCATATTACCAGAAGATGAGAATGAGGTTTTAACTGACAAAAATGGTGAGTAGAATTATTCTAGTACTTCAAGTTTGATTTTGTCGGAAAAAAAAACTTGTTTCTTATGTGATTATCTCATGATTTTGCAGAGAGAAAGGATGAAAGAAAGAAGAGAGATGTGGTTTTATCTTTTGAACCTCACTCCATGGCTTTTGATGATGTGAAGTACTCAGTTGACATGCCACAGGTAACTGAAAAATACACAAAGTGTGTAAAGACTAGAAAGAAATGAATCATTTGAATTCGGCTTGCAGGAGATGAAAAACCAAGGCGCGAATGAGGACAGATTGGTGCTCCTGAAGGGTGTGAGTGGGGTGTTCAGGCCTGGCGTGCTCACTGCCTTGATGGGGGTCAGCGGGGCTGGGAAAACCACGCTTATGGACGTGCTGGCTGGTCGGAAAACAGGTGGGTATATCGAAGGAAACATTACTATCTCTGGCTATCCGAAGAAGCAGGAGACCTTTGCTCGGATTTCGGGATACTGTGAGCAAAACGACATCCATTCCCCCTGTGTCACGGTCTATGAGTCCCTTCTTTTCTCGGCTTGGCTGCGTCTCCCGCCTCAAGTCAATTCTGCAACCAGAAAGGTAATGTCATTGTGTGTGATCAGGGATTCAGGTAAGTAAGTATGTTGATTCTGTGTGGTTGCAGCTGTTTGTCGAGAATGTGATGGAGCTCGTTGAGCTGACTCCGATAAGAGACGGACTGGTTGGGCTGCCCGGGGTGAGCGGCCTGTCAACTGAACAGCGCAAGAGGCTGACAATAGCAGTGGAGCTCGTGGCGAATCCTTCCATCATATTCATGGATGAGCCTACTTCGGGGCTGGATGCGAGAGCTGCTCAGATCGTGATGAGGACGGTCCGGAACACTGTGGAAACCGGGAGGACTGTGGTCTGCACCATCCATCAGCCTAGTATTGACATCTTTGAAGCTTTTGATGAGGCATGTCTGTGTTATACTACATTTATACATTGATTTTCTTGTTTCTTCATCTTTTGCTCGTTGTTTCTGCAGTTGTTCTTGATGAAGCGAGGCGGGCAGGAGATATACGTTGGCCCGGTGGGGCAACATTCGTGCAACTTGATTCACTACTTTGAGGTGATACAAGGAACTCAGAAGATCAGGGATGGATATAATCCAGCAACTTGGATGTTGGAGGTATCGTCTTCGTCCCAAGAGCAAATTCTTGGGATCGATTTCGCTGAGATTTACAGAAACTCGGAGCTATATAGGTGCAACAAAGCTCTGGTGAAAGAGCTTAGCACGCCTCGCCCTGGGACGAAGGACCTACATTTCCAAACCAAGTATTCTCAGCCTTTCTTCACTCAGTGCTTGGCATGTTTATGGAAGCAGCATTGGTCGTATTGGCGCAATCCCACTTACTCCGCAGTAAGAATGGTGTACACCGCCTTCCTAGCCATCATGTTCGGGTCGCTCTTCTGGGATCTCGGGTCCAAACGGTAAGCAGGGAAGATATCCTTTTGGTCATAACCTCATTAAGTTTTAATCCTAGTTTTTGAATTGTTACACATCAGGGGCTCTTACCAGGACATTTTGAACGCTATGGGGTCGATGTATAGTTCCGTCTTCTTTCTAGGGGTTCAGATTGCTACATCGGTGCAGCCAGTGGTGGTCGTGGAACGGACAGTCTTCTACCGCGAAAAGGCTGCAGGGCTGTACTCGGCCTTGCCATACGCACTAGGACAGGTGAAGTCTTGATCTTTTTGTGTTGTTTGGAAAAATGGAACTCATTCATAAACTTAGCAGATGATGATGGAGATTCCATACTGTTTCGGCCAAGCTGTCGTGTATGGATTCATCATGTATGCAATGATCGGTTTCGACTGGACTGCTGCTAAATTCTTCTGGTTCTTGTATTTCATGTTCTTCACCCTTCTATACTTTGTGTTCTACGGCATGATGGCTGTGGCTATGACGCCTAACCACCACATCGCCAACATCGTGTCCTACACGTTCTACGGAATCTGGAATGTGTTTTCAGGGTTCGTAGTGTCCAGACCGGTACGTCTGATAACGAGAACTTGGTTGACGACACACAGACAATGAAAGTAACATTTTTATTTTTTTGGGAATGACAGTTGACACCGGTTTGGTGGAGATGGTACCACTGGGTGAACCCTGTTGCTTGGACTGTGTACGGTCTATCTGCATCTCAGTTTGGAGACGTGACGGATCAGTTCGCGACCGGACAGTCCGTTGGAGAGTTTGTGCGAAGTTACCTCGGATTCCAACACGATTTCATAGGTGTTGCTGCTGCTGTTGTTGCTGGGTTTGGAGTCGTGTTTGCTGTTACATTTGCTTTTGCTATCAAAATATTCAATTTCCAGAGGAGATGAGAGTTTAGCAGAATACAAGATTTTTATAATATGTGAAAATCAGGCTAATATATTTGTAATTGATGAACATGTAGAGATCAAATTCTTAAACAATGTGTGTAATTTGTTATTGATACAGTACATCTATTCAGTAACTGTAATAATGAAATAAATCAAGGCATACACTGTCAAAAACTGAATCTAATCAACTACAAGAAAACTCTAAAATCTAAATGATGTGACAAAATCAATACAATTTTGACATGTATAGAAAAAAAATACAGAAAACTCCCAGATACAAATACGGTATTGCAAAAGATTCTATGATGAGAGGATTATTATAAGTTTATAACAGAGGCCTTTTTTTCATCCATATGAGGGCGCAAGGCATTCATCGACCATATCAACGAGGTTAGGATTTTCTAAAGCTGCTGCCACACGTTCTTTGTCGTTCAGCTGTTTGTTTACTGCAGATAGGCAAATCATCTTAAGATTAATATATTTGAACATGTAACAAAGTGTAAATAACAGTTATACGTAGTAAATTTGGATTAGTCGAAGGATACCCAAATTGTAGTTCACGTGAAAAAATATTAGTACTAAACAACGGACATCTTATCGGTTTACTTCTAAAATTATTATTTAGTTCTGGAAACAGCTAGGCATGACCAAATCAATGTACTGACAGTATCCAGAATCCCAGATGTGTGTGTGAGAGAGAGAGAGAGAGAGTGGCCATGCTAACGCATAGACATAAAACATTGCTAACAAATGGGAGAGCAAAATGACTAGATAAGGTGAGACAGAGAGAGAGAGAACCTGCAGCTTCAGAGGCATGAGAGCCAGGTGCTACTCTAATATCCACCTGGAAACAACATAAAAATTGAAACACTATAATTGCATGGATAATTATAGAATCCTCAGAAATCATGATGCTGATTTACATATAACTAAACATATAAATTCTAGAAGCTGATATTATATAAGTAGAACAGCAGAACTACCAATACGACATAACAGGCATATTTATATAGAGATTGCTAAAATTACTAGCATTCATTAGTTCAGATTTTAAAAATTATGCTTCACTGGGTGGTTCTTAGGATACTTGCCTTGTAACGTTGTGGCAAAGAGCGCATGAGTTTGACCCGCAAGCATAAGCCAATTACTGTAGCCATGCTGCAATGCTCTACGGTCGGAGTAAATGTGACCCTGAAGCAGATCATTTCTAGTAAGTTGACATAAACTAGACATAGTCAACTAAATGAATACACATAGGATGTACTTTTTACTTTTATACCTCACGTAGCTACGCTTGTCATCAACCTCAATTGCATCTTCCGTGATCACTTTCAACTCTTCCAATGAATAAGGATGCTCTGGATCTTTTACGTCTCTAATATGCTGTAACAACATTAAGGATACAAAACTCTAGCGACTTAAAAAGTTCCCAAGAAACTCATTTATCATTCATGTAAAACAAAATAAGGTTCTCATGTCTAAACTCCTCAATAGTTACTTTTCACATATTTGAGGAACAGTGTAAAACATATCATGCTTTATACTGTAATATCCTTTTAGTGATTTTCCCTCAGCATGTTTTTGCTTCATACATTAGATTATTGGCAGATTAGTCCACCAAAACCAAAAACGAAAAAGAAATTGGTATGGTTATGGAGTAAATTCAGCCTAGGCAAGGGATTAATAGCTGCAGATTACGGTTCTGAGTCTCCGAAAAAAAGAGATCTAACTCTAACTCGTGTCAAAGGATATCAAAAATTTCCAGCTGGTCAATTGCCTCAACCGCGTATTCATCCACATCACCTGGTGCACTTCGAGTTTGACGCTCCTTTCTCTCATAGACAACAGGGTTCGCGTTTATTAATCCCGACACCATATTGCTAACCTGAATCACAGTTAAATTAGATCAGGAATAAACAGAACATAATGAACTTACAGAATACTAATTCCCCAATAACTAGCTTGTTCTAACTGCATCATTCAATTGAAAACTTAACCACCATCTTCTACAACAAAAGAGGCCTAACTAAACTCTTCAGCCATCACGAAAACAAGTAAAACGGTGAGAATTACTACCAATTGTTTTCCATTTACAGAAAGCAAAAAATTTCAATTTAGCAACTTGAACCAACGAAGTGAGCTTGATTGATCATAAATGAGCCCGAATAAACAAATATTCGGCTACAGATGCTACTAATGTCTTAATTCATAAGATTTTCCATTGCAGATTTCAGATTAAGCAAAACCTAGAAAGCAAAATTCTAATACACCTCAAAACATAGATCGATTTACCAATAATCACATCTTAGAATACATCAAATTAAGAAAACACAAAGAAAGATGAATATGCGTCGATCGCTAACCTTCGAGCTATTCAAAAATTCACTGACGGCAGCGCGTGAAAGGATTGGCGGCGAAAGGAGACGGAGAACGCCGCTGGCGTCTTCTGGAAAAGGATGAATAAATTAGTCAATACAAAAATCTCATATTTTTTGCTCTTTTTATTAAGCATACAAAATGAAATAAAAATAACTTTATTCTAAAAAAGCAAGAAAACAAAACCAATAATACTCCCCGTCTTCTAATTACTAATAACAACTTTTGAAAAGAAAGTATATATGTTACTGAAAAATGAGCTTCATTTATTAGAGAGAGAAATTTATATAGGAGATGCAGGGAGAAGCTCACAAACTTATATCTGAATAAATTTATGAGAGATTATGAATATATGGTTTAGAAATACTCCTACAATTTAACAATGTAACAACTAACTAAAAATAATCGATCCTATCTAATGCTACCAAACCAAAATTGAATTTACTTCAATCATTTTGAGTTTTGACTTAAATTAATATACTTAGTTATGCAATTAAGTGCAAACTAAATGAGGAAAATTGATGAAACTCAGTTAACTAAGCTTTTTATGTCGAAAATGGAGTTGCCTTGACTTGAACTCTACACTTTTGTCAGCCTTTGATCCCTATTCCCTAACAGTCACTGTTCACTCGCAAAAATCTCACCAACTAAACATCTTCAACCTCAAATTGTTTTCTTTTTTCATTTTAAACCCATTTTTTTCACAAAAATGAGTTTCACTCCTGCAACGACGATTGTAGAAAATTGCACCGGTAAGTCTTGAAATCTCGGAATTTAGCTGCGTTTTTTAATTTATTCTTGTCGAATCTCAATGGGAGTGTTAAAGATTTGATTTTGTATACAAATGTGCAGTTTGAAAACACCATTCCCCTTTTCCTGCGGTGTTAATTGATTAATGATGCCTGCATCTTGGATTCTACTTGGGTTTTGGGTGATTTCATGTTTTGGGCTTTCGAATTCTGATAATTTTGGAGATAGAGGAAGTAAGCATTCTGTGAGCTACAGCTATGACAGGATTGGTGAAGTGAATAAAGCTTGTGCATTTGTATTGAAATCTGCTGCTGTGTTGAAACCTGATGATAGCCGTTTGTATACTATAAAAGAGGAGCTCTCTTTCTTGAATGGTGATTGGTGGCAGGAATTGAATGGGGGAGGTGCTCCATTGATGCCCTTTGATGATAGGGGAGTTTCTGCTGATGATGATCTTCGATCTCCAATAAACTTGGCCTCCTTTTGGGTTACCGACGTTGGTCGTCGCCTTCATTCGAAGAATTCGATACTTGTTAGTGGGATTTTGCAGTTGGGGGTGACTCTTGAAGGTTTGCTCTCAGAAAAGCCATTTGAAGGGAGCCCTAGGTTCGATATATGGCCCGGCCATTCGCAGCTCTCTGTTATCTTTCAGGGGATCTACACTGAATCAGATGGGGAGAGGGTGATGTGTTTGTTGGGGAGTGCAGTGCTGCCCTCTCGTCAGCCTGATTCGGGTGATCCGTGGGGGTGGGTGAAGGAGTCTGGTTATACTAACCAGCCACTTCTCTCACAGGATGATCGGATTGTGCTCGTGCTTCGTTACCCTAAGATGGTGTCGTTGAGGAGCAGGGCGGTCCATGGGAGCGTGAGAAGCTTGAATCCAAAGTCGAACCTCAAGTACTTTGATGAGGTTCGCATCTCTTCTTTGTTGAGGTCTTCTGCGAATTACCAGTTTGATTCTGGAAATCTCGTCTCCAAAGCGTGTGAGCCTTATCCGTATAAGGATAGCTCGGTTAGTGGTGATGTTGATGTGTACAAAGGGCTCGACTTCTGCGACATACTCGAGAGGTTCACTCACCAAGAGGCTCTCACAATTTTTCCAAACTGGAAGTGCAACGGCACGGATGAGTTCTGCAGTAGGTTAGGTCCGTTTGTGTCGGATAAGGAGATTAACGCCACGGATGGGAGCTTCAAAGATGCCAAGCTTGTTCTTCAGGACGTCCGCTGTGAGAATATGACTTCAAGTGACAATAGTAGGCTTATGAGGGTGTCTTCCGTGTTCAGAGCTGTTCCTCCCTCCGAGAATCGTTTCACTGCAGCACAGAGGACAGGGCTTGGTAACATGACTCTTTCTGCTGAAGGGATATGGAAGTCTTCGTCCGGACAGCTCTGTATGGTTGGTTGCTTGGGCGGAAGTGGCTGTGATACGCGCATTTGCTTGTACGTTCCTCTTTCTTTCTCCATAAAACAGCGTAGCATACTTATTGGTACTATGTCGATTATTGATATCTCTCATTCGCCATATTTCCCGTTGGCATTCGAGAAGCTAGTCCGTCCTGCTGAGTTATGGGATCAGTTCACTTCCACTCATCCATATTACAAGTACTCGAAAATTGACTCTGCTGGTGCTATACTCGAAAGAGACGAGCCTTTTAACTTTGGGACTGTGATCAAGAAGTCACTCTTGAAGTTTCCGAAAATGGAAGACATGGGAAACTTTCATTACAGTCTCTCTCTTTTAGCTGAAGATCTTACTCTTCACATAGCTGCTGTACCCGATCCGTTTCCTAAAACTTTTTTGGCGAAAGCCGACTTGGAGATGGAGATTCTGTCGCTCGGCCCTTTGTTCGGACGCTATTGGCCGGGAAAATATGATTCAACTTTACAGAAAGAAATCCCTTACTCTGATAAAGGTGAATACACTGAAAGCCAGCTCCTCCTCAACGTTTCCGGCCAGCTTACTCTCGTTGGAAACAAGTATTCCAACTTCTCTTCACTATTCGTGGAGGGGATATATGATCCACACGTTGGAAAGATGTATCTGGTTGGTTGCAGGGATGTTCGAGCCTCGTGGAACACCTTATATGAAAGCATGGACCTTGAGGCCGGGCTGGATTGTTTGGTTGATGTGATGATTTCGTATCCCCCGACTACAGCCCGGTGGCTAGTCAATCCAACTGCCAGGATTTCCATCACTAGCCACCGGACTGAAGACGATCCACTCTACTTTATCCCGGTGAAACTCCAAACAGTTCCCATTATGTACAGAAGGCAACGCGAGGACATCATATCACGTAGAGGCGTGGAGGGAATCCTCCGCGTTTTGACACTCTCCATTGCAATCGCTTGCATTCTGAGCCAGTTGTTTTACATCAGAGATAACTCGGAATCCATTCCTTTTGTATCTCTCGTGATGCTGGGTGTACAAGCTCTCGGGTACAGCTTCCCGCTCGTTACAGGGGCGGAAGCTCTGTTAAGAAAGGCATCATCCGAGTTCAGTGAAAACCAATCCGATGACCTACAGAACAGCCAATGGCTGCACGTAATCGACTACACGGTAAAGATTCTAGTGCTCATAGCTTTTTCGTTAACCCTCCGCCTCTGTCAGAAGGTGTGGAAATCGCGTATCAGACTACAGACACGAGCCCCTCTCGAGCCTCACCGTGTCCCAAGTGACAAGAAAGTACTTATCACAACCTTAACGTTACATGTTTTTGGATACATCATTGCTCTCACTGTCCACTATGTGAGTACAAGCTACAAACCTCTTCAAACAGCGCAGTTTGTCGATTCCACGGGATATTCACACGTGATACGTGAATGGGAGACGGAGCTGGAGGAGTATCTTGGCCTAGTTCAGGATTTCTTCCTCCTTCCTCAGGTCATTGCTAACTTGATGTGGAGAATCCACGTCAAGCCCCTCCGGAAACTTTACTACATCGGGATAACCTCAGTCCGGCTCCTCCCCCACGTCTATGACTACATAACATCACCCATACCAAACCCTTACTTCTCCGAGGAGTACGAGTTTGTGAATCCGCGGATGGATTTCTTTTCCAAGTTTGGTGACATTGCTATACCGGCTATCGCAGTTCTTCTAGCGGTTGCTGTTTATGTTCAGCAGAGATGGAACTATGAGAAGCTCAGCGAAACGCTTCGAGTGGGCCGAGCAAAGTTCCTACCTTTGGGATCCAAAGTGTATGAGAGGCTGCCCTCTGTTTCTCCCGAGGCTGAGCTTTCTTCGGGTGTTAACAAGAACTCGAGGCCCGAGGAAGAACGCGACACAGAGTGATCAAGATTGATGTCTGACTTGTCTGACTAAGGTGAGGTTTACATGTAAATGCAATCAATTCTAGCTTTAAGAGCATGGCCAGTTTCATTCTTTTTGCTGTTTTATAATGTGCTTTAGAGGTCATAAGATGGAGTATTTATATCTTCTAATTGTTGGCCTAATTCCACACTGGAACATGTTTTTAATGATGTCTGTAAATTGATATGGTGGTTATGAGATTTTAGTTTTCTCCTTGATTTACCTTTGAATACCCTGAAACCTGAATTTGTTGCATTAACTAAGTTGTTTGTAAAGTCTGACTTATGTCCAAAATCTGATGGTAAATTTGTAAAATCATATACATAGAAAGGTAATTTTGTCAAACGGTCAATTTAGAAGAAAATGAAAGACAAATACAATTGATTGCGAGTGATAAGTATTCTAATCTAATCTAGTGGGAATGGTGATTCCAAATAGAATGACGATTCAAGCAAAAAAATGGAATAAAGGTAAACATGATTATTTCATTCTCAATCTCTATTCCACATTGTACCAAGTACTAGTATATCTTTAGTAACTAAGAACATTGTACCAAGCATATCTTTAGTGACTAAGTTACCTACTGTAGTTTTTAGCTCCTAATCTATTATTTCACCTTGAAATTGCACAATTTGCATCTTGATAAATAATGTATACTACATGTTTCTATTCAAATACTCCCTCTGTACACCATAATTTGTTCATATGTCATTTTGAAACTTCCAAGAGTTATATGTTTCATTTCATTTTTATTTTATTTTGGTAAATGCATCGCACATTCCACTAATCTTTTGCATCTATTTTATTTTATATTTTCAAAAATATGTGTTGAGTCAAAGTCGGAACGGATGGAATATATGTTTTCTTTGATTTTTAGTGAAGTGATTGCAAGATGTCACAATTATAAGTGTGTTTTTTAGCAATCAATCCTTTCCTTTTCGGTGGTAAAAGTATTTTAAAGAATTGCATCATATTTTTATTTATTTTTTATTATTTAATAGTACTACTATTTCAAAATTTTAAATGGCAAAATTACAAAACGTACCAACCGAGACAAACAAAAGCGATAAGATATGTATGTTTAAAAACTTCATATTGTTTTCACTCATATAACGACCTATCATTTATACAACTCAGAAATTGTCATTTTCGTTTTTTACATTTCTAATTAATCAGCCTATCAAAATAAATTACCTATGGTATCTAGTTATAAATAAGTATCGGAAACACACACTCTCTCTCTCACACACACACAAGATCAATCAACCATGGGATCGGAGACAGTTCACAAACTGGCTGTGATAGAATTCACAGACAAGAACACAAACCCTGAGACAGAATCATGGCCGGAGACATGTAAAAAAGTAGTTGATGCTCTAGAAAAATATGGTTGTTTTGTAGCAATTTACGACAAACTCACCCAAGAAATACACAAACAAGTGTTCGAATCCTTGCAAAACCTCTTCACTCTCCCAACTCAAACCAAGGTCCAAAACAAGTCCTCCAAACCCCTCTACGGCTACGTCGGCCAGATCCCCTTCCTTCCTCTCTTCGAAAGCATGGGCATCGACGACGCCCACACCAACCGAGGAATTCAAGATTTCTCAAACGTCATGTGGCCTAACGGAAACCCCACCTTCTGGTACGTGCGTGTTTTCGTGTCGCTTGTTAGTTAGTCACTTTGAATTCAAAATAGTACCAAAAGGTGAAATTTTTTTTTTTTTCGTAATTGTCTCGTCTGCGTACGAAATAACATCTTTTGGTGATGCTCAATACAACGTCGTTGCATTAACATAAGTACTTTTGATTGTTTTTTTCGTCGTTAGTTTTATTTTCTTCTCTTTTTTTTCATGAAACGACTTTTATTTCAGCCTTACCAATAGACTGTTTTCAAACCTTATAGGTCAGAACAAAATTTGACCAAATTTCATGATTTAAATATTGTTCAGTGAAAATCTAGTTGCGTACACAAAGTTGGCAGCGGAACTTGACAAGGTCGTGGTGCGAATGGTGTTCGAGGGCTATGGTGTTGGAAAACACTACGAGTGGTACGAGGGATCTGCCAACTACCTCTGCAGAGTGATGAAGTACAGAGAGCCCAAGATCGGTGAGAACAAAATGGCATTTGTGTCACACACATCTTAGATATAAAGGCATCAGCAGCCATGCACACGTGAAGTCAAGAGGATGGAAGCTTCGAGAGTGCCGGTTATCTTAGCTCAACCACCAACGGCTATATTAGTTAGTTAGTTAAAGTTTGTTATAGCTAGCTGGCATTAGATATTTTGTTGTAGATATTTTGTGTTAGCTCACAGAATTAGTTCACCACGTATATAAGGTGAGCTCACTCTTTTGTAGTTCATTTTTTGATTCATACAATAAAAACAATCGAGACTTTCTCTCTTCAAACTTAATCATGCTTCGTTTATAATCTTCTCATGGTATCAGGAGAAAACAAGATCTTCCGCTATTCTTCTCTGATTTCACCTCTCTTTCTGTTCTGTTTTTTTTTTTTTTTTTTTTCCGATCATCATGAACACCAGAAATCGCCCTCAAATTCCTCCATCTGATGATTCTACCAGTCCTTACTTCCTTCATCCTAGTGATAATCCCGGTGTTGTTCTCGTTCCTCAGTTGTTGGCTGGTTCTAACTATTCAACGTGGAGTCGCTCCTTCACCACAGCTTTACTAGCTAAGAACAAGCTAGTGTTTGTGGATGGATCTATCCTTCGGCCGCCTAGTGATGATCTATTGTATCACGCATGGATCCGGTGCAATAGCATGGTCGTTGCTTGGCTACGCAATTCGGTTTCTACTCAGATTTGTTCGAGTATCATGTTTCTAGATAATGCCTATGAAATCTGGGCAGATCTAAAGGATCGCTTCTCTCTTGGAGATTCTGCTCGTCTCTACCAACTGAAGCAGCAATTAATGTCACTCAGTCAAGGAAACAATGATGTGAGCACATATTTCACCACTTTGAGATCGATTTGGGATGAATTCAAAAATTCTCAGCCTCTTTCGTGGTGTACTTGCAATCGATGTACATGCCATAGTGCTGCTAAATGGCATCAGCACCAGGAAGATGAGTGCACAGTCCAGTTCCTCATTGGTTTAAATGCATCTTATTCTCAGATCAGATCTAATGTTCTAGCAATCTCTCCATTGCCTTCACTCTCTAAGGTTTTTTCTCTAGTGGTTCAGGAAGAGAGACAACGGAGCATTGATGGAAAGCTTATCTCCTCAGCTTATTCCCCAGCTCCAACTCCTATTGCAAGTGAACAGCCCTACGCAAATGCAGCTTCCAATACTAACAGAGGCTTCAACAAATTTTTATGTACTCATTGTGGTAAAACTAACCATAATGTAGACAAATGCTTCTTTCTTCATGGTTTTCCTCCAGGTTATGGCCGAGACAAACCGAAATCTGGTGGATTCAATCAATCCACATCTTACAAGCATAAGTCTGTCAATTTTGTGGAAAATGACTCTGATTCTTCTGATTGGAGAGGATCTAAGTCTGGAGCTCAGCTTGATGCTACAAATTTACCAACTATGGATCAATATCAGCAGCTTGTGAATCTATTGCAAAGCCAACTCCACACTCAGAATCACATTCAAAACCTCACTGCTCCAAATTCATCTCCAACTCCACAGTCAATCTCCCAATCTCAATCTCCTCCCTTCTCTGGTACGATTTCTTTATCATCTCCTATTTACACATTATCTTCATCATCCAGTCTATCTACATGGATTTTAGACACAGGTGCTACACACCATGTCTGCTTTGATCCTTCCCTATTGTCTTCTGCCTCACCTGTCTCCAATGCTTCTGTGAACCTTCCTAATGGTCAAACTGCCCCCATCACTCACATAGGTACTGTCCATCTCACTCCAAAGATCACTCTAACATCAGTCCTTCATGTTCCATCTTTCTCTTTTAATCTTCTTTCTGTCAGTGCGTTAACCAACAACTCATCATGCACTGTCACCTTCACTCACACTCATTTTCTAATCCAGGAAGCTTCACTGGGGATCATGATTGGGAAGGGTAGCCGTGTTGGAAATCTCTACATCCTTGATTTAGCTCAATCTCACATTGATTCCAGTATGACAAATACTCACACATCCATTGAAACTTCTGTTGTATCTGTTAATTCAGTTGTTAGTTTGGATGTATGGCATAATCGTTTGGGTCATCCCTCACTCAATAAACTCAAAATCTTGTCCAATTCTTTACCTGCTTCAAACTCTCAAACCACTTCATGTCATATTTGTCCAATAGCTAAACAAAAGAGGCTACCATTTCCTGATTCTTCAAACAGATCTCAGAACATTTTTGACTTAATTCATTGTGATGTGTGGGGACCTTTTCATACCCCTACACACAATGGATTCAAATATTTCCTCACTATTGTTGATGATTGTTCCCGCTTTGTTTGGACTTTCCTATTATCTCAAAAATCAGAAGTACCTACTGTCCTATCTCAGTTCTTTTCCACTGTTTTCACTCAATTTTCCAAGAGAATTAAAGTGTTGAGAAGTGACAATGCCCCCGAATTCAATCTCACTTCTCTTCTATCCACTTATGGAACAATGTCTCAACACTCATGTGTAGAAACCCCTCAGCAAAATGCAAGAGTGGAAAGAAAACACCAACATCTCTTAAATGTTGCAAGAAGCCTGCTCTTTCAATCACATCTTTCCCTAGAATTCTGGGGTGAATGTGTTCTTACAGCCTCTTTCCTCATTAATAGGCTTCCTTCCTATGTACTACCTAATAAAATGACACCATTTCAGATGCTTTTCAACAAATCCCCAACATACTCTCACCTTAAAGTTTTTGGATGCCTTTGTTTTGCCTCCACTCTTGACAAAAGCAGAAACAAGTTCTCTCCTAGAGCCATAAAGTGCATATTCATTGGCTATCCTTCTGGATACAAGGGGTATAAAGTCATGGATCTGGAAAACAATACCATTTTCATCTCCAGAAATGTTGTTTTTCATGAAAATGAATTCCCACTCTCTCACTTAAATTCCACCTCTGATATTCCAACATCCATTCTGCCTCAGAAAATTTTTCAGCCTCAGAATAACTCAAAACCTCTGCCTCAGCAAAAATCCACCTCTGTCACTGATGCTCCATCCACAACTCCTCTTCAGTCATCCTCGGGAAGAACTATTAAAACACCTACACACCTCAGTGATTATATATGCAACTCAGTGGTGACTGATTCTAAATATCCCATATCTGCCTATTTTTCTCTTGCCAAGCTTTCTCAACCTTATCAGAAATTCATCATCCTTCTATCCACTCTCACTGAACCCAAGTCCTTCAAACAAGCTGCTACACATCCTGAGTGGGTGTTGGCAATGCAAGAAGAAATAGAAGCTCTGATAAGGACAGACACTTGGTTAATCACAGTGCTGCCTCCGGGTAAAATTCCAATTTCTTGTAAGTGGGTATACAAGATCAAGTTTAAGGCTGATGCTACAGTGGAGAGATACAAAGCCCGTTTAGTTGCCAAGGGATTCACACAACAAGCCGGTGTAGACTATCATGATACTTTCTCACCAGTGGCAAAACTCACCACTGTCAAGATGGTGCTCGCTCTTGCTGCTATACGTGGATGGAAGCTTGCTCATCTTGATATCAATAATGCATTTCTATATGGTGAGCTTGATGAAGAAATTTATATGACATTGCCACCCGGTTTGATCATTTCAGAGACTGCTGCTTCTGGACAGCTTGTATGCAAGCTGAAGAAGTCTCTTTATGGCCTAAAGCAGGCTTCTAGGCAATGGTAATTGAAGTTCTCACAAGTTCTATCTGGCTTTGGTCTCTCTCAATCTGCCTCGGACCACTCCTTTTTCTACAAGCATTCCAATGATGGTTCTTTCTTTGGAATTGTTATATATGTGGATGACATTCTTATTGCTTCCACTGATGATGTGCAGATAGAACACTTCAAAGAGTTTCTCACTGCTCATTTCAAGTATAAGGATCTTGGCTCTCCAAAATATTTTCTGGGGATTGAGATTGCTAGAAACAACAGTGGCATTTTCATTTCCCAACACAAATATGCCTTAGATCTTGTCACCGATGCAGGCCTTCTTGGGTGTAAACCCTCTTCCATACCCATGGATTCATCCAAACATCTGCAACAAGATGAAGTGGAACCACTTACTGACCCTACTGCATATAGAAGACTCATTGGCCGCCTAGTTTACCTCTGCATAACTAGACCGGACATCACTTTTGCAGTGAATAACCTTAGCCAATTTTTATCTAAGCCTTGCTCGGGCCACATGCTTGCAGCTGAAAAGGTTCTCAAGTACTTGAAAAGCACACTAGGCCATGGCATTTTCTACTCAGCAAAGTCAGCTTCAGACCTAAGCATGTTCTCTGATGCTGACTGGGCTGCCTGCCCAGATACAAGAAGGAGTGTTTCAGGTTTTTGCCTTTTTTTGGGAAGCTCTCTAATCTCTTGGCGCTCAAAGAAGCAACACACCGTTTCTAGGTCTTCGGCTGAAGCAGAATACAGATCGATGGCCTTAGCATGTTGTGAAGTGGTATGGATTCTAGCTCTATTGAAAGACTTTGGTGTATCAGTCAAACAACCCGTTCCTCTCTATTGCGACAACCAAGCGGCAGTCTATATCAGCTCGAATCCGGTCTTTCATGAGCGCACTAAACACATAGAAATCGATTGTCATACCATTCGAGAGAAGCTACTTGAAGGCATCATCAAACCTGTCCATGTTCACAATAACTTGCAGCTTGCGGATATTTTCACCAAGCCTTTGGCATCAACTCCCTTTCACACCTTGTTGTCCAAGATGGATTTCACAACCGTTTATAGTCCATCTTGAGGGGGGCTCTTAGATATAAAGGCATCAGCAGCCATGCACACGTGAAGTCAAGAGGATGGAAGCTTCGAGAGTGCCGGTTATCTTAGCTCAACCACCAACGGCTATATTAGTTAGTTAGTTAAAGTTTGTTATAGCTAGCTGGCATTAGATATTTTGTTGTAGATATTTTGTGTTAGCTCAGAGAATTAGTTCACCACGTATATAAGGTGAGCTCACTCTTTTGTAGTTCATTTTTTGATTCATACAATAAAAACAATCGAGACTTTCTCTCTTCAAACTTAATCATGCTTCGTTTATAATCTTCTCAACACAGACAAAAGTTTCATGTCAACTATCCATCAAAACCAAGTTGATGGTCTTGAGATCAAAGCCAAGGACGGTGAATGGTTTGGCGTCCGCGGCCTCCCTCTCTCCTCCATCGTCGTCATGGCCGGTGATGCAATCATGGTCAGTTTAGCCTGAAAGTATAGTGTTGTTTGTCTCTTGACTTCGTTGAATTAAACCCTCGTCTCATATCAACTTGGCAGTGATCATGTCTCTTCGATACATTCGTCAATAATCTTTCTTTTTTATGAGGTCTGTTAAGGGGGTGAGTGACTCATTTTAACGGACTTTGTTTTGGAATAGGCATGGAGCAACAATAGAATAAAGTCCCCTCATCACAGGGTGACTATGGAAGGGAGTGAAGCAAGATACTCACTTGGGCAGTTCTCATTCATGGAGAAAGAGATGGTGGAGACGCCCGATGAGTTCGTGGACGTTGAACATCCTCTGAGATACAAGCCATTTGATCATCTCAAGTATCTTGATTTTTTCAGCCAAGAAGAAAACAGAAGGTTGGAGAATGCTATAACTACCTATTGTGGTGTTTCACAATGATAGTGTGTCACTTGTGTAATAAATTTGTGTGGTTTTTACATAAGTTGAATGTTGTGTTAAGGAAATAAACTGTTCTGTGTATTGGTTAATTTCCAGTGTTGTTGTCTGAAAAATATAAGTCAAGTATTGCTATTGAAAATATTGTTTTGGAACATTATGAATGATTGAATGGCAATTCTGTTTTCATTAAATTGTAGGATATTGTAGATTTCCAAGAAAATAAAATTCAAGGGAAGTAATTTAACATGTCTAAAGTGACATCTAATTAATAATCTATGTATGGTCCTGATACGAGACCCCCGACACCTGACGCAACAGCGGAGCCGCATGCCGAGCTGGAGCATGCCGAGCTGGATCATGCCGAGCTGGAGCATGCCGAGCTGGAGCATGCCGAGCTGGAGGCGACAACAGCCGAGCAGCACGACGCAGCGCTTCCGGAGCCGAGCAGCACGACGCAGCCGAACAGCACGACGCAATGCGTGAATGACCGAAGTGACGAATTGATTGTGTCGAAGAGATCCTTGAGACCGAGAGACAAGCTCAAGGCGCCGAACAAGTTCAAGAATTAGCCGATTCTTTTTGTTTCCTTTTTATTTCTTTCCTTTTATGTTTTGGTATTTTTGAAACATTAATTTACTTATTGTTGAGTCGGGCCTGATTTATAAGCCCCGTTCGGGTTTTCTTTGCGGTTCTTTCCCGGATGAATTAGGATACGTCGAACCGCCCTAGGGTTTCTAGTATAAAATAGGGTATTTCATCAACACATTATTTTTATGAATGAAATATTTTCCCTAAACCTATCTTGTGAAACAAGCAATTATCTTTACGTTCTTGTTGCTTTGGGGAAGACGTCCACCAAATCAGCGAGGTTTCGGTCAGTTTCCGCGAGTTTGTCGTGGGAATTGCTCGTTGTTCCGTCGAGAAGGAAGATCACGGAGCCGTTGCGGAGAACGTCCGTAACATCTGGTGCTTTCATCCCGATAACTCAACATCTTCTTGATTACGTAAGCGATGGCGGGAGAATTTCCGCATGCAGGGACCTCGTCGGGGCTGCAATTGGGCCCTGCGCGGCAGAGGAACCCAGGAGACGTCGACGGGAGACAACCGCACGTCGACCCAGTCACGTTAGGGTTTGCGCAGTTGAACGCGAGATTTGATACGATGGATCGTCGGGTCGACAACTTGGAACGACGACCGGCGCCGCAGGTAGAGAGCCACGAGCCCGATTGGGATGAAGCCGACCACTCGTGGGAGGATTACCGCGGGAATGGTCGGAGCGGCCGTGAGGAGTATGACCGCCCCTACCGCCAGCAGAGTCGGGGTCGTGGTCGCCCTAATCGAGGTGGCCGCGGAGATCGTTTTGGGGAGGGAGTGCTCCCAGGCCGAGGAAGCCGTCCTGGTCAGCGTCGGGACGATGCAGCGTATAGAACGGGTCGCCGTCGGGATAATTGGGACCTACCGCAGAGACACGAGGAGGGGGACGATGAAGGGTACGAAGAGCGCGGGGTTACCTGTTGGGATCCACCCCTAAATCGGGAACGCCTCAACCGCCAGGGAGCGGATTATTCATCCGGCGTGCAGATGGACGCACCTCACTTTAATGGGGTGGACGCACCGAATTGGATCTCTCGCGTCCAATACTATTTTGATCACAAGCGGGTTCCGGAGGCGGAGCGCTTACATTATGTAGTTATGCTTTTCGACCCTCCCGCGTCGGAGTGGATATTCAATTATCGGGCGACAAATGGATTTGTTACGTGGCCAGATTTTTTGGACGATGTTAGGCATCGATTTGACCCCCAGAGCTTCAGGAACTACACGGGTTTGATCGCCAAACTGGTTCAAACGACCACCGTAGCGGAATATCACGCGACGTTCGAACGGTATCTCAATAGGGTGACCGATCTATCGGAATCGGCATTGATTCCAATCTTTATTCAAGGGTTGAAGCAGCCTCTGCAAGAGAAGGTCGAATTGCAGCACCCCGAGTCACTGGCCGAGGCAATGGCCCTGGCATTGCGTTTAGCCGCAACACACGAGGAACGTCCACAGCACACGTCGTCGTATCAACGTCGACCATGGCAGGGCAAGGATCAACGGGCCATTCCAACCCCTGTTTCTCACCAGGCCGCCGTGCCCCATCCACAGGATTCGCTGGTCCGGGAGGTGGACAAGTCACGGATATACCCGGTGAGGGTGTCGAATGCAGAGAAATCGGAGCGTGCCCGTCGCGGCCTCTGTTATCATTGCCCCGAGAAGTGGGTCGCCGGCCACGTGTGTAAAGTCAAGTTGCTTTGCTATATGGATGATGAGGGGGCCGAACCGCACGAGGCAGGTGCCGGAGAGCAGGTTCCGGAGGAGGAATTAATTACTGCAGACTTATCACACCTTCACGCCTTGGATGGCCGTGGGAGCTCCAAGCCGTTTATTGTCCAGGGGACGTTGGGTGATACTCCCGTCCGGGTATTGATAGACACAGGGGCGACACTAGACTTCCTCCACCCAAGGATTGCGGAGAGGCTACAATTGGAACTGACTCCGATTAGACCTTTTCGAGTGCTCGTGGGCAATGGTGCATCCCTGTTGTGTACCCATATCTCGCGGGGCACGAAGCTAGCTCTGCAGGGTAGTGTCTTTGTGGTGGATCTGCATGTTCTCGCCCACCATGGGCCGGATGTGATATTAGGGATGCACTGGTTGGAATCCATAGGGAAAGTGTCGGCAGATTTTGTCAGGAAAACGCTGGAATTTATTCAAGAGGGTCGGACGGTGTTTTTGCAAGGATTGATGCCGGGCCCGAAGCAGATTTCGCTTCACTCGTTGTACACACTAGCGACGCAACCGGCGGACCACGAATTCTATGAAATCGTGCCAATCCACACCTCATCCGGGGCGGGGGAGGCCGAGAGTATGGAGTTTTTTCCGCAGGACCTGCCAGCCGAGGTACTGGAGGTATTGACGGCGCACCGGGCGGTGTTTGAGCAGCCCCGCGGCGTCCCACCGGCACGTTCGTTCGATCACCGGATTCATCTTTTACCAGGGACGCGGCCAATCAATGTTCGACCTTATAGGTATCCCTACTTCCAGAAAACGGAAATTGAGAAGCAGGTCCGCGATATGTTGGACCAGGGTATCATCCGCCACAGTCGCAGCCCTTTCTCGTCCCCGGTATTGTTGATCCGCAAGAAGGACGGCACGTTTCGCTTTTGTATCGATTACCGCGCCCTCAATAAGGCAACCGTCCCGGATCACTTTCCCATACCTACGGCAGAGGAATTGTTTGACGAGCTGGGCAGTGCGAAGTATTTTACAAAATTGGATCTTCGCTCGGGGTATCATCAGATTCGAATGAGTGAGGATGACATCTTTAAGACGGCCTTCAGGACTCATGACGGCCATTTCGAGTTTCTCGTGATGCCGTTCGGCCTTACAAACGCGCCTTCCACCTTTCAGGCAGCGATGAATTCTATCTTTCAGCCGCTGCTCAGGCAGTGTGTTATTGTGTTCTTCGACGATATACTGATTTACAGCCCGTCCCTCGAGTGGCATGGCCGCCATTTGAAAGCAGTACTGCAGCTCCTTCACGCAAATAATTTTTTCGTCAAGCTTTCCAAATGCTCATTTTGTAGTGTGTCTGTGGAGTACTTGGGGCACATCATTGACGACGGCAAACTCAAGGCCGACCCAGCTAAAATAGATGCAATGACGTCATGGCCCACACCGACGACTGTAAAGCAGCTACGGGGCTTCTTGGGTCTGACAGGCTATTATCGTCGCTTCGTCGCTCATTACGCAACGATAGCGGCCCCTTTGACGGACTTGCTAAAAAAAGAGGCTTTTCGGTGGTCCACGGAGGCCGAGACCGCTTTCGCCTCTTTGAAATCGGCAATGACTTCAGCACCGGTCCTGCAACTGCCGAACTTCACCTTGCCGTTTTGCGTGGAAACGGACGCTTGTGAGGTCGGAATTGGAGCGGTACTAATGCAGCTCGACCACCCGATTGCATTTTTTAGTAAGAAATTGGGGCCTCGCAGAAGAGTAGCGTCAACATATCATAAGGAATTATATGCTATTGTGGAGGCCGTGCAAAAGTGGCGACAATATTTGTTGGGGCGCGAGTTCATTATTCGCACTGATCAGAAGAGTCTAAAAGAATTGCTGCAGCAGGTAGTGCAGACACCGGACCAACAGCTGTATGTCCGGAAACTTATGGGGTACAAATTCGTGATAGAATATAAACGTGGAATCACAAATAAGGCAGCAGACGCCTTGTCCCGCCAACACGACACGTCGGGGGGACAGACCGACGGTATCCCCAGGGAGTCGCCTCGCGCCAAGGATCGGACGACAGTAACCGACGACCAGCTGCTCGTTGCGCTGGCCCGACCAGTACCGGATGTAATGCGAGTTCTGCAAGAGGAGACCGCATCACTGCCCGATTTGGTCGAATTAACGTCGAAAATCAAGTCTGGTGACGCCCCCCCTCATTTGACGTGGGCGGATGGCCTCATATATTATCATCGGAGGGTGCTTGTGAGTACGGAGTCCAAGACAAAGCGGACATTGCTGAAAGAGCACCATTGTGCGCCGTCGGCGGGACACCCGGGCCACGAGAGGACGTTCCGTCTTCTGGCAAGTAGTTTTTATTGGCCAAAAATGCGCAAGGACGTGGTGACATTTGTTAATGAATGTGTGGTGTGTCAATCCACGAAATATTCGACCCGCAAACCAGCGGGTTTATTGCAGCCACTCCCGGTCCCATCGCAAGTTTGGGAAGATGTCTCCATGGATTTCGTCACTGGGCTCCCACAATCCCGCGGGTATACGGTCATCATGGTAGTGGTGGATAGGCTTTCAAAGTATGCTCACTTTGCCCCCATCCCCACCAAGTTCGACGCTCTCCGAGTAGCGCACCTTTTCGTTAATACAGTGGTGCGGCACCACGGTTTCCCTACGACATTAGTCTCGGATAGAGACTCGGTGTTCCTTAATGCAACCTGGGAGGAAATGATGCGGTTGAGTGGGACCAAACTTCACTTCTCCACGGCGTACCATCCGCAGTCGGACGGGCAGACGGAGGTCCGTAACCGGGGTCTGGAGCAGTATTTGCGTGCGTTTGTTTCTGATACGCCCTCGAAATGGACAAATTTTCTCCCGTGGGCGGAGCTCGCTCTCAATTGTTTTCACCACTCCGGGTTGGGCACGTCACCGTATCGCGCTTTGTATGGGAGAGAGCCTCCATCCCTGGTCGCAGCCCCTCCATCGGCAAAGACACCACCTAACGTCGCAGACATTATCAAGCAGCGAGGGGAGTTGTTGGTCACCCTCCGGCGTAACCTTTTGCGCGCTCAGCAGCGTATGGCAGACGTGGCGAACCGGCACCGTCGCCACGTCGAGTTTGAGGTCGGGGATATCGTCTGGCTTAAGCTGCAACCGTACCGACAACATTCGGTTGCGAAGCCACTATCGGCTAAGCTAGCCCCGAGGTTCTATGGGCCTTTTGAAGTGCTGGAGAGGGTTGGCCCAGTAGCCTACAGATTGCGCCTCCCAGATGGAAGTCGGATCCACAATGTGTTCCACGTAAGTCTATTGCGGGAGTTTGTGGCGGGGGAAGGTGATGTAGACGGGGTGAAACTCCCCCCGGAGTTCGTTGGAAATAGGCCGGTGGCACGGCCAGTAGCGTTGCTGGAAGAACGCGTGAGTTGGCGCGAGGGCCGACCAGAGAAGCAATGCCTGGTGCAGTGGGAAGATGATGCGTCCACGCCAACGTGGGAGCCGATTGAGGCGATTGGTAGGCAGTTCCCGGGGGTTCGCCTTGTGGACAAGGCGATTTTTAACGGAGGGGGGGTTGATACGAGACCCCCGACACCTGACGCAACAGCGGAGCCGCATGCCGAGCTGGAGCATGCCGAGCTGGATCATGCCGAGCTGGAGCATGCCGAGCTGGAGGCGACAACAGCCGAGCAGCACGACGCAGCGCTTCCGGAGCCGAGCAGCACGACGCAGCCGAACAGCACGACGCAATGCGTGAATGACCGAAGTGACGAATTGATTGTGTCGAAGAGATCCTTGAGACCGAGAGACAAGCTCAAGGCGCCGAACAAGTTCAAGAATTAGCCGATTCTTTTTGTTTCCTTTTTATTTCTTTCCTTTTATGTTTTGGTATTTTTGAAACATTAATTTACTTATTGTTGAGTCGGGCCTGATTTATAAGCCCCGTTCGGGTTTTCTTTGCGGTTCTTTCCCGGATGAATTAGGATACGTCGAACCGCCCTAGGGTTTCTAGTATAAAATAGGGTATTTCATCAACACATTATTTTTATGAATGAAATATTTTCCCTAAACCTATCTTGTGAAACAAGCAATTATCTTTACGTTCTTGTTGCTTTGGGGAAGACGTCCACCAAATCAGCGAGGTTTCGGTCAGTTTCCGCGAGTTTGTCGTGGGAATTGCTCGTTGTTCCGTCGAGAAGGAAGATCACGGAGCCGTTGCGGAGAACGTCCGTAACAGGTCCTCATAAGTCCTTTTATCTCAAATTAAGAATTACCACTAAACTTTTATCACCTTGATTTGTTTCAGGTCTTAAACTGCCAATTTTCCTCGTAAATAAACTTTTAATTGGTCTTAACTAAAATAAGTAAATTTTCTAGTAAACTGCCATTTTTGTTATTTAAAGAGTTTATTTTGCTTTTTTTTGAAAAGAAACGTTTATATTAAGCATTCGAATAAACTAATAGTATTCCCTTAATTAAGGGAATCAAACCAGCCGATCTCATTAAATTTCAATTAAATTGATTTGAAGCTCTCTTGCAATTGTATTTTACCCAATGCTCTCATGCATGCATGGACAAAGCTGAATTTTTAATTATTCATTTGATATAATGCTAATTTGAAAATTGGTATCATGTTTGTTCTTTTATCTTCGTCTACTTTGATATTGTTCTAAGAGCAACTCAAACTCATTTTAATGTCAACATGTGATAAAATAGTAGCAACAAAAATGTCAACACAGTGTCAACGGTTGATGCTGTGTTGATACTGTTTTGATATTTTCTGTTGCTACTATTTTATCACCGGTTGACATTTTATAACGGTCCAGATTATAGTTTGGAGTTTATACAATATATGAGTTTGCATTTTATCATTACCCTAATACTCCATGTATATACAACACATGCATTCATGTGTACACAAATAGGAGTAGTATTCAACGTATTTACATGAAATATTTTTGGAAGACTTTTATTTGAACTAACATTTATTTTATTTTTGAAGTAGTGACATATTTTGCATATTAACTTTTATTTTGCTTTTAGAGTTTTTTCATGCTATATAAATGTAGATTTAGATTTAATATAATATAATATATGTAATTTTTAGATCATATTTTATATTTAGCTACCTTTATATTTTAATATAGTAACATATAACCATTTATGTAGTTAATAATGAGCAATGGCAATATTAATATATGCGCAAAAATATTTTACATCATGATTAATATCATATAAAAATTAACAGATTAAAGTTAATTAAAGTAAACATAATATGAATTAATTTAATTAAAGTAACTAAAGTTAATTAAAATATTTTACATTATGATTAATAAGAAGATTAACAAAATTAAGTTGATTAAAGTAATTTCACTAAATTTGTTCAAAAGCAATTAAAGTCAATATATACATACGAAATACATGTGTATATATGGATACATACATTAATACTCCATAATAATCCACATAGGAAGTCCTAATAATGTTACCATATTTTAGTATACTTCCGAAAAAAGAGAATGTCATATTAGGCGAGATTAATTTGGGTGTTAATCTCACGTGGCAGCCGTGTAGGCTTTGACTGTGCCACGCTTGACAATGTGTCAAGCCAAGTGGATTGCTGACTCGGCGGTGGTCTAAAAAGATTAGTAATGGTCCAGACTCAAGCCCAAAGACCAATTGCCAAGATCAAGATCGGGATCGGGCTCGGGCCCGGGCCCGAGGCCCGCGACCGCGAGCACAGCACGGGCTCGGGCGGCGGCGGCGCGTGCGTGTGCGCGAGTGTGGGCTCTTTCACCCATCTTGATCCACTATAATTATCAAGTAACATAAAGTCACTTTTAAACACATTAAAAGATGTGTTACTTCTCCAATGTGGGATAATTAACACTAGTTAATTATTTCCTAAGCTCTAACTTAAAGCTTTAATTAAAAGCTAATTATACCCAACTTTAATCTACTATCTCTCACTCACCGGAAATTGGATTAGAGAAAGTGAATATACTACATTTATCTACGTAAAATGTAGATCGACGCTATATTATTTAATTTCATAAAATTAAATGTCTCGTCACATTTATTGTTTGGTCAAAATCCATTGACCGGGCATATTTAATCCATATTTTTACAATCCCCCACATGAGTGGAAATAACCGAATGCATATGCATGCAGACACAAGCTCAACCCTCGAGAGGTATATAAGCATAAGGATAGGTGGTTGTTGGCTTTGAACCCTCCATAGTCGACACCATCGGATACACAGACGGCTTAGTAGCGCGATGCTTTGAACTAATCCCCCACGGCGTGCACCGAGACAATGGTGTTAACGCTTAAACACCTCAACCTCATCCGTTCTCACGTTTTGTGTCCATTGCGGTCTTGGACATCACTTTGGATTCATAAGTACGTTTTATGAAGCGACCACACTGCGCACTTACATAGGTGATTCTTAGTCAAGTACCTTGCCATACTTGGTCTCTTTGAGAACTCCATCCCTTTGAGATCCTTAAGAACCATTAAAAGCCATAGACTTAGCTTTTACCACTAGACAAGTTCTCCAACACTCTATTGCTCTTCTAGGGAATAGATATAGTTGAGTGCTTCTCATGAACTCTCATAGCTTAGTTGTCCCTTTGAACCAAGTTTTTGGGATCTCCAGTCATCATGGTTGGGTTACCACTATGATAATTCTTTAGTTTGTGGATTTCAAACCCATTCCCTCTAGCAACTTATTCATTTGATCACGGTTTAACCCTTTGGTTAGCGGATCCGCTAGATTATCTATTGACTTCACATAGTCAATTGTAATTACCCCTGTTGTGATCAAATGTCTCACGGTGTTATGTCGTCGACGTATATGTCGAGACTTACCTTTATAGAAACCATTGTTTGCCCTTCCAATAGCCGCTTGACTATCGCAGTGGATCAGCACTGGTGGCACTGGCTTAGACCAATATGGAATATCTTCAAGGAAGTTCTTAAGCCACTCGGCTTCCTCACCCGCCTTATCTAAGGCAATGAACTCCGATTCCATTGTTGATTGGGCTATACATGTCTGTTTTGTGGATTTCCATGATACAGCACCACCCCCAATAGTAAAGACATATCCACTTGTTGAAAGTGAGTCTATATTGTCGGATATCCAATTTGCATCACAGTACCCTTCAAGTACCGGGGGTATCTCGAGAAGTGTAGCCCATGATTTTGAGTATGTTTTAAATATCTCAAAACCCTCACAAGAGCTCTTTGCTTGGATTGCTCGTGTAACGACTCAACTTGTTCACGGCACAAGCAATGTCAGGTCGAGTGCAATTAGTTAAGTACATAATGCATCCGATGACCCGTGCATACTCTTCTTGTGCAACGGGCTCGCCTTTGTTTTTGCTCAAGTGAACGCCGAGTTCAATTGGAGTCTTAACCGGCGTGCCATCATAGGCTTTGAATTTATTCAATATTTTCTCAACATAATGTGATTGTGTTAAGATGATTCCATCAGACGTTCTTAGAATCTTCATTCCAAGAATTACATCGGCTAGACTCACGTCTTTCATGTCAAAGTTTCTCTTTAACATAGCCTTTGTATCGTTAATTACTTGAGTGTTGCTACCCAAGATTAACATATCATCAACGTATAGACACACTATAACATGACCGTTATTAGTGCTCTTGATGTAGACACATTTGTCGCACTCGTTGATTTTAAACCCATTTGATAACATCACATTATCAAACTTCAAGTGCCATTGCAATGGCGCTTGTTTTAGTCCATATAGAGACTTTACGAGCTTGCATACCTTTCTCTCTTGTCTAAGTACTACAAACCCTTCGGGTTGTTCCATATAAATTTCATCTTCTAGTTCACCATTTAGAAACGCGGTCTTTACATCCATTTGATGAATCTCAAGATTGTGCAATGCAACAATAGCGAAAAGCACTCAGATAGATGTAATCCTTGTTACAGGTGAGTAGGTATCGAAGAAGTCATGTCCTTCCTTTTATTTAAAACCCTTTACTACTAATCGGGCTTTATACTTATCCACTGTTCCATCGGCCTTAAATTTCCTTTTAAGTACCCATTTGCAACCTAGAGGTTTCGCACCTTCAGGTAGATCTACCAACACCCAAGTGTTAGCAAAATTGAATCAATTTCGCTTTGAACAGCTTCTTTCTAATGTAGCCCATCTGGGCCATCAAAGGCTACTTTTATAGATGTCGGTTCTTCATCTAACATAAAAGCAATGTAGTCAGGACCAAATGTTTTTGGTGTTCTGACCCTACTACCACGTCTTAGTAATGTATCATTTGGATCGGGCCTTGCACGCTTGCGCGATTCAGGTTCCTCGTCCACTGATTTAGAACTAGTGGCTTCAATCTCCACTGGTTTAGAACTAGTGGCTTCTTCTTCAATTGTCGTCTCAGAATCGATTAAGACTTTTTCCTTGTCTTTGCAAGAAAATGTATTTTCGAGAAATACAACATTCCTTGACTCAATTGTTGTTCCTACAGTAATAGTCAATATTTCAGACTTGTGAACAACAAATCGATATGCACTACTATTAAGTGCATATCCAATGAAGATGCAATCAACCGTTTTAGGTCCGATTGTAACTTCTTTGGGCGGAGGAACCATCACCGTAGCCAAACACCCCCACACTTTAAGGTATTTGTAGGATGACTTACTTCCCTTCCACAACTCATAAGGAGTAACATCTTTTCCTTTGAGAGGGATTTTATTCAAGATATAGTTGGCTGTCAAAACAACTTCCCCCACATGTTATGTGGTAATCCTGAAGTCAGAAGCAGTGCATTCATCATCTCTTTTAGAGTTCGATTTTTACGTTCTGCAACACCATTAGATTGTGGTGAATATGGTGCAGTCGTTTGATGAATTATACCACTTGCGTTGCATAACTCCTCAAACGGGGCTACATATTCGCCTCCTCTATCGCTTCGAATCGTTTTGATTTTACAACCAAGTTGATTCTCAACTTCGTTCTTATAATTTTTGAACGCTTCTATTGCTTCATCTTTACTTCTTAAAAGATAAATGTAGCAATACCTTGTGCAATCATCTATGAAAGTGATAAAGTACTTTTTACCACCTCTAGTTTGCACCATCTTTAAATCACATACGTCCGTGTGAATTAATTCAAGGGGTTTTGTGCTTCGTTCAACCGAGTGAAACGACAACTTAGTCATTTTTGCTTCAAGACAAATTTCACATTTATCTTGGGAATCCACTTCATTAGCATTTAGTAAATCTAAATTTACTAATCTTTTAATGGCTTTTGAATTTACATGTCCCAATCTACAATGCCATAAATTTGAAGACTCAGTCAAATAAGAGGAAATAGATGCTTTATTATTATTAGCCAATGGCTTTGCAACATTGCGAGTTGCTACACTAAGCTTGAAAAGCCCATCCGTTACATAACCTTTTCCGAGGGATTTTCCAAACTTATACAAAGCAAACCTATCAGACTCAAATACAAGTTTAAACCCCTTATTAACTAGTATTGATCCTAACACTAAGTTCTTGTGGATGTCCGGGACATGCAGCACATCCTTCAGAGTGATAGTGACGCCAGACGTCATCATGAGAATCACGTTGCCAATGCCGAGGATTTCGGACGATGCTTGATTCCCCATGTTGATCTTCCTCCCTTCAACAGCAGTGTAGGAGGCAAACTTGCTCCTATCTGAGCAGACATGAGCAGTAGCGCCGGTGTCTATGTACCAGCCACCCTTGTTGTCAACAAGGTTAACCTCTTCAGTGACCACAACAATGAGGTCGTTTTCATCCCAGTCCTTGAACTCCTTCTCAACGACGTGGGCAGCCGGCTTCTTCTTCTTGCTGCGGCAGTCCTTTGCAAAGTGGCCCGGTTTGCCACATTTGTAGCAATCGCCTTCAAACTTCTTTGTAGGCTGCTTTCCCTTCCCTTTGTCATTTGGATGATTTGGGCGAGGGCGTTTGTTGGAGGGACCGCCCCGCTCCAACATATTGGCTTTGGCTTCAAGTGGGGTGAAGCCCTTAGCCTTTAGGTCGCTTTTGCGCACATCAGCCTCAATGCACAATTTCACGATCAAGTCTTCAAGGGTCATCTGCTTTCGCTTGTGCTTGAGATAGCTCTTGAAGTCCTTCCAACTGGGAGGAAGCTTGTCAATGATCGTGCACCTTAGGAATTTGTCGGGCAAGGTCATCCCTTCAGCCACTAATGCGTGGATGATCATTTGGAGCTCTTGGACTTGCTCCATGATAGGTCGAGAGTCGACCATCTTGTAGTCCATAAACTTGGATGCTACAACTTGTTCAGTACCTACAGCATTATCTATGCTATACTTCTTTTCTAGGCTTTCCCACATTTGTTTAGATGTGGTTACATTGGAGTATACATTGTAGAGGCTATCATCTAATGCACTTAAAATAAAATTTTTACATAGATAATCCTCTTTTCTCCAAGCTTCGTAGTCCGCCATGACTTCGAGCCTAGTCTCTTGATCACTTGGCGCGGGCGGCTCGTTTTCCGTGAGGAAGTTGGCGACGCCCAATATTGTCAAATAGAACGACATCTTTTGGTACCACCTTTTGAAGTCAGATCCTCCAAACTTTGGTGGCTTCTCGGCAGGTGGCATCATTCTTGGTGCCAAAGGTGCTGCACTTGGTCCATGGAAGGAACCAATTCCGTTGCCCCCGAAGGAGCCAACACCATGGTTGGGCATAGAGCCCCCACCATTCATGCTGGCATAGAGCCCGCCATGATCGTACTATCCCCGAAGGGACTAGCACCCGCATGAGACCCGAAGGCCCCAACATTCGTGTGAGACCCGAAGGCCCCAGCACTCGATCCATTAAAGGATCCGAAGGAAACACTAAAAGTGGAACCAACCAATCCACTCGAGGTGGATCCACCAGTGTGCCCAATGGGGTTAACGAACTCCCAAGGGGTTGTTGATGAAGATGGATATCGCCCGGGAGTGGGTATCATCGTCGGAATCGACGAAGTATTGACCGGTCCAGTGGTCGCCATGGTGGAGGGAATGGCAGCGGCGGAGGTGGCAGCAGCGGTGTTAGATTCGGTCGACATCTCCAGCAAAAGGTGTTAATTGTTTCGAAAGTTTTAGTTCAGTTTAAGGTCCAAATTTCTTCAAAGGGAAGTTATATCTCGTCTTGCGATTGTTGGTTTCTGGATTACAAGAGATAACAGTAGGGCGTAATACAACCCAAAAGAAGGAAACAAATGGAAAACTGAACTGAAATTACAACTGAAAATTGAAACAACTAAACAGTGAAGTTTGATAGCCGAGTCGAGGAGGCCTCTTCCCGCAAGACGAGATACGCCTCGGTAGTGCTCTCGGTTTGGCGTGTCGTCCCCAAAGGTAAAACGGCTACGTCTCTGGTGAAGCAGCACCGCTATCAGCAGAGCTCCGACGAACTGGATGGAGGAGAGGGCAGAGCTTCGACAGAAAGACAGTGCAGAGAGGGATAAAGCTTATGGTGCAAATGCTTGTGAATGTTGTGTAGAGATGCATGGAATGGCTAGCCTATTTATAGGCTCAGTCCACTGCTGAGGGGTCAACAGCCATGATAGCTGTCATCATTGCGAGAGTGTAACTACCGAACGTTACGACCGTTACGAGAGCTTGTGGCAGACGTGTGCCTTTCGCGTGTGGAGCGTGTGGATTTCTCACGTGGCAGCCGTGTAGGCTTTGACTGTGCCACGCTTGACAATGTGTCAGACCACTTAGATTGCTGACTCGGCGGTGGTCTAAAAAGATTAGTAATTGTCCACACCCAAGCCCAAAGACCAATTGCCAAGTCCAAGTCCAAGTCCAAGATCGAGATCGGGCCTGAGGCCCGCGACCACGGGCACGGGCTCGGGCGGGCGGCGGCGGCGGCGGCGCGCGCGTGTGGGCTCTTTCACCCATCTTCATCCACTATAATTATCAAGTAACATAAAGTCACTTAATTTAAACACATTAAAAGATGTGTTACTTCTCCAATGTGGGATAATTAACAATAGTTAATTATTCCCTAAGCTCTAACTTAAAGCTTTAATTAAAAGCTAATTATGCCCAACTTTAATCCACTATTTCTCACTCACCGGAAATCGGATTAGAGAAAGTGAATATACTACATTTATCTACGTAAAATGTAGATCGACGCTATATCATTTAATTTCATAAAATTAAATGTCTCGTCACATTGTTTGGTCAAAATCCATTGACCGGGCATATTTAATCCATGACTTTTACAAGCAATCCTCACACTTATTCATCTTTTCCTCATTGCTGACTTCAATGAGCTTTTTCTGGACTAGAGCTTTCAATGTCCCTTCTGCCGGGTGCCCAAGCTTCAGATGCCATTGTCTCATATCATATCGTGTAGTGACATTGGCTTCACCAATGATTGCAGTGGCCTGCAAGTAATACAGACTTCCACCTCTCTGAGCCACCATCTTTACCTCTTGTCCCTTGCAGAATTTCATCATTCCATTCCCAGATACAAAAGAATAGCCCTTTCTTTCAAGTGTACCAAGAGATATCAGATTCTTCTTCACTTCTGGAATGTACTTGACTTTTAGAGAATTTTGATAGATCCATCACCTAATCTGAGCTTGATTCTGCCAACACCCTTGATTCTGCATGCATTGTCATTGCCTAGCAGTACTGATCCATTACATTATACTAGGTCTTGAAACCAATCAAGGTGTGGACAAATATGAAATGAACACCCGAAGTCCATTATCCAAGAACCCCTTTCAATCTTGTCCATAACATTCATGACTTCAGCAGCTTCCTCTCCATCACTGCTGATGACATTTGAATGGGACTTGTTTTCAGAAGCCATTTTCTTCTTCCAAGCAAAACACTCATTTTTCAAATGTCCTGGTTTCTTGCACCAATGGCAAGATCTTGTCTCCTTCATTCCAGAGCTTTCTGGCTTAGATTCATCAGCCTTCTTCTTGAACTTCTTCTTGCTCCATTTTTTGATGTTGAGAGATTCAGGCTGATGCTGTTCAGGAACTCTTTGATTGCCTTTCTGCAGTTCCTTAGCCATAAGTGCAGAGTGCACTTCATTGTAGGTGATGACCTTGTCCCTTCCGTATAGAATGACGTCCCTCAACTGATCATATGAATTTGGGAGGGCATTTAGTACTAGGATAGCCTTATCCTCATCACTGATCTTGACATCCACTGCCTCAAGATCATCCAGTGATTTGCAGAAGTCCTCCAATTGCTCTATAATGGGCTTATCCTCTGAGAAACTATACGAATATAGCCTTCTCTTCATGTATAGGCGATTAGCCAGGGACTTGGCCAAATAAACCTCATCAAGCTTTTTCAAGATTCCAGATGCAGTCCTTTGATCTCGCACAACACTTTATCTCCCAAACATAGGATAACTGCGCTATGAGCTTTCATTTGCATCTCTCAAACATAGGATAACTGCGCTATGAGCTTTCATTTGCATCTCTTCCATCTTTACTTGTGCCTTATCATCCAGTGCAGCCTTCCCTTTTCCATCTGATTCAGTCGAAGTCTGAACAGAAGCCAAGCCTTGCTGCACCAGAATCGCCCTCATCTTCATCTTCCATAATCCATAATCATTTCTACCCGTGAACTTTTCAGCTTCGAGTCTAGCCGCCATTGCAGCACCGTTTGATCGATCAATCTCACGCGATTCCCACAGGCGGCGCCAATTGTTGAATTATGCAATGAGATAGCCGATCAAGAATGAAACAAGAAAATGATGATGAAGAAGTGAAGAATATTTCTTTGAGAAAAATGTGGAATCATATTCAGTGAATATCAAGAATGTGTTATAGCAACTAACTATCTAACTCTTCATAGCTATCTATTTATACAATCTAGAGCTCATTAGGTAAATGAGAGCTTCGTTACTAATCAGTTGCAACTGCTGTGAACAGAAGCTTCCAACGCCAGCATCCAACGGCTAGTAGCCGTTTTAACTATCTTTTGAATATCTTCTTCTTGGTTGTGTGTTGAGCATTCCACCATTGCTTCCATGCACATACACTACTTCACTTAGTTAATATCTACAACACTTTTAATAAGAACTAATAATGCTAATAAAAAAATTTGGGATCACATGTGTGATGTGTCCTCTTACTTCAAGAAAACACAAGCTAGTTCATGACTTTCCCAAACCAATCATATACTCCCTCCGTTTTCTACATTAGCAGGGGTGTTTCTTCGACACGCGATTCAAGAAAAATTGTGTTAAGTGAGTTAAGTAAAGAAATGATAAAATAGGAAATGGAAAATGTAGAGAGATTGAGAGAGAATAAAGTAAAAGTGGGTAAAGTAAGTGAAAATAAATGTGTTGACTTTTACTAAAAGAGAAATGACTCAACTACTATGGAATGTACTAAGGTGATAAATAACTCTACTATTATAGAATGACAGGAGTAGTTTCCTCATCTCCAAAAACAAAATGTTAGAAGTAAATCAAAATCGGGTTCTGAAACTATAAATAATTTTCAATTTGTTTTTATGGTAATTAACTAATCAGCCATCAAACCAAATCAGCTATGGTATTTAGTTATAAATAAGTAGAAAAAGATGGCGCATATTATATACTTAGTTTCATAAGTTAAATAAATTGTTGGAGTATATACTTATGTATCATTTGTAGTAAACTATATAGTACTCCCTCCGTCCCAATCAAAATCGAAATGAAAAAAAAATACGCGGACATGGATTTAGGGGAGTACAATTTCCTTGACAACTACCTTTCTCCTAACAAGGATGTCTCATCAAATTTCATATAAATTGATTTGAGGAATGTCACTATTGAATTATACATACATGGACAAAACTATAATTTTGTTTACAACCCTTAGGCCATCCGCAACGCTGTCTCTTATCCGTCTCATTTCTTAACTATTCATGGCCCCCACTGTACTTTTCACTCCATCTCTTAATTTAGAGACAGAACCTGCAACCCTCCATCTCTTATCCGTCTCTTAACCATCTCATCCCTTAACTATTCATTCAATTTCATTTTTTATTTTTATTTCCAACAAATTCAATTAATAAAATTACACTTCATTAAATAAAATAAAATTACAACTTAAAATCCTAAAAAAAATACATAATTAAATTTGTGGCAAAATAAATAAAAAAGACATAATTTAAAATACAATTTTATAGAAATTATAAAAACTACTCCGCCGGTGAATCATCCCCCGGACGCGGTGGAGGCGGAATACCGAGTTGTCCCGCCAGATACACAATGCCGTGCGCTTCAAGGTCGAGCCCGTGCTGGACTGGACACCGCCGGCCCCCTTTGCCTCGTCTTTGACGACCTCCAAACATCGACATGTATGAATTCTTTGCCGGTGTCGTCGAAATAGACTCGCAAAGCCGATCTCAGAATGTCGGCTCCCGTGGCTCCGCTTTGGTAATGAGGCGCTACAGTCTTGTAGATGCCGCAAAATTTTTTGACCTCTCTGTCGACTCAATCAAAGTGAGCGTGGAACATCTTCAATGTGCGGCGTCGATGAACCGGAACCCCGCCGGCGTCGACGAGCCTTGGGTGCCCGGCGTCGATGAACCGGAACCCGAACCACCCAATACATTGTACATCCCCCAGTCGCCAAACGCGTTGATGTCAAACCCGAAATCCCAGCTCAGAGAACTTATTACTCAAGACTCTCCTTAATTTTGTTACTCTGTGTCAGGTCTGGATTCTATTCGGCTTCCGATTCATTTAAAATTAATGCACTTATACCATTTTTTTATCATCGGGGTTCAATTTCGTTGCCGGAGACTTGAAATTGTTTAGGGTTTAATAGATTTAGGCGCTTTGGTATTCACTTCATATCCATCTGGATTAAGCGAGCACTTCTTTAGGAATGGTATTATTAACAGATTGAAATTGATAAATCTTGTGAATTTGGTAGACAGTAATTTTTTGATGGGAAGTTGTGTAAGTTTGTTGATGCCCTCAGCTCACATGTGCCTACTACTTCTCAATGCCTATGCGTCTGTGTTGATATTACATTTCAATGTTCAAAATAGTACCATGTGAATAAGCTTCATCAGCTGTGAATGGTCTTTAACAGGCTAATAGGCCGATCTTGATTGAAGAAGATCGTATTAAAGCAGAATCTGAGCGTGCTAAGGCACCTGTAGACTTGACAACCTTGCAGCTTCACAACTTGATGTACGAGAAAAATCACTATGTCAAAGCAATAAAGGCATGCAAGGATTTTAAGACGAAGTATCCTGACATTGAACTTGTACCTGAGGAAGAATTTTTTAGAGATGCACCGGAAGAAATTAAAAGCCATGTATTATCAACTGATAGTGTTCATAATTTGATGCTCAAAAGGCTCAATACTTTTACCTCCGTGATTTATTTGCAATTAGTTGTTTCTTTGCTTTCAAAAGTTCTTTGTTTTCAAAAATTCTCAAAACTTTCGGTTTTCCAAACAGTAATTGAGTTTTAGTAGAAGATAGACAGTATGTGCTTGTTTTCCTCGTGATCGATGTCAGGTACTAACTTTTAGCTATACTATTCCTACTAACTTGCAGATATTTATAGTGCTAATAAAAAGTGCATCACCTACATATGACCTTGTTCCGCATTTCTATATTTAAATTTAGTTTTGCATATAATATTACATTTAAAATATAATTTGGTTTTTTTATTTTCATTTTATTTTTTCACCATAACCGAACCGAACCGAAAAATCAAAATTTTTATATTTTAATAACCGAACTGAACCAAAAAATCTGAAAAAACTGAACCGAATTTCAAAATTTTGATTTGGTTCGGTTCGAAAATTCGATTTTTTTGCTAAACACGATGAAAAGCTCCTTGATAAGTCCAAAACCATTAACAACATGTAAACATTTTTGGGTTGGTGTTTGTTTTTAATACCTAGAGGCTAGAGCCCTGGTATAGATGTTTTTACATTCTAGCTTTCTTTACTTTTGGTGTTAGTTTGGGTGTGTTTTGTTCTTGTGGTTTGAGGGTTGTTTCCATTTGCTTGCTTGGCTTGAGCATTTTTCATTTCATCAAAAATAAAATAAAATTAAGAACAACTATTGAAATTTGATCAATATCTTATTTTTAATGCAAATTAAATGTCAACCATCACATTACATCATTTTAGGAGTTGTCAATTGGCGGCGCATGTCAAGACCATTCTAGATCCAGGACCATGACTAAAGTAGGCGAGATTGGGCTGCATTTTCTTTCTATAAATTTAGACTCAATCTAGCCCAAGCTAGGTTGGATAACCCATAAATTAAATTATTGTTTTATCAATTTTTTAAAAATGTATTTTTAATGTATTTTTATTAAATTGTAGTACTCCAAATTAAAAATTGTTTTATTCGAGAATTAAATTATATATATTCCTATAATTTTCTACTTTTAATAGTATTTCATATATATTTATTAGATGATTTTTGAATCACGTTAAATATTACTCCCTTCGTCCCATAAAAATAGACACTTTTGGGAGGACATGGGTTGATGCAAAATTGGTAAAATATGAGAGAATTTGAGAGAGAAAATGATTTGGAGTATTAGTGGAGAATGAACTCCACTTCATTAGACAAAAAAAGTCACCAAATATAGAAGTGGACTATTTATATGAGATAGATGGAACATTATTATTAGTAGTAGTAGTAGTAGTAGTAGTAGTAGTTGAGCCTGTATTGGATTGGATTTGGTTAGTTCGGTCCGTACTATGTTAACAAGTATTCATGCTTACCCATACCTACTAAATGAGCTTTTTAATGAATAATTAAACCGCCAACTATTTGGTTTCCAAGATAAAATAATACCAAGATATAACCTAAGATTGAGTTGTGAGATTATTTTAGTCGTAGGGGTGATGGGATTCGACAACTTTTCGATCTCCCTTTAGCCATCAAACTACTTAACAATTCACATAAACCTTTACATGGCTATATTGGCCAAAACAATTTTAGTCCACACATGGAAAGTATGGGCATCGATGGCGCCCTCTCATCTCACGTAGTCGACACCTTCGCCAACCTGATGTGGCCTGATCAAGGCAATCCCACTTTCAGGTTTAATCCCCTTTTTGTTTAATTTATTTATACTACCTTCTTGATGACCATTTTTAATACATGTGGGTCTACTAAAAAGGTTAATGTTGATAACTTTTGATGATTTGACTATTGAGATTCATATAATAGTTTCTCTTATGATACTTATGTACTAGTGTTCTACATAGTTTCTTTTTTACATTAATTTTTGTTGAATATTGTTTGTGTTTATTTGGAAACATCAATTGGGTTGCATTGTATTTTAAGCTTTCATCTAACATTAAATTTTGACTAAAATAATTGTGCATTAAGACAGATTATTTCCTTCTTGATTGTACTATTGTAACAACAAAGATATACAGTTATACTGTGAGAAACTGTCTGAACTGGACAAGATTGTGAGGCGGATGGTGGTGGAGAGTCTTGGACTGGAAAAATACATAGACGAACACCTCAACTCCACGAATTACCTCTGTCGTTTCCAGAAGTACGAGGCGCCTCGAACGCCTCACTCAACGCTCGGATTTTTTCCCCATGCAGACAAGAACATTATCTCCATATTGCATCAGCTCAATCATGTTAACGGTTTGCAGATTCTTACCAAAGATGGCAAAACTTGGATCCCTGCAGATCCTACATCACTCGATTCAATCGTTGTCATGGTCGCGACCTCTTTCCATGTATGTTACTACTATCCTCGTTTACAAAAAATAGTCATATTTTTTCAATTTTTTTACAACATACTCAAAACATGTATTTCCTTCACTTTACTAATTTTTTATTAAAATACGTGTCATCTACTGTTGAGACTATTTTTCATGAATGGAGATCATGATTTTTTAAATAATTTTTTGGCCTTTTCATTTGTAACAAATCTCGTATTTTACTTCACCGATACACGTCATTTACAGGCATGGACAAACGGGCGACTGCATGCTCCAATCCACAGGGTGGTGGTGAGCGGGGATGAAGCTCGATACACTATCGGATTGTTTTCGGTTCCGAAAGAAGGGTGCGTGATTAAGACTCCGGAAGAGTTGGTGAATAAAGATCATCCTTTGCTCTACAAGCCTTTTGATTACTACAAGTTCATTGATTTTATCTACACAGATGCTGGTAGGTTTTCGCCGGATCCTCTCAAGGAATATTGTGGAGCCTAAATTCCATGATTATCGGCTTATATGTATGCTTGTTTGGGTGTTTGATTTCTTGTTAGTTTACTGCTAAAATAATTGAAACTTCTTATGCTTCAAATATATGTGATAAATAAGCTCATTTACGGGTTTTCTTTGTTGGTTTTTTCCCGGATCGCGAAAAAAGAGTCGAACTGCATATTAGATAGATAGTATATATTTGGAGTTTGTATTCATTCATAATGTTGAAATACATAGCTTGATACAATAGAATGAGTAATATACGTCATATTTTAATATTTCATTTATTTTAAAAGAATCAAAATTAATTTGAAAAACCTCCTCCTATGTGTATAACTTTATTTTTACCTAGTATCACACCCATATATATGGATACATGGATTAAGATATATTTTAACATTGATATATATGAGACAATAAATTAATTAAATGAAATTAGAAACATAATAAACATGAAATAATTAATCATGAAACAATTTAATCACAAGTTATAATGTTCCAATACTAATACCCCAATCAGTGGAATCATAACACCGCCATTTAAGCTGCAAAATTCTACATTGGACCACATGAGATGAAAATTACACGGGCACATGCAAGTTGAACCCAAGATCAATACTATTTTTTATTTAATTTGAAAATTAGCTTATTAGTTATCTACCCTCTAATATAGCAAGCAATGACACCACCGTTCAAATTATAGATGTTTCTATTGCTTGATATAGATATGATAACGAAGAAAATTATATAATTAATAAACCATTGGAGTTAGGTTTATAGTTATATTTAGGGATGTCTATCGGGCCAGCCCACCGGGTTTCGGGCCAACCCTATTCGGGTTGCGGGTCAATCGGGTGCGAGCTAATCGGGTTGTGATTTTCCCGAGTTATAAAAGTTCAACCCTAACCCTAAAAGCTCTGGTTTCGGGCTAGCCCATCGGGTTAATCGGGTTGCTACCGATAAAATTAACATGCGATCAATCCAATAAATAATGTTGTAAATTAGTTATATTTATAAAATGTAAAATATTTAATTATGATAAATTTAAGATATATGCGTAAACTTAAACATAAACATGATCAAATACTAATATTTGAGATTTATACAAAATAAAACATAACATCAAGAAATTTTAAAGCATGTTTAGAAATTTAAATATATTTTTTAGTGAATTTGAAGTTTCTAATTCATTTATCTATTATTCTATTAATAAAAACTTAATATATAATTTATATATTTAATATATAAAATAGAAAGTTTTTTTTTCAGTAATCTATATTATAAAATAATAACCGAAGTGTCGAATTAGAGTCAAACAAATAGAACAATATAAATTTTATCGAGTTTCCAGACCAGCCCATAGGGTTTTCGGGTTTGGCCCTAACGGTTGCGGGCTAATCGGGTGCGGGCTAATCGGGCTGGAAATTTTCAGCCCTAACCTATAAATTTGGCAGGCTATTCGGGCCAGCCCAAGACTTAGTTGAAACTACTAGAGGTAAGTAAAAATCCAGTTCAATGAATTTGAATGAAACATGTGTTGAATTATTTTATAACCTACTGGAAGTAAGTAAAATCATACTTTAGTTTCAAAGTACTACGTACCGGAATAAATTAATAAACCTACTACAATGAAGTAAAATGAGTTTGTAATGAAGACCGAAATAATTTACACATCAGCGAATCTCATAAAAAAAAACTACTCAATTACGTACATCTGATGGCCCTAATTTGGTCTCCAATTCGGTCATTAAAATTAATTAGTCATTAATCACAGTTCAATAGTACTATATTAAAACCAAACCCATATTAATGTGTATAATTAATTACATAGACAAAAATAATCCAGAGTTACTATCTGCCCACTAAATTATACTCCCTCCGTCCCATAGAAATAAGCCCTTTAGAGTTGGCACGGGTTTTAATATGTACTGTAATTGGTAAAGTAAGAGAGAAGAAGAAAAAGTAGTCTAAATTGTGTAATGAGTGGTGGGACCATAAATGATAAACTAAAAGAGAAGAAGAAAAAATGTTAACCATAAATGGATATGGACTATTTCTATGGGACGAACAAAAAAGAAAATATGGTCTATTTCTATGGGACGGATGGAGTAAACATAAGTCCAAAACCATTAACAACATGTAAACATTTTTGGGTTGGTGTTTGTTTTTAATACCTAGAGGCTAGAGCCATGGTATAGATGTTTTTACTTTCTAGCTTTTCTTTACTTTTGGTGTTAGTTTGGGTGTGTTTTGTTCTTGTGGTTTGATGGTTGTTTCCATTTGCTTGCTTGGCTTGAGCATTTTTAATGCAAATTAAATGTTAATCCTCACATTACATCCTTTTAGGAGTTGTCAATTGGCGACGCATGTCAAGACCATTCTAGACCCAGGCCCATGACTAAAGTAGGCGAGATTGGGCTGCATTTTCTTTCTATAAATTTAGACTCAATCTAGCCCAAGCTAGGTTGGATAACCCATAAATTAAATTATTGTTTTATCATTTTTTTTAAAATGTATTTTTAATGTTTTTTTATTAAATTGTAGTACTCCAAATTAAAAATTGTTATATTCGAGAATTAAATTATATATATTCCTATAATTTTCTATTTTTAATAGTATTTCATATATATTTATTAGATGATTTTTGAATCACGTTAAATATTACTCCCTTCGTCCCATAAAAATAGACACTTTTGGGATGACATGGGTTGATGCAAAATTGGTAAAATATGAGAGAATTTGTGAGAGAAAGTGATTTGGAGTATTAGTGGAGAATGAACTCCACTTCATTAGACAAAAAAAGTCACCAAATATAGAAGTGGGCTATTTATATGAGATAGATGGAACATTAAATATGTATATTCAAATTTATCTTCCTATAATTATTTAAAAAAAATCAATTGCAAAGAGATTTTGAAAAATATATAAGTAATTTGAGTGAATATAATTTAAAAAAGATAAAATTTAAAGTACAAATAATTAAAATAGTAGTAATAGTAGTAGTAGTAGTAGTAGTAGTAGTAGTAGTAGTAGTATAGACTTAGTTGTTGTGGGTCATATTTGAGCCTGTATTGGATTGGATTTGGTTAGTTCGGTCCGTACTATGTTAACAAGTATTCATGCGTACCCATACCTACTAAATGAGCTTTTTAATGAATAATTAAACCGCCAACTATTTGGTTTCCAAGATAAAATAATACCAAGATATAACCTAAGATTGAGTTGTGAGATTATTTTAGTCGTAGGGGTTAGCTATGACTAATTATCTCATGATCCATCTACGATTGAGTTTTGGGATTGAATCTCATGAACCAAACACACTACAAATTTAATCTCGAATACAATCTTACAAACTCAATAGAGCATAACCACAACCAAGATCTATAAACATCCCTATAAAATGGAAATTATACCATAACCAAAACCAAGATCATTTGTTTTTTCCTACAAGAAGGGAGCTACCTAAGTTTTTATTCATAAAAATGAGTTGTGCAAGCATGAAGCTCCCTTTGATTGATTTGAACAACCTAGGAGAAAATGATTCTCCAAGGTGGGAATCAACCAAAATCCAAATTCGAGAAGCCCTTCAAGAATATGGGTGTTTTGAAGCTACATTCAATAACATTATTCCTTTTGAGTTGAGGAAATCAGTTGGTGATGGGATTCGGCAACTTTTCGATCTCCCTTTAGCCATCAAACTACTTAACAATTCACATAAACCTTTACATGGCTATATTGGACAAAACAATTTTAGTCCACTCATGGAAAGTATGGACATCGATGGCGCCCTCTCGTCTCACGTAGTCGACACCTTCGCCAACCTGATGTGGCCTGATCAAGGCAATCCCACTTTCAGGTTCAATCCCCTTTTTGCTTAATTTATTAATACTACCTTCTTGATGACCATTTTTAATACATGTGGGTCTACTAAAAAGGTTAATGTTGCTAACTTTTGATGATTTGACTATTGAGATTCATATAATAGTTTCTCTTATGATACTTATGTACTAGTGTTCTACATAGTGTCTTTTTTACATTAATTTTTGTTGAATATTGTTTGTGTTTATTTGGAAACATCAATTGGGTTGCATTATATTTTAAGCTTTCATCTAACATTAAATTTTGACTAAAACAATTGTGCATTAAGACAAATTATTTCCTTCTTGATTGTACTATTGTAACAGCAAAGATATACAGTTATACTGTGACAAACTGTCTGAACTGGACAAGATTGTGAGGCGGATGGTGGTGGAGAGTCTTGGACTGGAAAAATACATAGACGAACACCTCAACTCCACGAATTACCTCTGTCGTTTCCAGAAGTACGAGGAGCCTCGAACGCCTCACTCAACGCTCGGATTTTTCCCCATGCAGACAAGAACATTATCTCCATATTGCATCAGCTCAATCATGTTAACGGTTTGCAGATTCTTACCAAAGATGGCAAAACTTGGATCCCTGCAGATCCTACATCACTCGATTCAATCGTTGTCATGGTCGCGATCTCTTTCCATGTATGTTACTACTATCCTCGTTTACAAAAAATAGTCATATTTTTTCAATTTTTTTACAACATACTCAAAACATGTATTTCCTTCACTTTACTAATTTCTCATTAAAATACGTGTCATCTACTGTTGAGACTATTTTTCATGAATGGAGATCATGATTTTTTAAATAATTTTTTGGCCTTTTCATTTGTAACAAATCTCGTATTTTACTTCACCGATACACGTCATTTACAGGCATGGACAAACGGGCGACTGCATGCTCCAATCCACAGGGTGGTGGTGAGCGGGGATGAAGCTCGATACACTATCGGATTGTTTTCGGTTCCGAAAGAAGGGTGTGTGATTAAGACTCCGGAAGAGTTGGTGAATAAAGATCATCCTTTGCTCTACAAGCCTTTTGATTACTACAAGTTCATTGATTTTATCTACACAGATGCTGGTAGGTCTTCGCCGGATCCTCTCAAGGAATATTGTGGAGCCTAAATTCCATGATTATCGGCTTATATGTATGCTTGTTTGGGTGTTTGATTTGTTGTTAGTTTACTGCTACAATAATCGAAACTTCTTATGCTTCAAATATATGAGATAAATAAGCTCATTTACGAGTTTTCTTTGTTGGTTTTTTCCCGGATCGCGAAAGAAGAGTCGAACTGCATATTAGATAGATAGTATATATTTGGAGTTTGTATTCATTCATAATGTTGAAATACATAGCTTGATACAACAGGGAGAGTAATATACGTCATATTTTAATATTTCATTTATTTTTAAAAGAATCAAAATTAATTTAAAAAACCACCTCCTATGTGTATAACTTTATGTTTACCTAGTATCACACCCATATATATGGATACATGGATTAAGATATATTTTAACATTGATATATATGAGACAATAAATTAATTAAATGAAATTAGAAACATAATAAACATGAAATAATTAATCATGAAACAATTTAATCACAAGTTATAATGTCCCAATACTAATACCCCAATCAGTGGAATCACAACACCGCCATTTAAGCTGCAAAATTCTACATTGGACCACATGAGATGAAAATTACACGGGCACATGCAAGTTGAACCCAAGATCAGTACTATATTTTTATTTAATTGGAAAATTAACTTTTTAGTTATCCACCCTCTAATATAGCAAGCAATGACACCACCGTTCAAATCATAGATGTTTCTATGGCTTGATATAGATATGATAATGAAGAAAATTATATAATTAATAAACCATTGGAGTTAAGTTTATAGTTATATTTAGGGATGTCTATCGGGCCAGCCCACCGGGTTTCGGGCCAACCCTATTCGGGTTGCGGGTCAATCGGGTGCGAGCTAATCGGGTTGTGATTTTTCCGAGTTATAAAAGTTCAGCCCTAACCCTAAAAGCTCGGGTTTCGGGCTAGCCCATCGGGTTAATCGGGTTGCTACCGATAAAATTAACATGCGATCAATCCAATAAATAATGTTGTAAATTAGTTATATTTATAAAATATAAAATATTTAATTATGATAAATTTAAGATATATGCGTAAACTCAAAAATAAACATGATCAAATACTAATATTTGAGATTTATACAAAATAAAACATAACATCAAGAAATTTTAAAGCATGTTTAGAAATTTAAATATATTTTTTAGTGAATTTGAAGTTTCTAATTCATTTATCTATTATTCTATTAATAAAAACTTAATATATAATTTATATATTTAATATATAAAATGGAAAGTTATTTTTTCAGTAATCTATATTATAAAATAATAACTGAAGTGTCGAATTAGAGTCAAACAAATAGAACAATATAAATTTTATCGAGTTTCCAGGCCAGCCCATCGGGTTTTCGGGTTTGGCCCTAACGGTTGCGGGTTAATCGGGTGCGGGCTAATCGGGCTGGAAATTTTCAGCCCTAACCTATAAATTTGGCAGGCTATTCGGGTCAGCCCAAGACTTAGTTGAAACTACTAGAGGTAAGTAAAAATCCAGTTCAATGAATTTGAATGAAACATGTGTTGAATTATTTCATAACCTACTGGAAGTAAGTAAAATCATACTTTAGTTTCAAAGTACTACGTACCGGAATAAATTAATAAACCTACTACAATGAAGTAAAATGAGTTTGTAATGAAGACCGAAATAATTTACACATCAGCGAATCTCATCAAAAAAAACCACTCAATTACGTACATCTGATGGCCCTAATTTGGTCTCCAATTCGGTCATTAAAATTAATTAGTCATTAATCACAGTTCAATAGTACTATATTAGAACCAAACCCATATTAATGTGTATAATTAATTACATAGACAAAAATAATCCAGAGTTACTATCTGCCCACTAAATTATACTCCCTCTGTTCCATAGAAATAAGCCCTTTAGAGTTGGCACGGATTTTAATATGTACTGTAATTGGTAAAGTAAGAGAGAAGAAGAAAAAGTAGTTGAAATTGTGTAATGAGTGGTGGGACCATAAATGATAAACTAAAAGAGAAGAAGAAAAAATGTTAACCATAAATGGATATGGACTATTTCTATGGGACGAACAAAAAAGGAAACATGGTCTATTTCTATGGGACGGATGGAGTAAACATAAGTCCAAAACCATTAACAACATGTAAACATTTTTGGGTTGGTGTTTGTTTTTAATACCTAGAGGCTAGAGCCATGGTATAGATGTTTTTACTTTCTAGCTTTTCTTTACTTTTGGTGTTAGTTTGGGTGTGTTTTGTTCTTGTGGTTTGATGGTTGTTTCCATTTGCTTGCTTGGCTTGAGCATTTTTAATGCAAATTAAATGTCAACCACCACATTACATCCTTTTAAGAGTTGTCAATTGGCGGCGCATGTCAAGACCATTCTAGACCCAGGCCCATGACTAAAGTAGGCGAGATTGGGCTGCATTTTCTTTCTATAAATTTAGACTCAATCTAGCCCAAGCTAGGTTGGATAACCCATAAATTAAATTATTATTTTATCATTTTTTTTAAAATGTATTTTTAATGTTTTTTTTTATTAAATTGTAGTACTCCAAATTAAAAATTGTTATATTCGAGAATTAAATTATATATATTCCTATAATTTTCTATTTTTAATAGTATTTCATATATATTTATTAGATGATTTTTGAATCACGTTAAATATTACTCCCTTCGTCCCATAAAAATAGACACTTTTGGGATAACATGGGTTGATGCAAAATTGGTAATATATGAGAGGATTTGAGAGAGAAAGTGATTTGGAGTATTAGTGGAGAATGAACTCCACTTCATTAGACAAAAAAAGTCACCAAATATAGAAGTGGACTATTTATATGAGATAGATGGAACATTAAATATGTATATTCAAATTTATCTTCCTATAATTATTTAAAAAAAATCAATTGCAAAGAGATTTTGAAAAATATATAAGTAATTTGAGTGAATATAATTTAAAAAAGATAAAATTTAAATTACAGATAATTAAAATAGTAGTAGTAGTAGTAGTAGTATAGAGTTAGTTGTTGTGGGTCATATTTGAGCCTGTATTGGATTGGATTTGGTTAGTTCGGTCCGTACTATGTTAACAAGTATTCATGCGTACCCATACCTACTAAATGAGCTTTTTAATGAATAATTAAACCGCCAACTATTTGGTTTCCAAGATAAAATAATACCAAGATATAACCTAAGATTGAGTTGTGAGATTATTTTAGTCGTAGGGGTTAGCTATGACTAATTATCTCATGATCCTCTAGGATTGAGTTTTGGGATTAAATCTCATGAACCAAACACACTACAAATTTAATCTCGAATACAATCTTACAAACCTAATAGAGCATAACCACAACCAAGATCTATAAACATCCCTATAAAATGGAAATTATACCATAACCAAAACCAAGATCATTTGTTTTTTCCTACAAGAAGGGAGCTACCTAAGTTTTTATTCATAAAAATGAGTTGTGCAAGCATGAAGCTCCCTTTGATTGATTTGAACAACCTAGGAGAAAATGATTCTCCAAGGTGGGAATCAACCAAAATCCAAATTCGAGAAGCCCTTCAAGAATATGGGTGTTTTGAAGCTACATTCAATAACATTATTCCTTTTGAGTTGAGGAAATCAGTTGGTGATGGGATTCGACAACTTTTCGATCTCCCATTAGCCATCAAACTACTTAACAATTCACATAAACCTTTACATGGCTATATTGGACAAAACAATTTTAGTCCACTCATGGAAAGTATGGGCATCGATGGCGCCCTCTCGTCTCACGTAGTCGACACCTTCGCCAACCTGATGTGGCCTGATCAAGGCAATCCCACTTTCAGGTTCAATCCCCTTTTTGTTTAATTTATTAATACTACCTTCTTGATGACCATTTTTAATACATGTGGGTCTACTAAAAAGGTTAATGTTGCTAACTTTTGATGATTTGACTATTGAGATTCATATAATAGTTTCTCTTATGATACTTATGTACTAGTGTTCTACATAGTGTCTTTTTTACATTAATTTTTGTTGAATATTGTTTGTGTTTATTTGGAAACATCAATTGGGTTGCATTTTTTTTTCAGCTTTCATCTAACATTAAATTTTGACTAAAACAATTGTGCATTAAGACAGATTATTTCCTTCTTGATTGTACTATTGTAACAGCAAAGATATACAGTTATACTGTGAGAAACTGTCTGAACTGGACAAGATTGTGAGGCGGATGGTGGTGGAGAGTCTTGGACTGGAAAAATACATAGACGAACACCTCAACTCCACGAATTACCTCTGTCGTTTCCAGAAGTACGAGGCGCCTCGAACGCCTCACTCAACGCTCGGATTTTTTCCCCATGCAGACAAGAACATTATCTCCATATTGCATCAGCTCAATCATGTTAACGGTTTGCAGATTCTTACCAAAGATGGCAAAACTTGGATCCCTGCAGATCCTACATCACTCGATTCAATCGTTGTCATGGTCGCGACCTCGTTCCATGTATGTTACTACTATCCTCATTTACAAAAAATAGTCATATTTTTTCAATTTTTTTACAACATACTCAAAACATGTATTTCCTTCACTTTACTAATTTCTCATTAAAATACGTGTCATCTACTGTTGAGACTATTTTTCATGAATGGAGATCATGATTTTTTAAATAATTTTTTGGCCTTTTCATTTGTAACAAATCTCGTATTTTACTTCACCGATACACTTCATTTACAGGCATGGACAAACGGGCGACTGCATGCTCCAATCCACAGGGTGGTGGTGAGCGGGGATGAAGCTCGATACACTATCGGATTGTTTTCGGTTCCGAAAGAAGGGTGTGTGATTAAGACTCCGGAAGAGTTGGTGAATAAAGATCATCCTTTGCTCTACAAGCCTTTTGATTACTACAAGTTCATTGATTTTATCTACACAGATGCTGGGAGGTCTTCGCCGGATCCTCTCAAGGAATATTGTGGAGCCTAAATTCCATGATTATCGGCTTATATGTATGCTTGTTTGGGTGTTTGATTTCTTGTTAGTTTACTGCTAAAATAATTGAAACTTCTTATGCTTCAAATATATGTGATAAATAAGCTCATTTACGAGTTTTCTTTGTTGGTTTTTTCCCGGATCGCGAAAGAAGAGTCGAACTGCATATTAGATAGATAGTATATATTTGGAGTTTGTATTCATTCATAATGTTGAAATACATAGCTTGATACAACAGGGAGAGTAATATACGTCGTATTTTAATATTTCATTTATTTTTAAAAGAATCAAAATTAATTTAAAAAACCACCTCCGATGTGTATAACTTTATTTTTACCTAGTATCACACCCATATATATGGATACATGGATTAAGATATATTTTAACATTGATATATATGAGACAATAAATTAATTAAATGAAATTAGAAACATAATAAACATAAAATAATTAATCATGAAACAATTTAATCACAAGTTATAATGTTCCAATACTAATACCCCAATCAGTGGAATCACAACACCGCCATTTAAGCTGCAAAATTCTACATTGGACCACATGAGATGAAATTTACACGGGCACATGCAAGTTGAACCCAAGATCAGTACTATATTTTTATTTAATTGGAAAATTAACTTTTTAGTTATCCACCCTCTAATATAGCAAACAATGACACCACCGTTCAAATTATAGATGTTTCTATGGCTTGATATAGATATGATAATGAAGAAAATTATATAATTAATAAACCATTGGAGTTAAGTTTATAGTTATATTTAGGGATGTCTATCGGGCCAGCCCACCGGGTTTTGGGCCAACCCTATTCGGGTTGCGGGTCAATCGGGTGCGAGCAAATCGGGTTGTGATTTTTCCGAGTTATAAAAGTTCAACCCTAACCCTAAAAGCTCGGGTTTCGGGCTAGCCCATCGGGTTAATCGGGTTGCTACCGATAAAATTAACATGCGATCAATCCAATAAATAATGTTGTAAATTAGTTATATTTATAAAATATAAAATATTTAATTATGATAAATTTAAGATATATGCGTAAACTCAAAAATAAACATGATCAAATACTAATATTTGAGATTTATACAAAATAAAACATAACATCAAGAAATTTTAAAGCATGTTTAGAAATTTAAATATATTTTTTAGTGAATTTGAAGTTTCTAATTCATTTATCTCTTATTCTAATAAAAACTTAATATATAAAATGGAAAGTTATTTTTTCAGTAATCTATATTATAAAATAATAACTGAAGTGTCGAATTAGAGTCAAACAAATAGAACAATATAAATTTTATTGAGTTTCCAGGCCAGCCCATCGGGTTTTCGGGTTTGGCCCTAACGGTTGCGGGTTAATCGGGTGCGGGCTAATCGGGCTGGAAATTTTCAGCCCTAACCTATAAATTTGGCAGGCTATTCGGGCCAGCCCAAGACTTAGTTGAAACTACTAGAGGTAAGTAAAAATCCAGTTCAATGAATTTGAATGAAACATGTGTTGAATTATTTCATAACCTACTGGAAGTAAGTAAAATCATACTTTAGTTTCAAAGTACTACGTACCGGAATAAATTAATAAACCTACTACAATGAAGTAAAATGAGTTTGTAATGAAGACCGAAATAATTTACACATCAGCGAATCTCATAAAAAAAAACCACTCAATTACGTACATCTGATGGCCCTAATTTGGACTCCAATTCGGTCATTAAAATTAATTAGTCATTAATCACAGTTCAATAGTACTATATTAGAACCAAACCCATATTAACGTGTATAATTAATTACATAGACAAAAATAATCCAGAGTTACTATCTGCCCACTAAATTATACTCCCTCCGTCCCATAGAAATAAGCCCTTTAGAGTTGGCATGGGTTTTAATATGTACTGTAATTGGTAAAGTAAGAGAGAAGAAGAAAAAGTAGTTGAAATTGTGTAATGAGTGGTGGGACCATAAATGATAAACTAAAAGAGAAGAAGAAAAAATGTTAACCATAAATGGATATGGACTATTTATATGGGACGAACAAAAAAGGAAATATGGTCTATTTCTATGGGACGGATGGAGTAAACATAAGTCCAAAACCATTAACAACATGTAATCATTTTTGGGTTGGTGTTTGTTTTTAATACCTAGAGGCTAGAGCCATGATATAGATGTTTTTACTTTCTAGCTTTTCTTTACTTTTGGTGTTAGTTTGGGTGTGTTTTGTTCTTGTGGTTTGATGGTTGTTTCCATTTGCTTGCTTGGCTTGAGCATTTTTAATGCAAATTAAATGTCAACCATCACATTACATCCTTTTAAGAGTTGTCAATTGGCGGCGCATGTCAAGACCATTCTAGACCCAGGCCCATGACTAAAGTAGGCGAGATTGGGCTGCATTTTCTTTCTATAAATTTAGACTCAATCTAGCCCAAGCTAGGTTGGATAACCCATAAATTAAATTATTATTTTATCATTTTTTTTTAAAATGTACTTTTAATGTTTTTTTTATTAAATTGTAGTACTCCAAATTAAAAATTGTTATATTCGAGAATTAAATTATATATATTCCTATAATTTTCTATTTTTAATAGTATTTCATATATATTTATTAGATGATTTTTGAATCACGTTAAATATTACTCCCTTCGTCCCATAAAAATAGACACTTTTGGGATGACATGGGTTGATGCAAAATTGGTAATATATGAGAGGATTTGAGAGAGAAAGTGATTTGGAGTATTAGTGGAGAATGAACTCCACTTCATTAGACAAAAAAAGTCACCAAATATAGAAGTGGACTATTTATATGAGATAGATGGAACATTAAATATGTATATTCAAATTTATCTTCCTATAATTATTTGGAAAAAAAAATCAATTGCAAAAAGATTTTGAAAAATATATAAGTAATTTGAGTGAATATAATTTAAAAAAGATAAAATTTAAAGTACAAATAATTAAAATAGTAGTAGTAGTAGTAGTAGTATAGAGTTAGTTGTTGTGGCTCATATTTGAGCCTGTATTGGATTGGATTTGGTTAGTTCGGTCCGTACTATGTTAACAAGTATTCATGTGTACCCATACCTACTAAATGAGCTTTTTAATGAATAATTAAACCGCCAACTATTTGGTTTCCAAGATAAAATAATACCAAGATATAACCTAAGATTGAGTTGTGAGATTATTTTAGTCGTAGGGGTTAGCTATGACTACTTATCTCATGATCCATCTACGATTGAGTTTTGGGATTGAATCTCATGAACCAAACACACTACAAATTTAATCTCGAATACAATCTTACAAACCTAATAGAGCATAACCACAACCAAGATCTATAAACATCCCTATAAAATGGAAATTATACCATAACCAAAACCAAGATCATTTGTTTTTTCCTACAAGAAGGGAGCTACCTAAGTTTTTATTCATAAAAATGAGTTGTGCAAGCATGAAGCTCCCTTTGATTGATTTGAACAACCTAGGAGAAAATGATTCTCCAAGGTGGGAATCAACCAAAATCCAAATTCGAGAAGCCCTTCAAGAATATGGGTGTTTTGAAGCTACATTCAATAACATTATTCCTTTTGAGTTGAGGAAATCAGTTGGTGATGGGATTCGACAACTTTTCGATCTCCCTTTAGCCATCAAACTACTTAACAATTCTCATAAACCTTTACATGGCTATATTGGCCAAAACAATTTTAGTCCACTCATGGAAAGTATGGGCATCGATGGCGCCCTCTCGTCTCACGTAGTCGACACCTTCGCCAACCTGATGTGGCCTGATCAAGGCAATCCCACTTTCAGGTTCAATCCCCTTTTTGTTTAATTTATTAATACTACCTTCTTGATGACCATTTTTAATACATGTGGGTCTACTAAAAAGGTTAATGTTGCCAACTTTTGATGATTTGACTATTGAGATTCATATAATAGTTTCTCTTATGATACTTATGTACTAGTGTTCTACATAGTGTCTTTTTTACATTAATTTTTGTTGAATATTGTTTGTGTTTATTTGGAAACATCAATTGGGTTGCATTATATTTTAAGCTTTCATCTAACATTAAATTTTGACTAAAAAAATTGTGCATTAAGACAGATTATTTCCTTCTTGATTGTACTATTGTAACAGCAAAGATATACAGTTATAATGTGAGAAACTGTCTGAACTGGACAAGATTGTGAGGCGGATGGTGGTGGAGAGTCTTGGACTGGAAAAATACATAGACGAACACCTCAACTCCACGAATTACCTCTGTCGTTTCCAGAAGTACGAGGCGCCTCGAACGCCTCACTCAACGCTCGGATTTTTTCCCCATGCAGACAAGAACATTATCTCCATATTGCATCAGCTCAATCATGTTAACGGTTTGCAGATTCTTACCAAAGATGGCAAAACTTGGATCCCTGCAGATCCTACATCACTCGATTCAATCGTTGTCATGGTCGCGACCTCTTTCCATGTATGTTACTACTATCCTCGTTTACAAAAAATAGTGATATTTTTTCAATTTTTTTACAACATACTCAAAACATGTATTTCCTTCATTTTACTAATTTCTCATTAAAATACGTGTCATATACTGTTGAGACTATTTTTCATGAATGGAGATCATGATTTTTTAAATAATTTTTTGGCCTTTTCATTTGTAACAAATCTCGTATTTTACTTCACCGATACACGTCATTTACAGGCATGGACAAACGGGCGACTGCATGCTCCAATCCACAGGGTGGTGGTGAGCGGGGATGAAGCTCGATACACTATCGGATTGTTTTCGGTTCCGAAAGAAGGGTGTGTGATTAAGACTCCGGAAGAGTTGGTGAATAAAGATCATCCTTTGCTCTACAAGCCTTTTGATTACTACAAGTTCATTGATTTTATCTACACAGATGCTGGTAGGTCTTCGCCGGATCCTCTCAAGGAATATTGTGGAGCCTAAATTCCATGATTATCGGCTTATATGTATGCTTGTTTGGGTGTTTGATTTCTTGTTAGTTTACTGCTAAAATAATTGAAACTTCTTATGCTTCAAATATATGTGATAAATAAGCTCATTTACGAGTTTTCTTTGTTGGTTTTTTCCCTGATCGCGAAAGAAGAGTCGAACTGCATATTAGATAGAAAGTATATATTTGGAGTTTGTATTCATTCATAATGTTGAAATACATAGCTTGATACAACAGGGAGAGTAATATACGTCATATTTTAATATTTCATTTATTTTTAAAAGAATCAAAATTAATATAAAAAACCACCTTCTATGTGTATAACTTTATTTTTACCTAGTATCACACCCATATATATGGATACATGGATTAAGATATATTTTAACATTGATATATATGAGACAATAAATTAATTAAATGAAATTAGAAACATAATAAACATGAAATAATTAATCATGAAACAATTTAATCACAAGTTATAATGTTCCAATACTAATACCCCAATCAGTGGAATCACAACACCGCCATTTAAGCTGCAAAATTCTACATTGGACCACATGAGATGAAAATTACACGGGCACATGCAAGTTGAACCCAAGATCAGTACTATATTTTTATTTAATTGGAAAATTAACTTTTTAGTTATCCACCCTCTAATATAGCAAGCAATGACACCACCGTTCAAATCATAGATGTTTCTATGGCTTGATATAGATATGATAATGAAGAAAATTATATAATTAATAAACCATTGGAGTTATGTTTATAGTTATATTTAGGGATGTCTATCGGGCCAGCCCACCGGGTTTCGGGCCAACCCTATTCGGGTTGCGGGTCAATCGGGTGCGAGCTAATCGGGTTGTGATTTTTCCGAGTTATAAAAGTTCAACCCTAACCCTGAAAGCTCGGGTTTCGGGCTAGCCCATCGGGTTAATCGGGTTGCTACCGATAAAATTAACATTCGATCAATCCAATAAATAATGTTGTAAATTAGTTATATTTATAAAATATAAAATATTTAATTATGATAAATTTAAGATATATGCGTAAACTCAAACATAAACATGATCAAATACTAATATATGAGATTTATACAAAATAAAACATAACATCAAGAAATTTTAAAGCATGTTTAGAAATTTAAATATATTTTTTAGTGAATTTGAAGTTTCTAATTCATTTATCTATTATTCTATTAATAAAAACTTAATATATAATTTATATATTTAATATATAAAATGGAAAGTTATTTTTTCAGTAATCTATATTATAAAATAATAACTGAAGTGTCGAATTAGAGTCAAACATATAGAACAATATAAATTTTATCGAGTTTCCAGGCCAGCCCATCGGGTTTTCGGGTTTGGCCCTAACGGTTGCGGGTTAATCGGGTGCGGGCTAATCGGGCTGGAAATTTTCAGCCCTAACCTATAAATTTGGCAGGCTATTCGGGCCAGCCCAAGACTTAGTTGAAACTACTAGAGGTAAGTAAAAATCCAGTTCAATGAATTTGAATGAAACATGTGTTGAATTATTTCATAACCTACTGGAAGTAAGTAAAATCATACTTTAGTTTCAAAGTACTACGTACCGGAATAAATTAATAAACCTACTACAATGAAGTAAAATGAGTTTGTAATGAAGACCGAAATAATTTACACATCAGCGAATCTCATAAAAAAAAACCACTCAATTACGTACATCTGATGGCCCTAATTTGGTCTCCAATTCGGTCATTAAAATTAATTAGTCATTAATCACAGTTCAATAGTACTATATTAGAACCAAACCCATATTAACGTGTATAATTAATTACATAGACTAAAATAATCCAGAGTTACTATCTGCCCACTAAATTATACTCCCTCCGTCCCATAGAAATAAGCCCTTTAGAGTTGGCATGGGTTTTAATATGTACTGTAATTGGTAAAGTAAGAGAGAAGAAGAAAAAGTAGTTGAAATTGTGTAATGAGTGGTGGGACCATAAATGATAAACTAAAAGAGAAGAAGAAAAAATGTTAACCATAAATGGATATGGACTATTTATATGGGACGAACAAAAAAGGAAATATGGTCTATTTCTATGGGACGGATGGAGTAAACATAAGTCCAAAACCATTAACAACATGTAATCATTTTTGGGTTGGTGTTTGTTTTTAATACCTAGAGGCTAGAGCCATGATATAGATGTTTTTACTTTCTAGCTTTTCTTTACTTTTGGTGTTAGTTTGGGTGTGTTTTGTTCTTGTGGTTTGATGGTTGTTTCCATTTGCTTGCTTGGCTTGAGCATTTTTAATGCAAATTAAATGTCAACCATCACATTACATCCTTTTAAGAGTTGTCAATTGGCGGCGCATGTCAAGACCATTCTAGACCCAGGCCCATGACTAAAGTAGGCGAGATTGGGCTGCATTTTCTTTCTATAAATTTAGACTCAATCTAGCCCAAGCTAGGTTGGATAACCCATAAATTAAATTATTATTTTATCATTTTTTTTAAAATGTACTTTTAATGTTTTTTTTATTAAATTGTAGTACTCCAAATTAAAAATTGTTATATTCGAGAATTAAATTATATATATTCCTATAATTTTCTATTTTTAATAGTATTTCATATATATTTATTAGATGATTTTTGAATCACGTTAAATATTACTCCCTTCGTCCCATAAAAATAGACACTTTTGGGATGACATGGGTTGATGCAAAATTGGTAATATATGAGAGGATTTGAGAGAGAAAGTGATTTGGAGTATTAGTGGAGAATGAACTCCACTTCATTAGACAAAAAAAGTCACCAAATATAGAAGTGGACTATTTATATGAGATAGATGGAACATTAAATATGTATATTCAAATTTATCTTCCTATAATTATTTAAAAAAAAATCAATTGCAAAGAGATTTTGAAAAATATATAAGTAATTTGAGTGAATATAATTTAAAAAAGATAAAATTTAAAGTACAAATAATTAAAATAGTAGTAGTAGTAGTAGTAGTATAGAGTTAGTTGTTGTGGCTCATATTTGAGCCTGTATTGGATTGGATTTGGTTAGTTCGGTCCGTACTATGTTAACAAGTATTCATGTGTACCCATACCTACTAAATGAGCTTTTTAATGAATAATTAAACCGCCAACTATTTGGTTTCCAAGATAAAATAATACCAAGATATAACCTAAGATTGAGTTGTGAGATTATTTTAGTCGTAGGGGTTAGCTATGACTACTTATCTCATGATCCATCTACGATTGAGTTTTGGGATTGAATCTCATGAACCAAACACACTACAAATTTAATCTCGAATACAATCTTACAAACCTAATAGAGCATAACCACAACCAAGATCTATAAACATCCCTATAAAATGGAAATTATACCATAACCAAAACCAAGATCATTTGTTTTTTCCTACAAGAAGGGAGCTACCTAAGTTTTTATTCATAAAAATGAGTTGTGCAAGCATGAAGCTCCCTTTGATTGATTTGAACAACCTAGGAGAAAATGATTCTCCAAGGTGGGAATCAACCAAAATCCAAATTCGAGAAGCCCTTCAAGAATATGGGTGTTTTGAAGCTACATTCAATAACATTATTCCTTTTGAGTTGAGGAAATCAGTTGGTGATGGGATTCGACAACTTTTCGATCTCCCTTTAGCCATCAAACTACTTAACAATTCTCATAAACCTTTACATGGCTATATTGGCCAAAACAATTTTAGTCCACTCATGGAAAGTATGGGCATCGATGGCGCCCTCTCGTCTCACGTAGTCGACACCTTCGCCAACCTGATGTGGCCTGATCAAGGCAATCCCACTTTCAGGTTCAATCCCCTTTTTGTTTAATTTATTAATACTACCTTCTTGATGACCATTTTTAATACATGTGGGTCTACTAAAAAGGTTAATGTTGCCAACTTTTGATGATTTGACTATTGAGATTCATATAATAGTTTCTCTTATGATACTTATGTACTAGTGTTCTACATAGTGTCTTTTTTACATTAATTTTTGTTGAATATTGTTTGTGTTTATTTGGAAACATCAATTGGGTTGCATTATATTTTAAGCTTTCATCTAACATTAAATTTTGACTAAAAAAATTGTGCATTAAGACAGATTATTTCCTTCTTGATTGTACTATTGTAACAGCAAAGATATACAGTTATACTGTGAGAAACTGTCTGAACTGGACAAGATTGTGAGGCGGATGGTGGTGGAGAGTCTTGGACTGGAAAAATACATAGACGAACACCTCAACTCCATGAATTACCTCTGTCGTTTCCAGAAGTACGAGGCGCCTCGAACGCCTCACTCAACGCTCGGATTTTTTCCCCATGCAGACAAGAACATTATCTCCATATTGCATCAGCTCAATCATGTTAACGGTTTGCAGATTCTTACCAAAGATGGCAAAACTTGGATCCCTGCAGATCCTACATCACTCGATTCAATCGTTGTCATGGTCGCGACCTCTTTCCATGTATGTTACTACTATCCTCGTTTACAAAAAATAGTGATATTTTTTCAATTTTTTTACAACATACTCAAAACATGTATTTCCTTCATTGTACTAATTTCTCATTAAAATACGTGTCATATACTGTTGAGACTATTTTTCATGAATGGAGATCATGATTTTTTAAATAATTTTTTGGCCTTTTCATTTGTAACAAATCTCGTATTTTACTTCACCGATACACGTCATTTACAGGCATGGACAAACGGGCGACTGCATGCTCCAATCCACAGGGTGGTGGTGAGCGGGGATGAAGCTCGATACACTATCGGATTGTTTTCGGTTCCGAAAGAAGGGTGTGTGATTAAGACTCCGGAAGAGTTGGTGAATAAAGATCATCCTTTGCTCTACAAGCCTTTTGATTACTACAAGTTCATTGATTTTATCTACACAGATGCTGGTAGGTCTTCGCCGGATCCTCTCAAGGAATATTGTGGAGCCTAAATTCCATGATTATCGGCTTATATGTATGCTTGTTTGGGTGTTTGATTTCTTGTTAGTTTACTGCTAAAATAATTGAAACTTCTTATGCTTCAAATATATGTGATAAATAAGCTCATTTACGAGTTTTCTTTGTTGGTTTTTTCCCGGATCGCGAAAGAAGAGTCGAACTGCATATTAGATAGAAAGTATATATTTGGAGTTTGTATTCATTCATAATGTTGAAATACATAGCTTGATACAACAGGGAGAGTAATATACGTCATATTTTAATATTTCATTTATTTTTAAAAGAATCAAAATTAATTTAAAAAACCACCTCCTATGTGTATAACTTTATTTTTACCTAGTATCACACCCATATATATGGATACATGGATTAAGATATATTTTAACATTGATATATATGAGACAATAAATTAATTAAATGAAATTAGAAACATAATAAACATGAAATAATTAATCATGAAACAATTTAATCACAAGTTATAATGTTCCAATACTAATACCCCAATCAGTGGAATCACAACACCGCCATTTAAGCTGCAAAATTCTACATTGGACCACATGAGATGAAAATTACACGGGCACATGAAAGTTGAACCCAAGATCAGTACTATATTTTTATTTAATTGGAAAATTAACTTTTTAGTTATCCACCCTCTAATATAGCAAGCAATGACACCACCGTTCAAATCATAGATGTTTCTATGGCTTGATATAGATATGATAATGAAGAAAATTATATAATTAATAAACCATTGGAGTTATGTTTATAGTTATATTTAGGGATGTCTATCGGGCCAGCCCACCGGGTTTCGGGCCAACCCTATTCGGGTTGCGGGTCAATCGGGTGCGAGCTAATCGGGTTGTGATTTTTCCGAGTTATAAAAGTTCAACCCTAACCCTGAAAGCTCGGGTTTCGGGCTAGCCCATCGGGTTAATCGGGTTGCTACCGATAAAATTAACATTCGATCAATCCAATAAATAATGTTGTAAATTAGTTATATTTATAAAATATAAAATATTTAATTATGAAAAATTTAAGATATATGCGTAAACTCAAACATAAACATGATCAAATACTAATATATGAGATTTATACAAAATAAAACATAACATCAAGAAATTTTAAAGCATGTTTAGAAATTTAAATATATTTTTTAGTGAATTTGAAGTTTCTAATTCATTTATCTATTATTCTATTAATAAAAACTTAATATATAATTTATATATTTAATATATAAAATGGAAAGTTATTTTTTCAGTAATCTATATTATAAAATAATAACTGAAGTGTCGAATTAGAGTCAAACATATAGAACAATATAAATTTTATCGAGTTTCCAGGCCAGCCCATCGGGTTTTCGGGTTTGGCCCTAACGGTTGCGGGTTAATCGGGTGCGGGCTAATCGGGCTGGAAATTTTCAGCCCTAACCTATAAATTTGGCAGGCTATTCGGGCCAGCCCAAGACTTAGTTGAAACTACTAGACGTAAGTAAAAATCCAGTTCAATGAATTTGAATGAAACATGTGTTGAATTATTTCATAACCTACTGGAAGTAAGTAAAATCATACTTTAGTTTCAAAGTACTACGTACCGGAATAAATTAATAAACCTACTACAATGAAGTAAAATGAGTTTGTAATGAAGACCGAAATAATTTACACATCAGCGAATCTCATAAAAAAAAACCACTCAATTACGTACATCTGATGACCCTAATTTGGTCTCCAATTCGGTCATTAAAATTAATTAGTCATTAATCACAGTTCAATAGTACTATATTAGAACCAAACCCATATTAATGTGTATAATTAATTACATAGACAAAAATAATCCAGAGTTACTATCTGCCCACTAAATTATACTCCCTCCGTCCCATAGAAATAAGCCCTTTAGAGTTGGCATGGGTTTTAATATGTACTGTAATTGGTAAAGTAAGAGAGAAGAAGAAAAAGTAGTTGAAATTGTGTAATGAGTGGTGGGACCATAAATGATAAACTAAAAGAGAAGAAGAAAAAATGTTAACCATAAATGGATATGGACTATTTATATGGGACGAACAAAAAAGGAAATATGGTCTATTTCTATGGGACGGATGGAGTAAACATAAGTCCAAAACCATTAACAACATGTAATCATTTTTGGGTTGGTGTTTGTTTTTAATACCTAGAGGCTAGAGCCATGGTATAGATGTTTTTACTTTCTAGCTTTTCTTTACTTTTGGTGTTAGTTTGGGTGTGTTTTGTTCTTGTGGTTTGATGGTTGTTTCCATTTGCTTGCTTGGCTTGAGCATTTTTAATGCAAATTAAATGTCAACCATCACATTACATCCTTTTAAGAGTTGTCAATTGGCGGCGCATGTCAAGACCATTCTAGACCCAGGCCCATGACTAAAGTAGGCGAGATTGGGCTGCATTTTCTTTCTATAAATTTAGACTCAATCTAGCCCAAGCTAGGTTGGATAACCCATAAATTAAATTATTGTTTTATCATTTTTTTAAAATGTATTTTTAATGTTTTTTTTATTAAATTGTAGTACTCCAAATTAAAAATTGTTATATTCGAGAATTAAATTATATATATTCCTATAATTTTCTATTTTTAATAGTATTTCATATATATTTATTAGATGATTTTTTGAATCACGTTAAATATTACTCCCTTCGTCCCATAAAAATAGACACTTTTGGGATGACATGGGTTGATTTTTCCGAGTTATAAAAGTTCAACCCTAACCCTAAAAGCTCGGGTTTCGGGCTAGCCCATCGGGTTAATCGGGTTGCTACCGATAAAATTAACATGCGATCAATCCAATAAATAATACTAAAAATTAGTTATATTTATAAAATGTAAAATATTTAATTATGATAAATTTGAGATATATGTGTAAACTCAAACATAAACATGATCAAATACTAATATTTGAGATTTATACAAAATAAAACATAACATCAAGAAATTTTAAAGCATGTTTAGAAATTTAAATATATTTTTTAGTGAATTTGAAGTTTCTAATTCATTTATCTATTATTATATTAATAAAAACTTAGTATATAATTTATATATTTAATATATAAAATGGAAAGTTATTTTTTTAGTAATCTATATTATAAAATAATATTTGAAGTGTCGAATTAGAGTCAAACAAATAGAACAATATAAATTTTATCGAGTTTCCAGGCCAGCCCATCGGGTTTTCGGGTCTGGCCCTAACGGGTTGCGGGTTAATCGGGTGCGGGCTAATCGGGCTGGAAATTTCCAACCCTAACCTTGTAAATTTGGCGGGCTATTCTGGCCAGCCCACGGGTTGCGGGCTAAATTAACATCCCTAGTTATATTTCTGTCTAGTAGTAATGATTGCTATAATACTCAATTAGATCCTTGAATTTGGTGACGGATCGAGAAATGTTTTCTGGAGGGGCGGAATTTCGTTACCTTATGTACGCCTTTTTATATCTTCTCTAACTCGACCTGCTACCTTCAAATCTGAATATGACCAAAACCCGTTAACGCTACGATATAATATGGGTTGACACGACACGAGAATGGCCTGAACCCAATATTACACGATTAAGACCTGATATTACACAATTAAACCTAATTTTAAACTTGATTTACAAGAAAAAAAATTAATTTTCCAAGATTTAATCCCGACCAAGTTTATTATTCAATTTGCAGGTCCAAACTTAATCAAAACCTCAGCCCAACTCATAACTAGTATAGTCCAGCCCAAATACCTATTAAATATAAATGCCCCAAGACTTAGTTGAAACTACTAGAGGTAAGTAAAAATCCAGTTCAATGAATTTGAATGAAACATGTGTTGAATGATTTCATAACCTACTGGAAGTAAGTAAAATCATACTTTAGTTTCAAAGTACTACGTACCGGAATAAAGTAATAAACCTACTACAATGAAGTGAAATGAGTTTGTAATGAAGACCGAAATAATTTACACATCAACGAATCTCATAAAAAAAACTACTCAATTACATACATCTGATGGCCCTAGTTTGGTCTCCAATTCGGTCATTAAAATTAATTCGTCATTAATCACAGTTCAATAGTACTATATTAGAACCAAACCCATATTAATGTGTATAATTAATTACATAGACAAAAATAATCCAGAGTTACTTTCTGCCCATTAAATTATACTCCCTCCGTCCCATAGAAATAAGCCCTTTAGAGTTGGCACGGGTTTTAATATGTACTGTAATTGGTAAAGTAAGAGAAAAGAAGAAAAAGTAGTTGAAATTGGGTAATGAGTGGTGAGACCATAAATGATAAACTAAAAGAGAAGAAGAAAAAATGTTAACCATAAATGTATATGGACTATTTCTATGGGACGGACAAAAAAGGAAATATGGTCTATTTCTATGGGACGGATGGAGTAAACAAAAGTCCAAAACCATTAACAACTTGTAAACATTTTTGGGTTGGTGTTTGTTTTTAATACCTAGAGGCTAGAGCCCTGGTATAGATGTTTTTACTTTCTAGCTTTTCTTTACTTTTTGTGTTAGTTTGGGTGTGTTTTGTTTTTGTGGTTTGATGGTTGTTTCCATTTGCTTGCTTGCTTGAGCATTTTTCATTTCATCAAAAATAAAATAAAATTAAGAACAACTATTGAAATTTGATCAATGTCTTATTTTTAATGCAAATTAAATGTCAACCATCACATTACATCCTTTTAGGAGTTGTCAATTGGCGGCGCATGTCAAGACCATTTTAGACCCATGCCCATGACTAAAGTAGGCGAGATTGGACAGCATTTTCTTTCTATAAATTTAGACTCAATCTAGCCCAAGTTAGGTTGGATAACCCATAAATTAAATTATTGTTTTATCATTTTTTTAAAAATGTATTTTTAATGTTTTTTTTAATAAATTGTAGTGCTCCAAATTAAAAATTGTTTTATTTGAGAATTAAATTATATATATTCCTATAATTTTCTATTTTTAATAGTATTTCATATATATTTATTAGATGATTTTTGAATCACGTTAAATATTACTCCCTTCGTCCCATAAAAATAGACACTTTTGGGATGACATGGGTTGATGCAAAATTGGTAAAATATGAGAGAATTTGAGAGAGAAAGTGATTTGGAGTATTAGTGGAGAATGAACTCCACTTCATTAGACAAAAAAAGTCACCAAATATAGAAGTGGACTATTTATATGAGATAGATGGAACATTAAATATGTATATTCAAATTTATCTTCCTATAATTATTTAAAAAAATATCAATTGCAAAGTGATTTTGAAAAATATATAAGTAATTTGAGTGAATATAATTTAAAAAAGATAAAGTTTAAAGTACAAATAATTAAAATAATAGTAGTAGTAGTAGTAGTAGTAGTAGTAGTAGTAGTAGTAGTAGTAGTAGTAGTAGTAGTAGTAGGTCATATTAGAGCCTGTATTGGATTGGATTTGGTTAGTTCGGTCCGTACTATGTTAACAAGTATTCATGCGTACCCATACCTACTAAATGAGCTTTTTAATGAATAATTAAACCGACAACTATTTGGTTTCCAAGATAAAATAATACCAAGATATAACCTAAGATTGAGTTGTGAGATTATTTTAGTCGTAGGGGTTAGCAATGACTAATTATCTCATGATCCATCTAGGATTGAGTTTTGGGATTGAATCTCATGAACCAAACACACTACAAATTTAATCTCGAATACAATCTTACAAACCTAATAAAGCATAACCACAACCAAGATCTATAAACAGCCCTATAAAATGGAAATTATACCATAACCACAACCAAGATCATTTGTTTTTTCCTACAAGAAGGGAGCTACCTAAGTTTTTATTCATAAAAATGAGTTGTGCAAGCATGAAGCTCCCTTTGATTGATTTGAACAACCTAGGAGAAAATGATTCTCCAAGGTGGGAATCAACCAAAATCCAAATTCGAGAAGCCCTTCAAGAATATGGGTGTTTTGAAGCTACATTCAATAACATTATTCCTTTTGAGTTGAGGAAATCAGTTGGTGATGGGATTCGACAACTTTTCGATCTCCCTTTAGCCATCAAACTACTTAACAATTCACATAAACCTTTACATGGCTATATTGGCCAAAACAATTTTAGTCCACTCATGGAAAGTATTGGCATCGATGGCGCCCTGTCGTCTCACGTAGTCGACACCTTCGCCAACCTGATGTGGCCTGATCAAGGCAATCCCACTTTCAGGTTTAATCCCCTTTTTGTTTAATTTATTAATACTACCTTCTTGATGACCATTTTTAATACACGTGGGTCTACTAAAAAGGTTAATGTTGCTAACTTTTGATGATTTGACTATTGAGATTCATATAATAGTTTCTCTTATGATACTTATGTACTAGTGTTCTACATAGTTTCTTTTTTACATTAATTTTTGTTGAATATTGTTTGTGTTTATTTGGAAACATCAATTGGGTTGCATTGTATTTTAAGCTTTCATCTAACATTAAATTTTGACTAAAAAAATTGTGCATTAAGACAGATTATTTCCTTCTTGATTGTACTATTGTAACAACAAAGATATACAGTTATACTGTGAGAAACTATTGTAACCGGACAAGATTGTGAGGCGGATGGTGTTGGAGAGTCTTGGACTGGAATAATACATAGACGAACACATCAACTCCACAGATTACGTCTGTCGTATCCAGAAGTACGAGGCGCCTCGAACGCCTCACTCAACACTCGGATTATATTCCCATACAGACAAGAACATCATCTCCACGCTGAAACAACTCAATCATGTTAAAGGTTTGCAGATTCTTACCAAAGATGGCAAAACTTGGATCCCTGCAGATCCAACATCACTCGATCCAATCATTGTCATAGTCGGGACCACTCTCCGTGTATGTTACTACTATCCTCGTTTACAAAAAATAATCTTATTTTTCTATTTTTTTACAACGTACTCAAAACATGTATTTCCTTCATTTCACTAATTTATCATTAAAATACGCGTCATCTACTGTTGAGACTATTTTTACATGAATGGAGATCATAATTTTTTTTAATAATTTATTGGCCTTTTCATTTGTAATGAATCTCGTATTTTACTTCATAATTTTTTTTAATAATTTATTGGCCTTTTCATTTGTAATGAATCTCGTATTTTACTTCACTGGTACGCGTCATTTACATGCATGGACAAACGGGCAACTGCATGATCCAATCCACAATGTGGTGGTTAGAGGGGATGAAACTCGATACACTATCGGATTGTTTACGGTTGCGAAAGAAGGGTGCGTGATTAAGACTCCGGAAGAGTTGGTGAATGAAGATCACCCTTTGCTCTACAAGCCTTTTGATTACTATAAGTTCATTAATTTTACCACCACATATGCTGGTAGGGCTTCGTTGGATCCTCTCAAGGAATATTGTGGAGCCTAAATTCCATGATTATCAGCTTTTATGTCTGCTTGTTTGGGTGTTTAATTTCTTGTTAATTTATTGCTATAATAATAGAAGCTTCTGATGCTTCACATAAATGTGATAGATAAGCTCACTTCCGGGTTTTCTTTGTTGGCACTTTCCCGGATCGCGAAAGAAGAGTCGAACCACCTATTAGATAGATAATATATATTTGGAATTTGTATTCATTCATAATGTTGAAATACATCCTCTTACTCTCCAACTCTCTATCCTCTAAAAAATTATTTTCAACATTATTTAGTTTTTGATATTTTGTAAAAATAAATATGAAAAGGTTCTTTGCTTCAAAAAAGAAATAGCTTGATACAACAAAAAGAGTAATATACTTCATATTTTAATATATCATTTATTGTTAAAAGAATCACACTTAATTAGAAAAACCTCCTCCTATATGTATAACTCTATTTTTACTTTTAAACTAGTATCACACCCATATATATGGATACACGGATTAAGATATTTTTTAACATTGATATATATGAGACAATAAATTAATTAAATGAAATTAGAAACATAATAAACATGAAACAATTAATCATGAAACAATTTAATCACAAATTATAATGTTTCAATATTGATGCCACAATCAGTGGAATCACAACACTGCAACACTGCCATTTAAGCTGCAAAATTCTACATTGGACCATATGAGATGAAATTACACGGGCACATGCAAATTGAGCCCAAGATCAATACTGTATTTTTATTTAATTAGAAAATTAGCTGATTAGTTATCCACCCTCTAATATAGCAAGCAATGACACCACCGTTCAAATATAGATGTTTCTATAGCTTGATATAGATATGATAATAAAGAAAATTATATAATTAATAAACCAATGGAATTAAGTTTATAGTTATATTTCTGTCTAGTAGTAATGATTGTTTCTTTACCTTATGTACGTCTTTTGATATCTTCTATAACTCGACCTGCTACCTTCAAATCTAAAGACAATCCAATCCCGTTAACGCTATGATATAATATGGGTTGACACGACACGAGAACGACCTGAACCCAATATTACACGATTAAAACCTGATATTACACAATTAAACCAAATTTTAAACTTGATTTACATGATAAAAATCAATTTTCCAAGATTTAATACCGACCGAGTTTATTATTCAACTTGCAGGCCCAAACTTAATCAAAACTTCAGCCCAACTCATAACTAGTATAGTCCAGCCCAAATACCTATTAAATATAAATGCCCCAAGACTTAGTTGAAACTACTAGAAGTAAGTAAAAATCCAGTTCGATAAATTTGAATGAAACATGTGTTGAATTATTTCAAAACCTACTGGAAGTAAGTAAAAACATACTGTAGTTTCAAGGTACTATGTAGTGGAATGAAGGAATAAACCTACTACAATGAAGTAAAATGAGTTTGTAATGAAGACCGAAATAATTTACACATCAGCGAATCTCATAAAAAAATTACTCAGTTACGTACATGTGATATCCCTAACCTGAAACGTACATCATTTTGCATCACTGCATGTTTTATTCCGTATTTCAAAATAAATAATGAATATATTAGGTATAATATAAAGTGTTTAGTATGTTAATTTATTGATTTAAATTGTGTACATGGTTACATATGCATGGGATAGTAGTGTGTGCATGATTTTATATTATGTACGTACTTTGCAATTTGGTATGCATGAGAAATGCATGTATTATGCCTATTTGTGTGTGTAAGAATTTTTGTCCAATACTTTAATAGGTAATGTATTTATACTATGTCTAGTTGTTTTCTTAAATATATCTATATATATATATATATATTATGTATAAAATTTGATCATAAATGTTCAATATTAAAATTTAATGAGCATGCATGAAAGTATAGTAATTGTGAATGCATGTGTACGTGTGCATGTTGCATGGGAGTTTTTTTTTCACATAATGAAGTGAGCTTTATATATATATATTTAGAATATTAAATGTTAGTATAATTGTAAATCATGTTTATCTCACAATTGTGTGTAGGTGGCGTGTATCACCATGTGTCTTGCTAGGGATATGCCACTTGGAGTAATAGCATACTAACTAATATGTATAAGTCGGCAAATAGCCGACGTGCACATATAAACACAAATATACATATGTAGGGGTAGAGATTAAGAAAAAAAAGAGGGAATCAGTCTCAAGGGATAATAAGGATTTAGAAGGTTAGTTTGAAACACTTCATTTGATAGAGTCGTATACATGTTTAGTTGTTTAGAGCTATAATGATGAGATTTGTGGAAATGCATTAATAAATACATGTCCTTCTAAATTAATGTTTTCACTATGTTTAAATATTTCATGCGTATAATTGATTAAAACTTAATCATAATCTCATAGGGTTGTATAGGATTGGGTGCTCTATAAATTAGACACGTGTGTAAATTGCTTTTATGATAAGAGATTTAATTATTATAAAAATACGTCAGAGGGGTTGAGGTGTCACAGTTTAAGTGGTATCAAGATGTGACGACCCGAACTCTGATATTATAAATGTAAGAAGTGACGGCTAAATATGTGCATAAATAACAATCGAAAACTGAATTTTGGTTTTTATAAACATGAAGCAACACCAAGAAGGGAGATTTATGAAGAAAGTAACGATGGGAAACGAAGGATCTTTTTCTAATAATTGGAAAGTAAATAAGGTGAGCTTTCTATCCTACATACTAATGCGGATAAAAATCACAAAGTAATTTCGAGATGAGTTTTGGTGAAAATCCAAACTCATGCTCGTCAATGTTATTGTCCCATCATAAATGATTTATGCCTATCTGCCTTGGTTATGCCAAATATGTTATAATCGAATTCAGGTTCAAGTAAGGCCGCAAACCTTGCTTGGACTAGTGTACACAAATGAACCGTGAGCCGTTGGCCGGTCATGTGACCGTCGTGGAAGGTGGCCACCTTCCCGGTACACAAATGTTAAGATATGGTAAAGGAACTTAGACCGCGTTTGAACATAGAATTTTAGCAAGCTCAGGCCTTTTAAGTAAAAATCCATGAGTGTTGTTGTGATGACGTGACAATACTTTCAAATGTATAATTATATCTTTCGGCACTGTGTTCATTGAGTACTCCTGTACTCAGCTCTGTATATATTTCTAAATGTACAGGTTGAGCTGCAAAACGGTGAAGCAAGGGTGTTGAGAGAAAGTTCTTTTGAGTTTGATCTAGCAAGACCTCTGAGGTTTATGTCTCTATACATGAAACCGTGTTGTTTACTTCCGCTGTGAAAGCTATAACTACAAATCTGATTTTGTATCATAACGCCATCTTTTGATCCTATATAAACTCCTACTCAAGTATCCCAGGATGTAGTACATGATATTTTGATAATCTCCCGTCTGAATTTGTACTTGTTATTGTTCATCCCTATTTCTCATCCCCAGTTCTCTTAACCCTTCCCTTTTAGTCACGAATTTCCGTACTATACTATCCTTAGGTAGTGCGGGCGTGGCAGTACATCTATTAGGCTCTAATTTGATCTCCAATTCGGTCATTAAAATTAGTTCATCATTGATCACAATTCAATAGTACTATATTAGAACAAAACCCATATTAATGTGTATAATTAATTACATAGACAAAAATAATTCAAAGTTACTTTCTGCCCATTAAATTATAAACAAAAGTCCAAAACCATTAACAACATGTAAACATTTTTGGGTTGGTGTTTGTTTTGGAACATTATGAATGATTGAATGGCAATTCTGTTTTCATTAAATTGTAGGATATTGTAGATTTCCAAGAAAATAAAATTCAAGGGAAGTAATTTAACATGTCTAAAGTTACATCTAATTAATAATCTATGTATGGTCCTCATAAGTCCTTTATCTCAAATTAAGAATTACCACTAAACTTGTTAGGAATAGTTCCTGAATCGTATATACGTGTTTGCGTATTTGATTGAAGAGAATCGAGAGAATTTCTTGTGGAAGAACTTTTATTGAAAACTAAATCGAAGAGAGAAAACTGAAAATTAGCTCAACTAACTAAAGAAAACAAACTAATCAGCTATTTAAAACAAAAGCTAACTAACGGTCGATTTTCATCGAACGGCTGCGACTTAATCCATCTATTTACTCGAGATCCAACGGTAGCTGAAGAGTTTCAGCTTGTGCTGCTTTCTTGAACATCAATGCAGCTGGATTTGCTCCGATTCATCAATCATCTTCACAAACTCCACCTTGATGACTCGATAGCCAATCAGCTGCTCCTCTTTAAGTTTATCAAACTCATGCACAGCTCCAACTTCGACCTTGGCAACGGCTTAGTCAACATATCTGCTGGATTCTCGGTCGTGTCAACCTTGAACACCTTTATCTCCCCATCTTCAATCCTTTCCCGAATGAAGTGTAGACGCACATCAATGTGCTTGCTTCTCTCATGATAAACTTGATGTTTTGCTAAGCATAGGGCACTGTTATTATCGCATCCTATACTCACTGATTCCTGCGGTATGCCAAAATCTTTCAAGATTCCTTTAAGCCACACACTTTCCTTCACTGCCGAAGTCATTGCCATGAACTCAGCCTCGGTAGTAGATAATGCAACTACCGATTGCAGGTTGCTTTTCCAACTGATGACTGATCCAAACAGAGTGAACAAATAACCTGATTGTGATCTCCTTGTATCCAAGTTCCCTGCAAAATCAGAGTCACTCCAACCCACCAAAGCATCTCCCTTATACCCATTGTCTCCATCGAACATAATTCCATAATCAGCAGCTCCCTTCAAATATCTCATGAGCCACTTCAATGCAGACCAATGTTCCTTTCCATAGTTGGTCATGTATCTGCTAGTTATTGATACGGCTTGTGCTATGTCCGGGCGTGTGCATATCATGGCATACATCACACTGCCAATGATATTCGCATAAGGGATTCTCTGCATCTCCATTACTTCAGCTTCTGTCTTTGGACCTTTCTCAGCTGTCAGTTTGTAATGCTGACCCATTGGTACACCAACATCCTTGATGCTATCCATCTTGAACTTCCTCAATAACCTGGATACATAATCATCTTGAGTGAGCCAAATCTGCTTGCACTCTCTTTTTCTCAGAATAGACATTCCAAGGATTCTTCTGGCAGGTCCTAGGTCTTTCATCTCAAAGGCATTGCTGAGATCCTTTTTCACCCTATGAATCTCACCCACATCAGCCCCAGCAAGTAACATGTCATCTACATACAAGAGGAGATAGGCTACCACAGCTCCACCTACACTCTTGATGTATACACAGCCATCATAGGATGATCTCAGAAATCCAGATTTCACCATATGCTCATTGAATTTCATGTGCCACTGACGGCTAGCTTGCTTCAAACCATAAATGCTCTTCTTTAATAAGCAAACCTTGCCTTCATCCCCAGATTTGACAAACCCCTTTGGCTGAGCCATATAGATGGTTTCCTTGAGTTCACCATGTAGAAAAGCTGTTTTGACATCTAATTGTTCCAATTCCCAATCTTTCCTTGCCACTATTGCCAACAAAATTCTGATAGAAGTGTGTTTAACAACAGGGGAGAACACTTCATCATAATCAATTCCATATTCTTGTGTGAAACCCCTTGCAACCAGCCTGGCTTTATACCTCAGCTTCTCACCATCAACACCCTCTATCTTCCTTTTGAATATCCATTTGCAACTCACAATCCTTCTGCCATCTGGTTTTTCAACCAGCACCCAGGTCCCATTCTTCAATAAAGAGTCAATCTCATCAACCATGGCTTTCATCCATAGCTCCCAATCCTTACTTCCAACTGCCTCCTCATAGCTACATGGCTCAGAATAATCCACTTCTTCAGCTGCTATCAGACAGAAAAACAAATACTCAGCATCAGAGTACTTCTTTGATGGCTTCACATTTCTCTTCACCCTATCTCGGGCCAATCTCCAACTACCCCCAGCAGTGGAAATTGATTGTTGCAACTGCTGTGATTGCTGTGGTGGTTGTGGAGTGCTTTGTGCATCAATTCTATCATCAGCTGATGGTTGTGAAGTGCTTTCTGCATCAATTCTATCATCGGCTGCATTCTCAGTTTCCTGAGTTTTCTGACCCTCCACCTCCACCTCAATTCCAACTACTTCAGAAACATCATCAGAATTACTAGCTCGTTTCCTCTTAAATGGTATGTCATGCTCCCAGAATACCACATCTCTTGAGATCACAATCCTACCATTTCCAGGCTCAGTGCACCAGAGTCTATATCCCTTGACTCCCGGTTGATAGCCCAGCATTATGCATATAATAGCTCTAGGTTCAAGCTTTCCCTATCTGAGATGTGCAAAAGCCCTGCAACCAAATGTTCTCAGATTTCCATAGTTGCACTGCCTGCCAAACCACCCATTGTCTGGGATATCTCCATCCAAACTTGATGTAGGACATTTATTTATTAACACAGCAGCTGTAGAAGCTGCCTCAGCCCAGAAACGTTTCTCCAGTCCAGCAGCTAATAGCATACATCTTGTTCTCTCCAAAATGGTGCGATTTGCCCTCTCTGCAACACCATTCTGCTGTGGATTCAGAGGGACGGTTCGGTGCCTCTTAATCCCTTTTGACTTGCAGAATATATCAAAGTCCTTTGAGAGGTATTCTAGACCGTTGTCAGTCCTCAAACACCCCAAACTTGTCTTCTTTTCAGCCTCCACCTCAGCACACCACTCTTTGAACTTTGTGAAAACCTCATATTTTTCTTTTAGTACATAGATCCAGATCTTCCTTGAGTAGTCATCAATGATACTCATGTAATATCTTCCACCTCCAATGGATTGAACTTGAGCAGGCCCCCACAAGTCACTGTGGGCATAATCAAGAGGCTGACTTGATGTGTGGATGGCCGCCTTTGGGAAGCTCAGTTTCTTAGCCTTCCCCAGTGTACATTCTTCACATCTCAGTGACTCACTCTCCACCTCATTACAATGTATAAGCCCTCTCTTAACCAGTTCTTTCACAGTACCAAAGGCTGGGTGTCCCAGCCTAGAATGCCAAGTTCCCAGACCTTCTGTAATGAGTACACAAGCTTCCTTAGCACAATCATTCTGTATACTCACTGTCATGTAATACAGGCTACCTATCCTCCTAGCCTTCATCAGAGTCTTCCCTGATTTGCTGACTATCATCACACCAGATTCAGATACAAATCTGCAGCCTTTCTTCTCTAGAGAACCAAGAGAAATAAGATTCCTTTTTATCTCAGGGATATATCTTACTTCACTTAACAGTATGATGCATCCATTTTCAGCCTTCAATCTTATAGTACCAATCCCTCTGGCAGAGCAAACTTGATTGTTTCCCAGAATTTCTGATCCTGTAGTCTCCTTCAGATCATCAAACCAAGCTAAATTGTGACTCATATGGAAACTACAACCCGAGTCCATTATCCATGAGCCACTGTCACTTTTCTCTGTCACATTTAATGCTACTGGGAGCTCACATTCATCAACTTCCTCAGTAGCATTCACAGCCTTTGCACCACCTTCTTGTTGCCTTCTTTTCCAGGCAAAACAATCCCTTTTTAGATGGCCGGGTTTCTTGCACCAATGGCAAGACCTTGTCTCCTTTTGTTCACTTGGACCAGGTTTGGAGGTATCAGCATATTTCTTGTATGGCTTCTTACCCTTGAAATTCTTTACATTCAAGCTTTCATGGATCGAACCCCCTGACTTCTTCTCAACCGACTGCAACTCCTTCGATCTCAAGGCAGTTTGCACTTCCAAGAAAGTCACAGTTCTTTCCCTCCCATACAATATTGCATCACGCAGCTGGTCATAATTTGATGGGAGTGCGTTCAGCAACAAAATCGCCTTATCCTCATCACCAATCAATACATCTATATTCTCTAGGTCATCAATTGCCTTATTAAAATCCTCCAGCTGTTCCAACACTCCTTTTCCCTCCAAGAACTTATAGGAATACAATCTCTGCTTCATGATCAATCTATTCGCAAGTGATTTAGTAAGATAGAGATCTTCTAGTTTAGCCATTATACCTGCTGCAGTTTTCTCTCTCGCAATTTCTCGGAGCACCTTATCACCAAGGCACAAGACGATCGTACTGTACGCTTTCGCCTCCGTCTCCGCTCGTTGCTGAATCACTTTTTCATCAAGATCCTTGTCCCCTGACTCCCTTTCTTTCGTCGTCAGAGCCGAGACAAGACCTTGTTGGGTAAGCATAGCCCGCATCTTCATCTTCCACAAAGCGAAATCATTCTTGCCGGTAAATTTCTCCGCTTCAAACCTTGATGCCATCTTCGTCGTAGATCCGCTTCCTTCTTCGCAAGACCAGAACCAATTCACAGATTTCAGCTTCCCACAGATGGCGCCATTTGTTAGGAATTGTTCCTGAATCGTATATACGTGTTTGCGTATTTGATTGAAGAGAATCGAGAGAATTTCTTGTGGAAGAACTTTTATTGAAAACTAAATCGAAGAGAGAAAACTGAAAATTAGCTCAACTAACTAAAGAAAACAAACTAATCAGCTATTTAAAACAAAAGCTAACTAACGGTCGATTTTCATCGAACGGCTGCGACTTAATCCATCTATTTACTCGAGATCCAACTGTAGCTGAAGAGTTTCAGCTTGTGCTGCTTTCTTGAACATCAATGCAGCTGGATTTGCTCCGATTCATCAATCATCTTCACAAAACTTTTATCACCTTGATTTGTTTCAGGTCTTAAACTGCCAATTCTCCTCGTAAATAAACTTTTAATTGGTCTTAACTAAAATAAGTAAATTTTCTAGTAAACTGCCATTTTTGTTATTTAAAGAGTTTATTTTGCTTTTTTTTAAAAGAAACGTTTATATTAAGCATTCGAATAAACTAATAGTATTCCCTTAATTAAGGGAATCAAACCAGCCGATCTCCTTAAATTTCAATTAAATTGAGTTGAAGCTCTCTTGCAATTGTATACCAATGCTCTCATGCATGCATGGACAAAGCTGTATTTTTAATTATTCATTTGATATAATGCTAATTTAAAAATTGGTATCATGTTTGTCCTTTTATCTTAGTCTACTTTGATATTGTTCTAAGAGCATCTCCCTCCAACCATTTACACTAAACTCAAATCCATTTTAATGTAAATGTCACATCAAATATGATTTTACTCTAATTATTTACACTAAACTCAAACTTAAAAGAATATTCTCGACATTATGCATTTTTTACTCACAAAATTTGAAAAACTTTTAGATTTGAGTTTAGTGTAAACTTAAAGATATGCATTGTTTATCCAAAAACCCAAAAATGGGATTTGTTTTAAAGCAATATTTGAGCTAATTATCTATCCCATTTTAGATTTTAGTGTACCCTTGGACCGATTAATAACATTTTATGTGCCAGGTTTAATTATACCTTTGAATAAGTCAATATGTGAGTACAAGATATAGTATGATTGCGGGTGACGAGTGATGCTAAATAATTGCCGGTTTTTTTTGCAGTGATATGATGTGGAAATAGGCTCTTATTTTCTTTGTTTTTAGTGAAATCACTCAAAATATCACAATTTTAAAAACATTTTTTAGCAATCAATCCACACACAAACTCACCCAAGAAATATAATACTACAATTTTGTCAACAAGTACTTTCCTCATAACAACTACTGGTCTCATTAAAATTTACTTAAATTGATTTGAGGAAGATCTCTTACACTACTGAGTTATTCATACGTGGACAAAGCTATTTTGTTTCATCGTACAATACGACCCTTGGCTGTTATATTTCATTTTCTAGATGATATCTTCGAATCAAATAGATAATATATCATATATACATGTCCCTTAATGTTTGGCTTCTAGTAAAGTGACATCTTCACTACAAGAAATCCATCTTAATAAAACGGAACTCGTGCTTCACAAATTCACATTTGATATAACTATTGAATTTTTTAGTATTATTTGTTTTCAATATCTTACCATATAAACCCATAACAATCACCATTTTTTCAAAGCAAACTTACATCTCTAAAATCTGAAACAAAGTAATAATAATGGGTTCCGAAACTATCCCTAATCGAGAAAAAAATCACTAGTCAAGACATACCAAGGTGGCACTGTGACATGGTATGTCCAACCAATATTTATTTGACAGGTGGAAATAGATTAAAACCCAATTATCTCACCTAATATAACATTCACCTTGTTTGGAAATATAACTAAAATATGATAGCTTTTGTGAACTTCCTACATATAATACTCCAGGAACGCGATCAAATGCAAACTAATATTATACAAACTCCAAACTATGATCTGGACCGTTAGAAAATGTCAACATGTGATAAAATAGTAGCAACAAAAATGTCAACACAGTGTCAATGGTTGATGCTGTGTTGATATTGTTTTGACATTTTCTGTTGCTACTATTGTATCACCTGTTGACACTTTCTAACGGTCCAGATTATAGTTTGGAGTTTGTACAATATATGAGTTTGCATTTTATCATTACCCTAATACTCCATGTATATACAACACATGCATTCATGTGTACACAAATAGGAGTAGTATTCAACGTATTTAAATGAAATATTTTTGGAAGACTTTTATTTCAACTAATATTTATTTTATTTTTGAAGTAGAGACATATTTTGCATAATAACTTTTATTTTGTTTTTAGAGTTTTTTCATGCTATATAAATGTAGATTTAGATTTAATATAATATAATATATGTAATTTTTAGATCATATTTTATATTTAGATACCTTTATATTTTAATATAGTAACATATAACCATTTATGTAGTTAATAATGTGCAATGGCAATATTAATATATGCGCAAAAATATTTTACATCATGATTAATATCATATAAAAATTAACAGATTAAAGTTAATTAAAGTAAACATAATATGAATTAATTTAATTAAAGTAACTAAAGTTAATTAAAATATTTTACATTATGATTAATAAGAAGATTAACAAAATTAAGTTGATTAAAGTAATTTCACTAAATTTGTTCAAAAGCAATTAAAGTCAATATATGCATACGAAAATACATGTGTATATATGGATACATACATTAATACTCCATAATAATCCACATAGGAAGTCCTAATAATGTTACCATATTTATTTATTTATTTTTATTTTCAATATCTTAACATATATAAACCCGTGAGAATCTACAATTATTTTTCAAAACAATCTTATATTTCCTCATTCTCCAAAAACACAAGATCATAAGCAAGTAACAATCATGGGTTCCGAAACTACCCCTGAGCTTCTAATATTAGACTTTAACAACCCAGGAATGAAGCCAGGCTCAAATTGTTGGACATCTGCCTCCAAAAACATAAGAGAAGCCTTTGAAAACCATGGTTTTTTTGTAGCATTATATGACAAGATCTCACCCCAACTCCACAAATCCATCTTCAAAGCAACTCAAGACCTTCTTGATCTTCCCCTTCAAACCAAAATCCAAAACATCAATGAAAAACCCTACCATGGATACATGGGTCAAATCCCCATCGCGCCTCTCCATGAAGCCTTAGGAATTGACTACGCTGACACTCTTGAAGGAGCTCAGAGCTTCACCACCCTCATGTGGCCTCAGGGCAACCAATCTTTCTGGTACTAATATTTTCTTTATTAACCCTAATATTTTTTAATTTTAAAAAACCCTAATTTTTATTGTTATCTCTAGTGAGACCACGATGAGCTTTGCAAAGACGGTCGCAGAGCTAGAGAAGAAGGTGACGACGATGCTGTTTGAGAGCTACGGCTTGGAGAAGCACGCAGATCCACATCGTGATGCGACCACTTATCTTCTCCTGTTGATGAAGTATGGGGTCCCAAACGAGGGACAAACAACGTTGGGTCTTCCGCCACACACTGACAAGAGCTTCATAAGCATACTCTATCAAAATCACATCTCCGGCCTCCAAACTATGGCAAGAGACGGGAAGTGGATTAATGTCCAGTTCCCACCCACCTCTTTCGTTGTCATGGCCGGAGATGCTTGCAAGGTCAGCATATATCATAACTCAACTAATAATAGTCCTGTTTTTCTATTTTAGTCTGCGCATAAAAATTAGTCCCCTTCAAAATTTAGTAGCATGACACACAACTTTTTTCTCTCACATATTTATTAACGTTCAACTAACAATATTTCAACCATTTTTTCTCTTTTCGTCTGAGGACAAAATAGGCATGGAGTAATGATCGGGTGCTTTCTGCGATCCACAAAGTTACCATGGACAGCAAGGGAAAGGAAACAAGATACACAGCTGGGCTGTTTTCTTTCCTTACCAAGACTGTGGAAGTTCCTAAGGAGTTGGTTGATGATGAACATCCCTTGAAATTCAAACCCTTTGCTCACGTCGATTTGCTTAAGTTTTACGAAACAGAACAGGGCCTACGATCCCAGAATTTACTCCAAGATTTCTGTGGTGTTTGACTGAATCATATATTCCAGTGTGCAAGTCAAATATTATGTGTTTGATTAAATAATTGTTTACTAAATAAGTAGAGTGTACTAAAATAAAAACATGGGTCAAAAGAGTTCAAAAATGTAAAATTCTAGTAGTACCTATTACCATCGACAAATATGTCTCTCATTTGCTGGCTCAGATTTTAATCTGAAAGAATGTAAATGTAAAAGGTTAATAAAATCTTAATCCATTTATTATATAGTAGTATTATTTTTATAATAAAATATGAGTAAAATAAATTTATAGGAGTTGCCTATCAAATGGCATAAAAAAGTAAATGAAAAATATATTGACAGAAATTCGGAAAAAAAATCAAAGATACATATGTGCATGTGGATAGAGTATTAGTGTGTATGAATTTAAATGCTATCTAGGAGTAATTGGAAAGCATTTTGAGCTTGTAAAAAATTTCCAAAAAGTGGAAAGGTACTTTGGACGTATAAACTATAAAGTGCACTTTCCATGATAATTTTTTTTCTAGAATCTCAAATGTATAAGTTTATAGAATAGATAAAAGAATATGAAAAAAGAGGATTGAATGAGAAATGGTATATTGAAAAAAAAGGGGAAATTAAGAGAAAAGTGATTGAAAAAGGATGGTTCTCCTCGAAGGGTCATGTATGAATGACCAATTTCCTCATCCATTGTCCGCTATACAGATGCCCAAGGTTTTCGGTTCGGGCGGTTAACCGCGGAACCGTAACCGGCGGTTCCGGTTTCGAACCGGAACCGTGAGATTTAAATCGTGCCGAAACTGCCGAAAACCGGCAGTTCGGGAAAGTGAAAAACCGTAAAAAACAGCAGGAAAACCGGCGGTTCCGAACCGGAACCGTAACCGCCGGTTTTGAAATTGAAACCGTAACCGCGAAACACCCTCGCGGTTCGGTTCCAATTCAACAATTTCCAAAACTGGAACCGCCGGTTCCGGAACCGTGGGCATCTCTAGTCTGCTACTTTGATTCAGCCCGTAGAGGCTTTTCTTTAGCAGACATACTTTGTGTTCTTCACCAGGCCTTTCAAACCCTTTAGGCTGCATCATGTATATTGTTTCTTCTAAGTCCCCATGAAGGAAAGCAGTCTTGAATCGAGTTGATGCATCTCCCAATCAAAATGAGCAGTGAGTGCCAGCAAAATCCTGATAGAAGTGTGTTTCACTACTAGGGAAAACACTTTTGTATAGTCTATCCCCTCAACTTGTGTGAAACCTATTGCTACTAATCTTGCTTTAAACCTGATAGATTCAACTTCAACAAATTCCACTTTCTTCTTAAAAATCCATTTGCAGCTGATCAATTTATGGGTTTATGGATTTCTCACCAAGATCCAGGTGCCATTCCTTAAACTTTTCAAATGCTTGAGACTTTTCTTTTAAAATATAAATCCAAACCTTCCTAGAGTAGTCATCTATTATAGACATGAAGTACTTACCTCCACTCATAGATGAAACCTGAGCTGGACCCCATAAATCTGAGTGAGCATACGCAAATGGAGCCGTTGAGCTGTGCTTCCCGGTTGCAAAAGGCAGCTTCTTAGCCTTTCCAAGAATACATGGCTCACACTTTCCTAAACCTTCTGATGCATTCAACTTGATCACTCCTTGCTTGGCTAGCTCATTGATCCCCTTTTCTCCAACATGGCCCAGTCTGGAGTGCCAAGAATTCATGCTCCCTGACTGAGTAATGTTTACTGATCCAGTGATTATCTCTGCCATCAAATAGTATAGGCTGTTCCTTCTCTTAGCTTCCATGATAATTCTTGAATCTTTAGTTACCCTTAGAATTCCAGATTCAGAATTGAACTTGTACCCCTTTGATTCCAGTAGTCCAAGAGAGATTAAGTTTCTCTTTACTTGAGGAATGTACTTGACTTCTGTCAAGATTTTGATGCTGCCATCCAACACCTTGAGCTTTATATCTCTAATTCTTTTGACTTCATAGGTTTGATCATTGCCTAATATCACAGATCCTTGGCTGATTTCCAAATTCTGAAATCAAGATTTGTGTGAGCAGATGTGATAAGTGCAGCCTGAATCCATGATCCAAGACTCCTCAATGCTAGTCCATCTTGCAAATTTCAAAGCTTTTGGAGCCTCTACTTCCTGGATCACATCTGCAGCATCACCCCACCATTCTTTTCTTGCTCTTGCTTCTTCTTCCATGCAAAATAAGCCTTCTTGAGATGGTCAGGCTTCTTGCAATAGTGACAGCTTCTAGTCTCCTTTTCACCATCTGCCTTCCCTTTATCTTGCTTTTTCTGAAACTTTTTCTTGGAACTTATCTTGTCTCCATTTTTCATATAGAAACTTTCAGCTGCTGGCTCAGTTTGTTTGGTTGTAGATTTCTGAGTATCTTTGAGCTTCAAGGCTCAGTGCACCTCCTCATAGCTGATTTTTTAATCCCTTCCAAGAAGCATTGTGATGTGTATTTTTCGAGCTTTTATATCAATGGACTAATAACACACAATCTTAATAAATGAGCTCTAAAATTACAACCTTTCTGCAAGAGTACATATGTAGTTGTAGTAAAAGAGTGTCGAACCACAGAGAGGCGTAGGTTATTTAATTAGAGAAAGATAAAATAAAGAGATGATAAAACAAACAAAGATTAAAAAAAACAAAAATTAGAAAATAGGATAAGAAGAAAGCATTGCTCCTATATGTCTCGGGCATATGAATTGGGATACTTCGATGGATTACTACGATCAAGACTATGCTTAAGAGGATTAAGTTTGTTTTACGCTTCCTATCCGTTGAACACTTCAAGGGAATTGTATACCTAGGATAAGCTGAACACGTCTCCCAAGTTCTACTCACTAACCTATGATCACTACTAGGTCGCGTAGCAAGCTTTAGATTAGTTTCTTCAATTGTCAAACATGATAATTAAATCATATTAACTTAATGCCCACGCGGAAGCGCAACAGACACCAAACCAAATTTACAGATAAAAACTATCGATCCACTCGAGACTATCTCTCTGAACAAGTATCAAATCTCGAGTTCCTTGCATATGAGTACTGGCCAAAATCTAAGCTAAAGGGGCATTAGAATAATGGCTACAAAATTCTACCTATCTAGACGTCTCAAGATTAGTAGAATGATTTAACAATTCATAAACAAGAATCACACATAAATTAAACCATAAAAATAATCAAAGTATCCAACAATTCACCCTACAACATATTCGGAGTAACAAAGGAGATCTATCCAAATATACTAAAATGAATTACACCAAAAGAACCGTGAACCGTGAACTCCATGGTGTTCTCCAACTCTAGGATGATGGATGATCTCCCAAATGGAGATTTGGATCGTGGCTTCCTCCTCTCTCCTCTTGCTTCTTTCTCCCAGATCCTCTGTCCCAAAACGTCCCCCATCTGTCGTCCTCTCTCTTTTTTTAATCCTCAAACTGCCGAGAAAACTGCCAATTAGCGGTTGGAACACCAAAACGCCCGACCGGGTGAAATTAAAAGATAGAATCGCCCGACCGGGCGAACTTCTACTGGATGCCTCGCGGAAAACACCCGACCGGGTGATATGGTGAAATCAAAACACCCGACCGGGTGCAGCTTCTGGACTCCTCATGCTTAACGAATTTCGCCCGACCGGGCGTTTTGAAGCTGAGAATCGCCCGACCGGGCGAAGAATCTGGACTCCGCATGCTTTGCACATTTCACCCGGCCGGGTGTTGTGTTGGAGAGAAATCACCCGACCGGGTGTTTCGTCTGGAGTCTCCACGCCTTCTGCACACCAAGTGACGTTTGAGTGAGCTCCAACCAGCTCTTTACATCCTAAACTTTGATAAAAGCACTATTTGATGAGTTATAATTTACATAAAATGTAATGTCTAAGGGGGAAATGTATAGGAAATATGCTTCGCATCACATTGTATCCTTGAAGTGTTCATAGCTCTTTGGCAGAGAGTTCAGCAACATGAGGGCATTGTCCTCATTTTTAATCTGCTAATCAATGTTCTCCAAATCATCAATACACTTCCCAAACTCTTCCAGCTACTCCAATACCCTCTTGGAATCTGAAATCTTGAAGGTGAGCAACTTCTGCTTCAAATGCAGTCGGTTTGCAAGGGTTTAGTCATGTATAATGACTCTAACTTGGACCACATACCCGAGGCTGTGTCCTCCTTAGCTACCTCTCTGGGTACTCTATCACTTAGATTCAAAATCAAGGTGCTATAGGCCTTGTATTGCATCTCCTTGAATCTGCTCTTCTTTTTCTCATCTTGCTCTGGTTTTTCCTCCTCGCTGTTGCCACCGCTCAAGATTTCCCAGAGGCCTTGTTGAATCAAGATTGCCTTCATCTTGAGCCTCCATAACCCAAAATCATTGCGGCCGGTAAACTTTTCAACCTCAAATTTCATTGTAGACATTTTTTCAAGCAGTTGGTGAACCGTCTGCCAAGATCAACTCCAAAACAGCAGTGACAACTTCAATCGCCCAAGATTCGATCAATCGACTTCCCACCGGACGACGCCACTTGTTAGGATCTTTCTATCGATTGAACTAACACAAACAAGAAATGTAAAGCACTCTCAAGCGATTACGTGGTTCGGCAATGGTTGTCTACATCCACGGAGAAGACTAACGAAGTTTATTGATTCACACTCTCAAGAAGATGATCCTCACACATACAAATCGAATGCTCTAAACTAATCACAAGCAAGAGCTCATAACCCTCAATTCTATGCGTGTGTGTTGTGGGTTTCTCTCTCTCTCTCTCTCTCTCTATTTACATGAACAAGCTGAGCTAATATATGAGATACAAAGCTAACCAACTCAATCTCCTTGAAACTGAAATTCGGTTATAACCGCTATTCCAACGGCTACTTTCAGCTCATGCACCTAGCTTACTTCTTGATCCTCTCCTTGAGTCTGCAACGGCTCTTTCTTTTCAACTTGAGCAACTCAACTCTTCAGCTCTTAACTCACAATCACACTGCAGTAAGAATATTATTACCTTCGAATAGATGAGCTAGCAATGGCTCCCAATATCCATTTTCTGCCATGATCTTGGTATTACCAGGAAGAATCTCCAAGTTCTTCAAGATCTGATCGGCTGTTTCTGAAGCAAATGCATCTGAGGATTGTCTGTATTTGACAGTGATCAGCATCAGAATACCTCCAGCTACTGTCCCAATCTTATAACACGAAGATTGGCTTTTCGACAGCTCAAGCAGGAGCGACGCAGATGCATGTCTCACAGGTGTGTGATTACTTGACAGCATCTTTATTATTGTTGATATATCAACTGTCTTCACGATTTCATCCTATACAGAAGCACGATGTATTACATATGGCATGAGTTTACTATTGCAGAAAATAAATACTACTACGAATCAAATGAGAGCATGAAGCTGCTGAAACTGAAATTAAACTTTTAAAGTGAATCACCTTCCCATCTGCATCATCCTCGGCTAACTGTCTCAGAATAAGGGAGGCCAGAACAGATCCCTTTGTTGTCAGGGATCATCGTGGAGAATGTGAGTTCACTCCCTTTATTATCTAATCTCTCTCTTATTGCCATTGCTTGACCTTTTTCCATTTTGTATTTCGCCTTTCAATAGAAGCACCATCCTCCATCCCTGACTGATGAAGTTTGGCGGCTGGAGAAAATTGGAAAAGACGGAGCATTTCACAAGCGCTTGAGCAAGGAAGGAATCAGGACCGTGCATGATTTCCTGCTCTTGCTCTCCTTGGACCCCACAAGGCTTCGAAACGTAAAGATACTATTAAACTCGTCATGTATTAGTATTAAAGAGATATGTTTAATATACAGTTACTCTAAGATAGTAACAGTAGTTGAAATTCCTGCTGATCCTCGGGAATGGTATGTCAACTAAGAAGTGGGAAGTCACAATGGAGCATGCTCGGACATGTGTACTGGACAAAAAGTTGTACATGTACAGCCCTGCATCTCCAGGACAGAATGGTGTCGTTTTCAATGTTGTAGGACAAGTTGTAGGGATATTCTCCGATGGCCAGTATGTGACCTCTGATAAGTTGTCCGATGATGAAAAGGTTACCTTATGCTATTCATTTACCTTTATAGTATTGTTGTGTAATATTTTGATAGGATGAATTACTGATTACACTGTAATTGCATTCTATGTTGATTTCAGGCAGAAGCTCATCAGTTGGTTACCTCTGCATTTAGATATCATGAGAAAATTGTCATCATAGACGAATCGCCCCTTAATATGCCTACCTCCTCGCCGTGCGTATCCAATGCTGAACCTTCTTCAAACTTGCTCTCAGAAGGTAGTTACCGGCAAGATTCAACAACTTCTGAGAACATGAGCAGATCCACCTACTCACAACTAGTAGCTTCTTCCCCAGATTTTATGCAGTCGTTCTATCCCTTTGGAGCTTCCAATAGCTTCGACTACTATCTTCCTGGTATCGACCCAATGGAAATCGGGTATGATCAGCCTCTAGGTTTCCCTAGTCAGGTCGTGGACACCTCAATCTGTGACACTGATACCATGGCCGGGGCATTCTCCCAAAGCGAGCATTTAAAGTATTTTGAGCCAGATTGTTCTCTACGGAGTCCCAGTGATAGAAGTCATAAAGGGTGGAACTTTTTGGCATGCGTATTGAGATGGCGGTTCTCTGTGAAAAGAATCGTATCTAGGAGGAGCCGGTGCTAGGTTGATATCTTGATGCCATGCCGCTGTTGGTATATACATGTGTTCGTCGTGACCATTCATTTGTCGAATGTTAAAATGATCTGCCCGACTAAATGTTGCGTGCAGTAATATCTATAGAGAAGTTTATTGGAAGCTTTTATATAAAATTGTTAGTGAACATGGGCATTCATTTAATTAGGGGGTGGAAAGTGAAAATATTTCTACTATTTTGTAGTACTATAAAATAGATTGGTTATGAGGGGTATTCTTTGTTTCTAATCTGTATATCCATCCATATGTAGTAAAGCTCATACGCAGAAACCTTTAAGACAATATTTAGCCCAAACTCCATAAACTGCAGCTGCGATGCTTGCAACCTGTGGGCCACACATTGTCATCAGTCCACTCAATAAATGAAAAAAGATTCCAGTTGAGGAAAGAGACGGCGAATAACAACTAGGGGTGTCAAAACGGGTAGCGGGTATTGGGTACCCGCACACCCGACCCGTTACCCGTCGGGTTTTGGGTACCCGCTACCCGACATAAGCGGGAACGGCTTTGGGTACAGGTATTGAGTTTCAGGTTTTTGGGGGTATCGGGTATACCCGATACCCGCTTATATACCTGTTTAAATATAAATATTGTATTAATTTTTTTAATTAATATCCGTTTAAGTCTTTTGTCCATTACCGTAATTTTAATTAATACCCGTTTTAGGATTAACTCTGAAGTCTTTTGTCCATTACCCTAAATTGTCTGCTCTTCACACCCACGCCGCCACCCGCATCAGCCGCCGACCCCTGCCGCGAAGAAGGTAAGGGCTCAAGTCAATAACTTCCAGATTGTTGCCCCAATTCCTAAGAAACTGCGTTGGAAATTATTAAAACTGAAACAAGATTTTGTTCTGTCTTTACAAAATATTTCATACTCTTTCATGCAACCTCTTTATGCATTAAAATATAGATTTAGGTGGCAAGTATTTGGGGATGAGTTTTAGAATTATAACACGTAACCTATGTACCAACGTGATGAATATATTTTAAACGGGTCGGGTACGGGTATCCTGTACCCGACAAGGCGGGTACCCGTCACTGTGCGGGTCGGGTAACGGGACAAAGATTTTTGCTACAAACGGGTACGGGTACCCGGTTCTCCGGGTACCGGTACCCGCGGGTACCCGTTTCGACACCCCTAATAACAACACATCATTTGAAGATATCGAAGCTGGACTTACAGGTTCATATATTGTAATGGCATAAACCCATCCCAAACCAACTGCTTCATAAAGTTTTCTGAATGCCTGCATAGGAGAAATCTCTTCTGTGTTATACGCTGATTGACAGTTGACTGTAACTCAACAAATACAAGAAAATTAACTTTCTGACCTACCTATTCTTTGAGATATTGTACGCATCTATCAGCTACATAAATGTTTATTTGTGCATTCAAGCATCAACCAGTGAAAGCACTCATCAAATTTAACACTACTTGTCATGAAGAGGGAAGGCTGTTTCTCAGGGAGGTTTTGCAACTTGCAGTTTCTAAGTTGATGGAAAAAAAATATTCTGCACACATGACTGGCAATGCACAGGACATCTATATCAAACATCTGTGAATGTGTGGACTACCTTAAACCCACAACTAAACTAGATGGATATCGACCATCAGTACTAGGAGTCTATTACAGGAAGATTCAACAGGAAAATGTAACTTGAAACAGTTGACATTAAACCAAGAGTTAGAGGTACAAAGGGTGAAACATATAATAATAACCTCAACATTTTTCACAACAGTCCCATTTGATTGAATTCCGTGGATTCGTCCCATTACCTTGATTTCATGAAAATTCAGAAAAAGATAGCTACGGAAGCATCAAAAAAGCATGTTTGTTGTAACTAACATTGTAGCCAACATCTACTAATATGCATTATCGTCACATTTCATCATTTTTATAGACAACCTTGCCTCATGACCTTGAAGCCAGAAACAGCATTTATCTATAACTCCAAAGATAATTTTGCAACATTGACAAAACCAATAAATATATAACAAAGCTGACAGAGTGACAGATATCAAGTTGAAAGGCGGGAGATCATACAGTTTCATAATCAAGGAGGAGAATACATACATACTAGTGTTTAAGGTGAAAACTAGAGAGAAATGCCACCACAAGCACGATCAGGACCCCTACCACAAAGCACGATCAGGCACATTACATGTCCATCCTCATCAGTGAGCAATCCATGTCCCACCCCTTCATCCTCGGCAATGACCAATACCTCTTCTTGGGGCTCTTCCATGTTTCCCAAGGATTCCACGTCTGTTTGTTGATCGCCCACGGAAGTGACCGTTGAATTCGGTAGTGACTCGTCGAAGACGACGTTATCCTCCTGGCCCTCCTGGTCATGAGCTTCTTCTTGGTTGAGCTGATCCGCGAAGACATTGACGAGTTGTTCGTTGGCGTGATTCATGGGGTTATCCTCCTGGCCCTCCTAGTCCCACATTTCGAGATCATGAGCTTCTTGGTTGAGCTGATCCGCGAAGACATTGACGAATTGTTCGTTGGCGTGATTCATGGCTAAGGATTGCGGTGGGGGGAGAGGGAGGCGGAGGCGGGTGGGGAGAGGGAGGATGGCGGGAGATCAGTGATTTTTAATGGTAGATGTTACATTTAATTTAGTTGCTTTAATATGTAGACAAACCAAGTTTTTTTTTTTAATTTATGTTTTTATATTTCCCTTATTACTGAGGGTGCAGCGAAGGCGGAGAAGTGAGAGGAAAATGGAAGTGACAATGGCGGAGCCCGGCGAAATACTGCCGGAGCGAAACGTCGACATGGAGGCGCTGTACGATATGCTGCGTCAGAGAAAGGGTTCTACGGAGGAGATCGTCGCCAAAATGTTGGCTGTTAAAAAAGAAGCTCAACCGTGTTGGAGTATTTGACACACAAAATATAGAAGCACTCCACAAAGATGAAGTATGGAAGGATAAGTGGGATTAAAAACTTCTCATTAAAAAGGAATGACAAAATACACTCATACAAAAGTGCTACCGCACTACAAAACTCTCTCTTTCTTTCCAACTATGAGCTACGGTTCTTTTCTCACTATTTTCACACACACTTTCTTATATTTCTTTTGTGTACACATTCTACAAAATGGCCTAGTGGCAATATATATAGAAAGTCTAAGTCGGTTCTTAACCGACATTACCACATCTAGAGAATTCGAGCTATCTTCTTTCTAAATATAATATTGATAATATCTCTTTATGTCGGTTAATGCATGGAGCTAGATAATCCTAATAATTACAAGTTGCATGACAACTTTTAATCTTCTAGAATCCTCTAGCCACTTCATCATAATCTCATATTTTCTTATTTCTCCATAATGTTCACCAAGCTTCCAATACTTTAATAAACTTAAAATTCCTTAATTGTGAAGTAATTGAGTTTAATAAACTCAACATTCTCCCTTAAACTCAATTCTTCATGATCTTCATTCCAAGCATAAACTTCAATCTTCTAAAAACATCCTGCTTTAGTGGCTTCGTAAATATGTCTGCAATTTGATCCTGTGACTTGCAGTACACTAATTCCACATCATTTTGGTTCACGTGCTCCCGAATAAAGTGATAACGAGTATCAATATGCTTACTTCTTTCGTGGAACACTGGATTCTTTGCAAGTGCTATTGCAGACTTATTATCAACACGTATCTCCGTCGAGCCTTGTTGGCGAATCCCAAAAAAGTTAATAAATTTCTCAACCAAATGCAATGGCACCCCGTTGAACTTGCTGCAACATACTCGGCTTCACATGTTGAGAGTGTCACTATAGCTTGCTTCTTTGACGACCAAGTAAAGACAATATCTCCAATATAAAAACAGTAGCCGGTAGTGCTCTTTCTATTATCCAAGTCTCTTCCCCAATCACTATCCGAATAACCAACGAGCTTAACTTCTTGGTTAGAGGGATAAAGTATACCTTCATTCAGCGTACCTTTAATATAGCTCAAAATCCTCTTGGTCGCATTCAAATGAGACTGTGACGGCGTTTCCATGTATCTGCTGATTAATCCAACTCCATAGAGAATATCAGGCCTAGTGCAAGTTAGATATCGTAGACTTCCAACGAGGCTTTTGAAGTAAGTTGGATCCACCTCTGCTTCACCATCATGCTTCCTCAATTCTTGACCGATCGCCACTTGAGTGTTAACATGATTGCAAGACTCCATTTTGAATTTCTCCAAGATTTGTTTTGCAAAAGAGCTTTGAGAGATAAATATCCCATCTTCATTTTGCACTACCTCAATTCCCAGAAAATGTGCCATCAAACCAATGTCCGTCATCTCGAACTCCTTGATCATGCTCTTCTTGAATTTATGAAACATTGCTTCACAATTTCCAGTAAAGATTAGATCATCAACATATAAGCAAACAAATAACATGTTACCTGCAGAGCATGTTCGAAAGGGCACTTCACAAAGTCATTCTTCAGAAAATACTCATTGATTCTGGAATTCCATGCGCGTGGAGCTTGCTTGAGCCCGTACAAAGCTTTCTTCAATCTGTAAACTTTATCTTCAGCTCCTCGTTTCACATAACCTTCAGGTTGCTCAATGTAAATTTCTTCTTCAAGAAAACCATTTAGAAAAGCCGACTTCACATCGAGCTGATAGATCTTCCAATTGTGTTGGGCGACCAGCGAGATAAGCAATCTAATCGTCTCAAGACGAGCAACAGGAGCGAAGACTTCACTATAATCAATTCCGGCCTTCTGCTTGTATCCTTTCGCCACCAAGCTTCACTTTGTACCTTTGCACTTCACCATTGGTATTTTTCTTTGTTTTGAACACCCATTTCACACCAATTGCTTTTCGGCCTTCTGGCAGTGTTGTCAACGACCAAGTATCATTTTTCTCGATCGCATTGATTTCTTCATCCATTGCAATCTTCCATTTCCTGTCTTGCGCAGCATCTGCATAAGCAATAGGATCACCATCCATATAAAAACAAATAAGATTCACATTTTCTTCTCTAGCCCCATCAATTTCTTCAGTAGATTCATATATATCATTCAGATTGCGCATTCTTCTTGGCCTTCCGACTGGACCTTGAGATGATGTTGGTGAATCAGGTTCTTCAGCTTCACGTGCATCTTCTTGCTGATCAGGTACAATTTCTGACGAGCTTGCAACTTTCTTATCCTCCCAGCTCCATGATTGATCTTCTTCAAACACCACATCGCGGCTTATGATTACCTTCTTCGTGAGTGGGTTATACAATTTGTAACCCATTACTCGATCTCCATATCCCACTAAGATACACTTTTTGCCTTTATCATCAAGCTTGATTCTTCGAGCTTCGGGAATTTTGGCATAAGCAATGCAGCCAAAAACTCTCAGGTGTGCAACATTGGGCTTGAACAAGCTCCATGCTTCTTCAGGCGTCATGTTGCGAACACTTTTGGTAGGACACCGATTCAAGAGATATACTGCTGTTGCGACAACTTCAGCCCAGAATTCTCGGGGTAAGTCCTTCCCTTGATCATACTCCTCGACATATCAAGAATTGTTATGTTCTTCCTTTCAGCAACGCTATTCTGTTGAGGAGTATATGCAGGTGTAAGCTGGTGAACGATTCCATGATCATTGCAAAACTTTTCGAACTGATCGGATGTGAACTCGCCTCCTTGGTCGGATCTGAGAACTTTAATATAGTGTCCACTCTGCCTTTCAACAACAATTTTGAACTCTTTGAAAATATCAAACACCTCAGATTTCCTTTTCAAGAAATACACCCAAGTCTTTCTGGAATAATCATCAATGAAAGTTAGAAAATACTAAACCCTAAACCCTAAAATTACCTCCAGTAGAAATAGGCTTTAGGGGATCACAAACGTCTGTATGAACGATCTCCAACGGGCGTGATGCTCTCCATCTCATTTCTTTTGAGAAACTTGGCCTGTGATGTTTTCCCAGTATGCATCCTTCACAAACTTCTTCAAGATGATTAATATGCGGCAAGCCTTTTGCCATATTCTTTGAGGACAGAAGCTTCAAACCACCAAAATTCAGATGTCCAAGACGCAAATGCCATAACCACAATTCATCTTTAACAACATCATTCATGCACTTCAACATATCATGTTTCATGTTCAATTCAAATAATCTATTTTTGGACATCTTCACACAGGCAACCAAATTACCTCGAGCATCATTGATAGACAGATAAGAATTCTTGATATTAACATCAAATCCTTTCTCCAGCAATTGTCCAAGACTCAAAATATTGCTCTTCATGGCAGGCACATAATAGACGTCATATATAAAACCATGATTTCCATTCTTCAACTTAATCAAGATATTACCTTTTCCTTGCACCGCTACTTTGGAGGAATCTCCAAAAGTAACATCCCCATAAGATGTCTCCTTCAGCTCCACGAAGAGTTCCTTATTCCCGCACATGTGGTTACTAGCTCCAGTATCCAAGTACCACGTGATGTACTGATCACCTTCAAGTCCTTTATGAGTAAAAAGAGAGGTTGAAATTACCTACTCATCATCATTTCCACCTTCGGCATAATTGACTTGTTGATTGGACCTGGTATATTTGGTTGTTGGACACTCATAACTGTAATGCCCGAATTCATGACAAGTATAGCACTCGACATTTGCTTTATTAAACCCTTGTTGATTGTAGGTTTGAGAATAACCGCCTATGTATTGTCCTCTTCCTCGTCCTCGTTGTCCATAAGAATTTCGACCTCTGCCTCGATAGGTGGAATTTTGACGTCCTCCCTCGTTTTGATAATTTTGGCCTCGTCCTCCTTGATTTTGGTAATTCTGGTTGCGTCCTCCTCGGCCACGATAGCCTCGACCTCGGTTGTATCCGCCACATGATGTCCCAGGCTCAAACTTCTTGTCTTCTTGTATTGACAGCTTTGCTTGTAGCATATGCTCAAGTGACGGAGTGTCGGACCTTTTCTTAAAACCCTGAGTTCACCCAAAGAGTGGCTTGACAAAACTAGTTTTTCAGTAAAATATATTTCGGCACGTGTCCACTGCAAGTACTCAGCCCTGTATATGTTTTAAAAATGTGCAGGTTGAGCAGTGATGACGGCGGCCGGTGTTGAGCATAGACGATGAAGATCCTTTGATAGAATAGTACTCGGATGCGACGTGTCTCCATACACGACGTTATCTGCTCTTGACTCTTCCGCTGCAATGTAAAAGTCGAGTTTGCACTCTTTGTATCGTGCACTCTGATATATATTATTTGAGTTATTTCGGTTCAAGTTTCAGTTGTGCCACAGTTTTCCCCGCTTCTTTCATCCTCCCCTAGTCGCGATCAACCGGACTTTCTATCCTTAGAAAGTGCAGTCGTGACAAGAGTTCACGTTTATCACCATTTTTTTGTTTTGTGAGTTTAGGAAAATAGGATAATTTAAAAATCGACATAGATTAACTCAGTTTTTTAGCCATCAATAAATTTTGTTTTATTTAAGCACCCAAATTTTGATTAGTTAAATTAAATCCAATGTATTTACATGGATATATTTTCAACCCAAAAGTATAATTTAAGAGTAAAGATAAATTAACAAAAATTGTATATACAAAATAAATTTCAAATTTAAATTTGGGTAAGACTAATTTAATTGATTTGGAAGCACCATTAATTACATATATCTATGACTAATTTAACCCTATTCTTATTTATATGAAGTTTAAAAAATATGTAGTAATTGAATTTATTATTAAAAATTTTCACCTTAATAAGTATTTTAATGAATAAGTATTTATTCATTTTATTTAAACTATCACAATGATGTGAAGATAAATATATTGTTCCTTTTTCTACAAAGTAAAAATTAAGCTAAATACTCTTTTATTTGTAAATTCTATTTTATTATGTCATATATATTTTAAAAACCATTGGTATTTTACTATTAATTTCAACTTTTAATTTTGTAAGTATTTACATTAGTTGATCTTTCAAAGGGGAATAAATAATTAGTTTACAAAATAAATAAAAAAAACATGCCATTTAACTTCTTTAATATACTATATAATTTGTCATAAACATTTTTTATATTTTTCAAAGAATTTTTTTCTAATACTTCTTTATTTTATATAGAGTAATATATATACATTGATAAGATATCATATATTGAAATCTTATGTAATTAAGAAACTATAAATATTGAATGATTTTATGTGGATGTATGACATTGCTATAAATATTAATTAATCATATAATATAGGTCATTCGATGATAGTAGATTGTTGGTCTCAAGCACATATAATACAATCTTCTAATGTATAGCTATTGGTGAATAAATTGATAAGATCATGAAAAATTGAAATTATACGATAAATCACTATATTTTCAATATTTTAACTACTTAATTATTTTAATATTAATTCCATAATTAAATTTGTAGTGCATTAAAAAATATCACAATAGGGATGGTCCGATGATAGCAACATGTGGCACCTAACATGAGTCATATCCTTTATACGTATAACTACTAGATATATTGATTAAGTATATTGAAAATAAATTTTAGACTCATATTATAAATTTATTTTATAACTAATACTATTTTGTTATATTTTATAGTGCATCAAATGATAATATAAGAGGTAATTCGATGATAGAAGGTCGTCGCACTCAACGTCCACCTATGTCAGTGACATATTCTTCAAGTGTATTAGCAACTAATATTTTCAAAACATATAGTATTAGATAATTACTTCATTAATATAATTTCAATTTTCAACAATAGTATAAATGATCATGTATTGATTTTTTTTATATTTCTCCATGTGCTATACTATACATAAAATATTTGTAATACCAAGCTTCAAATTATATTCCAAATCACAAAATTTAAAGTAGTTGAAAAAAATGAAATAAAATATAATGTACATGAGAGATCCAAATTTAAAATGATATAATTTAATTAGTTATTAGAATATAAGGATAATTAAAAAAATTGATGAAAAATTAATTTATACTACTAAATTGATTTATGGATGAAAAACGTTAAGTAATTGAAAGAAAGGGTAAAATATAATGCACTAGCAAAATTAATATAAAAATGATTTTATAATATAATCTATTATCATATTATTTTTAAATTTTAAATTTGATTAATAAATTTAATTTAATTTATTATCACTATATTCACTGTCTTTTTTTATTTTGTTTTTTGTATTTCTTTTAACATATTTCCGTAGTTTTTTGTTAAAGCTAGAAAAAACATAATGTAAAATATTTGTTTGAAATTCTGAAAATAAAAATTATTGTTAGAAAAAATATATGTTTATTCTTTTTGAGTTTTGGTTAAAAGTATTATATTCATTCTTGAATTAACATGAGGGGTTATAATGTAAAACTAAAGTGTCACGCCCGCATTTTCTAAGGATAGAAAACACGGTTGATCGCGACTAGGGGAGGGTTGAAGAAGCGGGGAAGAAAGGGGAAAACAACATAACTCGACCATAGTCCGAAACAAATGGGAATAGCTCGAATAAAATCAGAGTATCATTTCAACAATCAACAACTCCAAATGAAAATATCTCAACTATACACGAACTCAAAAGAAACAATATTTAGCGGAATTCGAGAGAAGAATAATATTATGTATGAAGACACAATATATTCGTAACATTTAAACCAAACACAAATCTTCACCAGCTCTGCTCAACACCCACCGCGCTCGTCACAGCTCAACCTGCACATTTTTAAAAAGATATGCAGGGCTGAGTACTTGATGCACTCAGTGGACTCATGCCGAAAACATTTTCAATAAAAATATTTATCATGCCATTAACGAGTGACCTCGGGGTTTTAACTTTGAAAGGGCCCGAGTCACTAAAACATTTCACCAACATCATCATCAACATCAGCCTCAACATCATCAACATCACCGTACCATATCTGAACATACATGACAAGGAATGTGGCCACATTCCAAGCCACTAGACCGGCCAACTCAAAGAGATAGCGCACGATCTACGGGGTGTACACTAGCCTGAGTAGGGACTCACTCCCTAGTCAGACCCGAATTCGATTAACCATACATGGCAAAAGCCACTTCAGATAGGTCCCATAGCAACACAAAAATATGGCATGACAAACATATTTCGCAAGAATAAATATACTTAGGACATAGTCCTTAATTAAAAAGAAAGCCCACCTCGTTCTCTTAAATCCTTCACTTGTCAATCAGCTCCGTTCTCAAATAGCACGCAAAAATTCACCTTTTTTTTAAAAGAACATAATACTCAAAAATTAGACTTTAGGGAAAAAATTAAATTTCAACAATACATACATGTATAAATCTTACCTTTGATCTCTTTTTCAGTGACTTTAGCACATCGTATTTATCCTTCTATTGACTCCGTCCGAGCTCTCGTCATTCTCATATACAAATTCCAGTCCAACTCAAATAAACGAGCGCCAAGTCTCCTAATTAAATCACTCTATCCGCTCCTAATTAAATCACTCTATCCCAATCACTAATTTTGTCTTCCTTCAACTAATGCAATGGCTCAACAAAAATTAATAGACTAGGCCCAACTAATTAAATCACTTAGGGCCCAAATAAAAATTTTGTACAGCAGCCTTTGATAATCTGCCCAAACTAATTCTAGCCCAACTCCCCATCTTCTCTTTCAACCCCACGGTCACTCCCCCAATTCAACAACTCTCCGTTACAATTTATAGCTCATGCAATCCCCATCTTCTTCCCCATTCATCTCTCTCCCCAAATCTGGAATCTCCATATATCTATCACAAATTGAGTGTAACATCTTTCTCTCTCGATCCCTCCGTTCTCGGCCTCCATCTCACTAATTCTCCCTTTCTCTCTCTCTCTTCGGCCAAATAGAAGGAACTCACTCCCGTCGATCCCGGCGTCTGCCGCCTTTCCATCTCCGACTTCAATTCTCCGCCGGGTGTCCGCCGGAAGAGGACGCTGCTGTCGCGCCTCTGCTCCGTCGCTGCCGGGAAGAGCTTCTGCTGGCTGCGTCGTCTACACAGCCGTCCAGCCGAGCCACCGCTGCTGTCGGAATCGCGTCGCCGCTGCTCCATCGTTGTTCGATCCAGCCGGGAGATGCCGCCGCCGGGAGGAGCCGCTGCTCCGCCCCGAACATCACCGCCACCGCTGCTGGATCGTTGCCGCCCCGCTGCAGCCGCTGAGGACGTGCTGCTCCGCCGGGAATGCCTGCCGCGCCGCTGCTGCTCGTTGCTGTTCTCTTCCTCCGTGACAATTCGCCGCCACTGCCGTCTCCTATTTCTCCCCCAAATTTTGTTTCTCTGCACTCTCTTTTTTTTTCCTAATTCTTCACTTCTTTGATAAACTCTTCTTTGCCCTCTCGACTCATCTGTTTCTTTGGTATTGTGAAAGTTGTGAAAATGATTGTGATTGTGAGAAAAGATTGAGGCTTGTGTGTACTTAAATAAACTGCATTTGTTGGAATTTCGGTAGAGATATTCTCCATATCCACCTTTCTTGTTGCTATATTCATGGGGGAGTGGTAACTGATTGTGTGCGGGTAATACATGGAGAGGGAGTGGCTGATTTTGTGCGATTGCAATAACAATGAGGCTCACTTGGGCTCTTAATAATTGGGCTCCCTCTAGAAAAGAATTGGCTTGATAAAAGAATGGAAACGATCATGGCCCGATTTCTATTAACGGCTTTAGCCCATTTTATTAATCATCGAAAAGAATTGAAGGCATAGTTTTCAGCTACGTAAACAACGTTTCGGAGAAAAAAAAAAGGTAGAAAAGTCGGGGTATTACAATCTACCCATCTTAACAAAAATTTCGTCCCGAAATTTGCTTACATCCTTCGGAAAAAAAAAATCTCCATTAACTTGTAATCCAATTTGCAAGCAGCTTCCTCGTATCGCTTAAAAATTAATAACTATAGCTGAAATATTATCATCCCCTAAATTCCTTTTGTTCATCCCATTCTCAAATGACTTCCAAGTATTCACGATGTTTCCACATACTTCACTTTCATGGTTCAACGAATTTATTTCTCAGCTCTGCGCAATCCAATCTATGATAGCCTTGACTTTTTTTTTCATAATTCAAAATGTGAGTACGAGCTCTATTGCACTCGATCGTAGGGCCCCATTTCCTTTCTCTTACGGTAGTTATCAAAATTTTCTCTATAATGTTATCGTATACCACTGTTCGTAAATACTCCGTCTCTCATTCGTTAATCTCGTATCAAACAACCACTTATATAGATATCTCGTATAGCACCAAAAGTTATTGGTCGTAAAAGCATTTTCACCACATTTTGTTTCTCAAGATCTAATATCTAGATGTATAGCATAATGTTTGATCCCTTAGCAGCTCGCTATAAGCGGTACGTAAAAGCTGAAAATTTAACACCTCGTGTTCTTGGTTATATCGATGCCTCTAGTTGGTGTATCACTTTTACGCATATCTAATTATAGAAACTTATTCCCCATGTGCATTTGAAAAGCTCAACATCACCATTTTCTCCAAGTCTAGTATCAAGAACTCGAAAATTGATCAAAAGTCTTACTTGGATATGAACTGATTTCAAAATTGTAGCAACACTGCTGAAAGTGTCTTAATCAGAAAGGCTGCAGAATTAATCAAGAAAACATGAACAACATTTCTAGCTCGACTCTTTTAGATCTCATCACCAACTTGCAAAAATTGGTTTGAAGAAAAATAAAGCAGGGTCTAAGTTCCATTGAACTTATCTTGTTCATTCTGGGAATTAAGGTTTAAACGGTATCAAATAAAATCCATACAACTTGAGAATTTAATTCTGATGAGAGCTTGAAAGGATATGAGATATGCCATGAAAACAAGATGAAATTGAATTAAGTCTCAAATCACATCAATGGATTCACAGGTTTGTAACCAACGTGAAGTGAACTTTTTAGGAAAATCAGCTAGATCAAACAGGTTAAGGAAAAAGAGAACACGATAGCCTTAACTTGGTGTTGCAGAAAGAAGGAAAAAAAAAATCATTGAGCATGAAACAATATATGAAGTGAAATTGAGCTAAAAAGAATTCCACTTCTGCAATGAAGAACTTGTCGCATGCATAGTTACGAAATAAAAAGGTATACAAAAGTTCCAAGAAGAATGTTCCATCATTTGAAGAAACATGTTTGGGAGATGTGATTATATTGAAAGTCATAACTGCAAACAACTATAGGAATGAAGTTCAATGACGGAGGCTCATGAGGTCAAAATGTTGCCCTTTCGAAAGATGAATCAAAGAAGACTGCAAATCATGATGTCCAAAGTTATAGAGGCAAGTATCAATTTCCAAGAAATTAAAGTGAGTCACGACTCGATATAGGAAAAGAAATAATGGGCATTACTTGCGAAATGTGAGTCGAACAAGGTCTTAAATAGACAAGGGCTCACCGTTAATTGAAAGGTTCCAAAAAAAAATTCTTAGAATCCAAGTAAGTACTGTTGATTAAAATCATTCATTCTAGCTACGAAAGTCACACTCCCTCGCTCGTCTTTCTGAGGCCGAACATGGTAACATCGTTCTACGAAACTGCGGATTCCAAGTTGATATTCATCACGTCATTACAACAAAATAATTGTAGTCAGTCAAAAGCCATATCTTCATAATATTATTGCATATTATAACAACCATTCTCTTAAAACATTTTCATCATCCGTGTGCTTCTTTGCCTCCAATAAAGGTCGTCTCCATCGTGTTGCTACTTTTAGGAAATCACGCAAGATAGATTATACTAATTTAAATTGTGATTACGATCTCTCGTCGTTGCATGGATAAATCGTCTAACAAATCTTCTTGTCTCGACCCCTTGCACATTTGAAACTTCATTTAGTCCTCAATATCCTTCTCTTCTTAGATCTTAATCATATTCTTGTTGTTCTTATCATTTAGGGAAAACGATATGAAATAGTAAAATAGTTCACACATCAAGCTTGCTCTCACGTTTCACGTAATTCCAAGAAAAAGTTTCATGGTTCACCGGCCTCCATTCGCACTCTCGATCTTCTTGCCTCGTCGTGACTTGACAATTTAGGGGTTCACCCCAAACTTCCAGATTCTCGTTCATTTTCGTCACTCGGGAAAGTGATAGATAAATTGTCAACTTACAACTATGGTTCGCGCACGTTCCATCTAGCTTAGTCTTAAACACTCTAAGTTCACAACACATTTCACCACCTCATAGATCAACAAATATCATATTTAAAGTCATTCATACTTCAACTAACAAGCATAATACACAACATTTCGCTTCCCAAAATACAACGCTTTCACATTTCACATTTACTTTCAAAACAAATATTTTCTTCAAACTCACACTTTTCTCAAAAAAATTTAACGTTTCACTTTCAACTGTGAAGTCCAAGTTTTGACTCAAAACTCAAAACATACTTGGACACCAACTTTCATCTTTCATGTAAAAACAAACAATCCATCGTCTCTCATCAAAACGCGTTCTTTTCTCAAACATCAATAAATACTCTTCTCAACTCGAAATCAATCCCTCACACAAAGATTCTACTTCCTCCTCTTATAAAAATTTTCTCCTCCTTCTTTCTCAAAAATTTTCTCGTCTTCCTTTCTCCAAAACGTTCTCATAAAAATTTTCACATAAAAATTATATTACCTCTTTCTTGGTTGAGCGTGACGAAGCGGGATGTTGAGCCTTCAATACACAATTATTATTTTATCTTGTTTTATTTTATTTTATTTATTATTTTAGTCTAGCGAAACAAGTCTAGACTAAGACTGAAAAAGACTCTGGGGTCCAGAGCGGAAAGAAAAATTGCTCTGATACCACTTTGTCACGCCCGCATTTTCTAAGGATAGAAAACACGGTTGATCGCGACTAGGGGAGGGTTGAAGAAGCGAGGAAGAAAGGGGAAAACAACATAACTCGACCATAGTCCGAAACAAATGGGAATAGCTCGAATAAAATCAGAGTATCATTTCAACAATCAACAACTCCAAATGAAAATATCTCAACTATACACGAACTCAAAAGAAACAATATTTAGCGGAATTCGAGAGAAGAATAATATTATGTATGAAGACACAATATATTCGTAACATTTAAACCAAACACAAATCTTCACCAGCTCTGCTCAACACCCACCGCGCTCGTCACAGCTCAACCTGCACATTTTTAAAAAGATATGCAGGGCTGAGTACTTGATGCACTCAGTGGACTCATGCCGAAAACATTTTCAATAAAAATATTTATCATGCCATTAACGAGTGACCTCGGGGTTTTAACTTTGAAAGGGCCCGAGTCACTAAAACATTTCACCAACATCATCATCAACATCAGCCTCAACATCATCAACATCACCGTACCATATCTGAACATACATGACAAGGAATGTGGCCACATTCCAAGCCACTAGACCGGCCAACTCAAAGAGATAGCGCACGATCTACGGGGTGTACACTAGCCTGAGTAGGGACTCACTCCCTAGTCAGACCCGAATTCGATTAACCATACATGGCAAAAGCCACTTCAGATAGGTCCCATAGCAACACAAAAATATGGCATGACAAACATATTTCGCAAGAATAAATATACTTAGGACATAGTCCTTAATTAAAAAGAAAGCCCACCTCGTTCTCTTAAATCCTTCACTTGTCAATCAGCTCCGTTCTCAAATAGCACGCAAAAATTCACCTTTTTTTTAAAAGAACATAATACTCAAAAATTAGACTTTAGGGAAAAAATTAAATTTCAACAATACATACATGTATAAATCTTACCATTTGATCTCTTTTTCAGTGACTTTAGCACATCGTATTTATCCTTCTATTGACTCCGTCCGAGCTCTCGTCATTCTCATATACAAATTCCAGTCCAACTCAAATAAACGAGCGCCAAGTCTCCTAATTAAATCACTCTATCCCAATCACTAATTTTGTCTTCCTTCAACTAATGCAATGGCTCAACAAAAATTAATAGACTAGGCCCAACTAATTAAATCACTTAGGGCCCAAATAAAAATTTTGTACAGCAGCCTTTGATAATCTGCCCAAACTAATTCTAGCCCAACTCCCCATCTTCTCTTTCAACCCCACGGTCACTCCCCCAATTCAACAACTCTCCGTTACAATTTATAGCTCATGCAATCCCCATCTTCTTCCCCATTCATCTCTCTCCCCAAATCTGGAATCTCCATATATCTATCACAAATTGAGTGTAACATCTTTCTCTCTCGATCCCTCCGTTCTCGGCCTCCATCTCACTAATTCTCCCTTTCTCTCTCTCTCTTCGGCCAAATAGAAGGAACTCACTCCCGTCGATCCCGGCGTCTGCCGCCTTTCCATCTCCGACTTCAATTCTCCGCCGGGTGTCCGCCGGAAGAGGACGCTGCTGTCGCGCCTCTGCTCCGTCGCTGCCGGGAAGAGCTTCTGCTGGCTGCGTCGTCTACACAGCCGTCCAGCCGAGCCACCGCTGCTGTCGGAATCGCGTCGCCGCTGCTCCATCGTTGTTCGATCCAGCCGGGAGATGCCGCCGCCGGGAGGAGCCGCTGCTCCGCCCCGAACATCACCGCCACCGCTGCTGGATCGTTGCCGCCCCGCTGCAGCCGCTGAGGACGTGCTGCTCCGCCGGGAATGCCTGCCGCGCCGCTGCTGCTCGTTGCTGTTCTCTTCCTCCGTGACAATTCGCCGCCACTGCCGTCTCCTATTTCTCCCCCAAATTTTGTTTCTCTGCACTCTCTTTTTTTTTCCTAATTCTTCACTTCTTTGATAAACTCTTCTTTGCCCTCTCGACTCATCTGTTTCTTTGGTATTGTGAAAGTTGTGAAAATGATTGTGATTGTGAGAAAAGATTGAGGCTTGTGTGTACTTAAATAAACTGCATTTGTTGGAATTTCGGTAGAGATATTCTCCATATCCACCTTTCTTGTTGCTATATTCATGGGGGAGTGGTAACTGATTGTGTGCGGGTAATACATGGAGAGGGAGTGGCTGATTTTGTGCGATTGCAATAACAATGAGGCTCACTTGGGCTCTTAATAATTGGGCTCCCTCTAGAAAAGAATTGGCTTGATAAAAGAATGGAAACGATCATGGCCCGATTTCTATTAACGGCTTTAGCCCATTTTATTAATCATCGAAAAGAATTGAAGGCATAGTTTTCAGCTACGTAAACAACGTTTCGGAGAAAAAAAAAAGGTAGAAAAGTCGGGGTATTACATAAAGTACAATTAAAATAGGTAAGTTCCTTAATTTTTGCATATGATAGAAAATGACAAAAATACCATCAATTCGTATATACAATTTTGTTAATTATCACTACTCATAATTTAAAGGTGGAAAATGAGTAGTACTAATAAAGAAGACTTAGTGCGTTTAACTCATTAGTAGTTTATTAGTTTAGGAATAAATTAATATTTGTTATTCTATCTATAAAAACGTTTAAAAATTCAAATAGTACTACTTAAAGTTTTGTTTTTATTTGTATAATAATATATTGTTGTATTAATCAATTTATTTATTAATTCTTGTCCATAATTATTCAGTCTCATATTTTCATTTTTGGATTGTCTGCTAACACATTCATTTATCTTTTACTAATTTTTAAAATAGGTCTCACATTCCACTCCTATTTTATTATAAGTTAATAGGTCTCACATTCCACTCCTATTTTATTATAAGTTAATTCTCCATATAAAATGACGCACATTACATTTACTTTTTTCTTTACATTTTTAATATTTGAAATGAGTCAAAATGGGATGAGTAATATCAAATGGATGAAATACCATATTAATATAAAATTAGTATTATAACAACTCAATTAGCGGACTCTTAGGACATCAAGATATCACTATCTGTGTTCTTCGGATTCCCAAATCGAAAATCTTATACACACCATTGCGGACTACTAGTACCATTAGAGAAGGCTAGTCACTACCATAGATTCAAGAGCATCGCGTGTTTTGCCAAATTTGTTGTTAATTTTAGCACCAGCTCATTTCAATTTCTTGTTTCGTCCCTGCTACCAAATGAGCTTTTAATGCATATTAAGCCGCCAAACTAGTTCATTCTGTGATCTATAAATAGACCTAAAAATGGAAATTATAGCATAGCCATAATCAAGATCATTTGAGTTTTCCAAAAAAAAATAGAGCTATCTAGCTTTTTATTCATAAAAATGAGTTGTGTTAGCACGAAGCTCCCTTTGATTGATTTAAGCAACCTAGGAGAAAATGATTCTCCAAGGTGGGAATCAACCGAAATCCAAATTCTAGAAGCCCTTCAAGAATATGGCGGTTTTGAAGCTACATACATTAACCTTATTCCTCTTGAGTTGAGGAAATCAGTTGGTGATGGGATTCGGCAACTTTTCGATCTCTCTTTAGCCACCAAACTACTTAACAAAAATCCACACATACCTTTACATAGCTATGTTAGCCGAAACGATTCCGATGCACTCGTAGAAAGTATAGTCATTGATGGAGCCCTCTCGCCTCACGTAGTCGAAACCTCGCCAACCTCATGTGGCCCGATCAAGGCAATCCCACTTCCAGGTTTAATCCCTTTTTTGTTTAATTTATTAATATTACCATCTTGATGACCATTTTTAATACATGTGGATCTACTAAAAAGGTTAATGTTTGCTAATCTTTTGATGAATTGACTATTGAGATTCATATAATAGTTTCTCTTATGATAGTTATGTACTAGTGTTCTTACATAGTTTCTTTTTTACATTAATTTTTGTTGAATATTGTTTGTGTTTATTTGCAAATATCAATTGGGGTGTATTATATTTTAAGTTTTCATCTAACATTAAATTTTGACTAAAAAAATTGTGCATTAAGACATATTATTTCCTTCTTGATTGTACTATTGTAACAGCAAAGATATACTATTATACTGTGAGAAACTGTCTAAACTAGACAAGATTGTGAGGCGAATGGTGTTGGAGAGTCTTTGACTAGAAAAATACATAGACGAACATATCAACTCCACAGATTACTTCTGTCGTGTCCAGAAGTACGAGGCGCCTCGAACGCCTCACTCAACACTCGGATTATATTCCCATACAGACAAGAACATCATGACCATATTGCATCAGCTCAATCATGTTAACGGTTGCAGATTATTTCCAAAGATGGAAAAACTTGGATCCCTGCAGATCCAACATCACTCGATTCAATCATTGTCATGGTCGGGACCACTCTCCGTGTATGTTACTACTATCCTCGTTTACAAAAAATAATCTTATTTTTCCATTTTTTTACAACATACTCAAGACATGTATTTCCTTCATTTCACTAATTTCTCATTAAAATACACGTCATCTACTGTTGAGACTATTTTTTCATGAATGGAGATCATAATTTTTTTTAATAATTTATTGGCCTATTCATATGTAATGAATCTCGTATTTTACTTCACCGGTACGCATCATTTACAGGCATGGACAAACGGGCGACTGCATGATCCATTCCACAGGGTGGTGGTTAGCGGGGATGAAACTCGATATACTATCGGATTGGTTACGGTTGCAAAAGAAGGGTGCGTGATTAAGACTCCGGAAGAGTTGGTGAATGAAGATCACCCTTTGCTCTACAAGCCTTTTGATTACTATAAGTTCATTAATTTTACCACCACAGATGCTGGTAGGGCTTCGCCAGATCCTCTCAAGGAATATTGTGAAGCCTAAATTCCATGATTATCAGCTTAGATGTCTGCTTGTTTGGGTGTTTAATTTCTTGGTAATTTACTGCTATAATAATGAAGCTTCTGATGCTTCACATAAATGTGATAGATAAGCTCATTTTCGGGTTTTCTTTGTTGGTTCTTTCCTGGATCTCAAAAGAATAGTCGAACCACATATTAGATGGATAGTATATATTTGGAATTTGTATTCATTCATACTGTTGAAATACATCCTCTTACTCTCCAACTCTCTATCCTCTAAAAAATTATTTTCAACATTATTTAGTTTTTGATATTTTGTAAAAATAAATATGAAAAGGTTCTTTGCTTCAAAAACGAAATAGCTTGATCAACAAAAAGAGTAATATACTTCATATTTTAATGTTTCATTTATTTTTAAAAGAATCACTATTAATTAGAAAAGCCTCCTCCTATATGTATAACTCTATTTTTACTTTTAAACTAGTATCACACCCATATTTATGGATACATGGATTACGATATTTTTTAACATTGATATATATGAGACAATAAACTAATTAAATGAAATTAGAAACATAATAAATATGAAACAATTTAATCACAAAATATAATGTTCCATTATTGATGCCACAATCAGTGGAATCACAACACCGCCATTTAAGCTGCAAAATTCTACATTGAATCACATGAGATGAAAATTACATGTGCACATGCAATTTGAACCCAAGATCAATACTATATTATTATTCTATTGGAAAATTAGCTGATTAGTTTTCCACGCTTTAATATAACAAGCAATGACACCACCACCGTTCAAATTATAGATGTTTCTATAGCTTGATATAGATATGATAATAAAGAAAATTATATAATTAATAAACCAATGGAATTAAGTTTATACTTATATTTCTGTCTAGTACTCCCTCCGTTCCTTGTTAATAGAAGCATTTATTTTCGGCACTGAGTTTAAGAATAGTGTGTTAAATGGTTGGTGAAAAAAGTAAAAGAGAATAAAGTAAGAGAGAATAAATTTGAAAGGGGAATTAATTTTTGCCAAAAATAGAAATGACTCAATTAACTTGGAACTTCCCAATATAGAAAAATGATTGTATTGACATGGAACGGAGGGAGTAGTAATGATTGCTGCAATACTCCAATTAGATCCTTGAATTTGGTGACGGATCGAGAAATGTTTTCTGGAGGGGCGGAATTTCTTCATAACAAAAAATGCGCTATTTATCGACGGAATTAGTCTCGTCGGTAACTACCGATGGAAATAGTGGGAACAAGCACGTTGGTATTTACCGACGGAAGCATTCGGTCGGGGAATCCGTCGGACAAATAAACCGATGAAATTTATTTTGTCGGTAAATATTACCGACGTGATGTTTACAAACGGAAAAATATACCGATAGAATTTATTCTGTCGGTAAAATTGAGATTTACCGACGGAAAATTCCGTCGGTAATTTAACTATTTTTTGTAGCGCTTTATCTTATGTACGTCTTTTGATATCTTCTCTAACTCGACTTGCTACCTTCAAATCTGAATACGGCCCAAACCCATTAACGACACGATATAATATGGGTTGATACGACACGAGAATGACCTGAACACAATATTATACGATTAAAACTTGATATTACACGATTAAACCTAATTTTAAATTGATTTATGAAAGAGAAGGTTTGTGCAGGCTCTTGTATTCAACTGATCAAGTGGTGATTCCCAACCTAGTTGTGTCGTTAGCACGAAGTCCTAAGACCTGGTATCAACAATTTCCTCAACCCACATCTACTGGCTAGTATAGTGAGAGCAAGGGTTGAATCCCACAAAGATTGTGGTGATAATATGGAAGGGGTTGGTTTTCTACCACGCTTGGGTTGAGGTTCTATCTAGACACAAACTAAGGGTGGACATGTACTCTACTGACTGGTAAGAAGTTCTCATATCGAAATCAGGCTAGGCACGTGAAAGGTGGGTTGGTACGACTCTAGTGCATGTGAAAAGTGAAAGTTTACTAAAAATAGGTAGACATGGACATAAACGGATCTCCGATAGAACTAGCTGATGAACTGCCAGATCCGCCAAAAGTCTGATAAAAGTGGAAGGACAAAAGGTAGCTGAAAAGTAAAAGTGGTCCACAAATTTAGGAGTTGTCAATTGGCGGCGCATGGCCAGACCATTCTAGACTCAAGCCCATGACTAAAGTAGGCTAGATTGTGCTGCATTTTCTTTCTATAAATTTTGACTCAATCTAGCCCAAGATAGGTTGGGTAACCTATAAATTAAATTATTATTTTATCATTTTTTTTAAATGTGTTTTTTGAAAGTTTTTTATTAAATTGTAGTACTCCAAATTAAAAATTATTTTATTTGAGAATTAAATCTTATATTCCTCTAATTTTTTAATTTTAATTTTATTTCATATATATATATATATATTAGATGATTATTTAATCACGTTAAATATTACTCCTTTCGTCCCATAAAAGTAGACACTTTTGGGATGACATGGGTTGATGCAAAATTTGTAAAATATGAGAGAAATTGGGAGATAAAGTGATTGGAGTATTAGTGGAGAATGAACCCCACTTCATTAGAGAAAAAAGTCACCAAATATAGAAGTGGAGTTTTTATATGAGACAGATGGAATATTAAATATGTATATTCAAATTTATCTTCCTATAATTATTTTAAAAAAAAGTCAATTGCAAAGAGCTTTTGAAAAATATATAAATAATTTGAGTGAATATAATTTTAAAAGGATTAAAATTAAAGTATAAATAATTAAAATAGTAGTAGTAGTATAGATTTAGTTGTTGTGTGTCATATTTGAGCGTGTATTGGATTGGATTAGGTTGGTTCGGTTCGTACTATCTTAACAAGTATTCATGCTTACCCATCCCTAATAAATGAGCTTTTTAATAAATAATTAAACCGCCAATTGTTTGATTTCCAAGATAAAATAATACCAAGATATAACTTAGAATTGAGTTGTGAGATTATTTTAGTCGTAGGGGTTAGCTATGACTAATTATCTCAAGATCCATCTAGGATTAAGTTGTAGGAATGAATCTCATGAAACAAACATACTACAAATTTAATCTTGGATACAATCTTGCAAACCGAACAGAGCATAGCCACAACCAAGATCTATAAACAACCCTATAAAATGGAAATTATACCATAACCACAACCAAAATCATTTGAGTTTTCCTACAAGAAGAGAGCTACCTAGGTTTTTATTCATAAAAATGAGTTGTGTAAGCATGAAGCTCCCTTTGATTGATTTGAGCAACCTAGGAGAAAATTACTGTTTATCAAATACTTTTGTAAATAAATCATGTAATTTTAATTAATTTTTTTACAATAAATTAAAAAAACTTATTTATAGAATTAAATCATTTATATTCCTATAACTTTAATTGTAGTAATGGATGATTTTCCAATAATATAAATTATTTGAGGGAATGTAATTTAAACAAGATTAAAATTAATGTATAAATTATTAAAGTAGTATAGAATTGGTTGTTGTAATTTTGATCTATGTTGACAAGTATTCATGATTACCCATCCCTATCAAACAGGGACAAATATAGCCTAGGCCAAGCCGTCGCTTCAGTGGGGGCTTGGCTAGTGCCATCCGCATAGATTCGGTTACAATGTTTTTATGCTTTATTTTATAGAGAAGCGGGGGCTTGGCCAGTGCCATCCACATAGATTCGGTTAAAATGTTTTTATGCTTTATTTTATAGAGATTGAAGCAATTGATGAAAGAAGATGATGGAAAAAGAGAGGGGAGAAGGGAGAGGGGAGATGATTATGACCTTGGGAATAGAGTTCACGTTTATCACCATTTTTTTGTTTTGTGAGTTTAGGAAAATAGGATAATTTAAAAAGTGGCATAGTTTAACTCAGTTTTTTAACCAGTAATAAATTTTGTTTTATTTAAGCACCCAAATTTTGATTAGTTAAATTAAATCCAATGTATTTACATGGATATATTTTCAACCCAAAAGTATAATTTAAGAGTAAAGATAAATTAACAGAAATTGTATAAACAAAATACATTTCAAATTTAAATTTGGATAAGACTAATTTAATTGATTTGGATGCATCATTAATTACATATATCTATGACTAATTTAACCCTATTCTTATTTATATGAAGTTTAAAAAATATGTAATAATTTAAATTATTATTAAATATATTCACCTTAATAAGTATTTTAATGAATAAGTATTTATTAATTTTATTTAAACTATCACAATGATGTGAAGATAAATATATTGTTCCTTTTTTGACAAAGTAAAAATAAAACTAAATACTCTTTTATTTGTAAATTCTATTTTATTATGTCATATATATTTTTAAAACCATTGGTATTTTACTATTAATTTTAACTTTTAATTTTGTAAATATTTACATTAGTTGATCTTTCAAAGGGGAATAAATTATTAGTTTACAAAATAAATAAAAAAACGTGTCATTTAGGCCATCCACAACGTTGTTCCCCCACCGTTCCTAAACCGTTCCTTAAACTACTATTTGCGGGCCCCACTGTACCTTTTTACTCCATTCCTTAACTAAGGAACGAAACCTGCAACCCTCCATTTCTTATCCGTTCCTTAACCGTTCCTTAAATTACTATTCATTCAATTTCATTTTTTATTTTTATTTCCAACCCAATTCAATTAAAACAAACACACTTCATTAAAATTAAAATAACATTACAACTTAAAATTTAAAAAAATAGAAAAAGACGTAATTAAAATCCTTAAAAAATAAAAAATGACATAATTTAAAATACAATTTTATAGAGACAACCAAGAATGAGTTGGTCCCACATCGAAAGTGGAACATAAAACATTCAAGGATGTCTCTATAAAATAGAGATAACTAAGAATGAGTTTGTCCCACATCGAAAGTGGAACATAAAACATTCAAGGATGTCTCTATAAAATAGAGACAACCAAGAATGAGTTTGTCCCACATCGAAAGTGGAACATGAAACATTCAAGGATGTCTCTATAAAAGAGAGACAACCAAGAATGAGTTTCATAAATTCGCAAGCCCATCAAATATATATGGGCTAATATGAATTTCTAGTATTCATTTATTTGTAAAAATTGTTTAAATATAAAAAACAATTTTTATAAATAAAAAATATTTTTTTAAAAATTCATTTTTTTTAAAAAAAATGAATTTATTGCGTCAGCGTGACGACGCCCACTCGCGGGCCGGCGAGTGGGCGTCACGCACGACGCAGGGCGAGCCACGTCGCCGAAGCGCGTGGCGGCACGGACCGTGCCGCGTCTCGTGCCGACCGCACCCGGGACGGCATGGGAACGGAACCGCGACGAAACGCAGCGCCGCAACGAGTTCCGCTACGGTTTCGTTCCGAAGGAACGAAACGCGGAATGCCCGCGGCCCGCGTTGCGGGTGCTCTTAACTTCTTTAATATACTATATAATTTGTCATAAAAAATTTTTATATTTTTCAAAGAATTTTTTTCTAATACTTCTTTATTTTATATAGAGTAATATATATACATTGATAAGATATCATATATTGAAATATTATGTAATTGAGAAACTATAAATATTGAATGATTTTATGTGGATGTATGACATTGCTATAAATATTAATTAATCATATAATATAGGTCATTCGATGATGGTAGATTGTTGGACTCAAGCACATATAATACAATCTTCTAATACAAAGCTATTGGTGAATAAATTGATAAGATCATGAAAAATTGAAATTATACGATAAATCACTATATTTTCAATATTTTAACTACTGAATTATTTTAATATTAATTCCATAATTAATTTTGTAGTTCATTAAAAAATATCACAATAGGGATGGTCCGATGATAGCAACATGTGGCACCTAACATGTGTCATATCCTTTATACGTATAACTACTAGATATATTTTGATACAGTATATTGAAAATAAATTTTAGACTCATATTATAAATTTATTTTATAACTAATACTATTTTGTTATATTTTATAGTGCATCAAATGATAATATAAGAGGTAATTCGATGATAGAAGGTCGTCGCACTCAACGTCCACCTATGTCAGTGACATATTCTTCAAGTGTATTAGCAACTAATATTTTCAAAACATATAGTATTAGATAATTACTTCATTAATATAATTTCAATTTTCAACAATAGTATAAATGATCATGTATTGATTTTTTTATATATTTCTCCATGTGCTATACTATACATAAAATATTTGTAATACCAAGCTTCAAATTATATTCCAAATCACAAAATTTAAAGTAATTGAAAAAAATGAAATAAAATAAAATGTACATGAGAGATCCAAATTTAAAATGATATAATTTAATTAGTTATTAGAATATAAGGATAATTAAAAAAAATTGATGAAAAATTAATTTATACTACTAAATTGTTTTATGGATGAAAAACGTTAAGTAATTGAAAGAAAGGGTAAACTATAATGCACTAGCAAAATTAATATAAAAATAATTTTATAATATAATTTATTATCATATTATTTTTAAATTTTAAATTTGATTAATAAATTTAATTTATTTTGTTATCACTATATTCACGGTCTTTTTTATTTTTTTTTTGTATTTCTTTTAACCTGTTTCCGTATTTTTTTTGTTAAAGCTAGAAAAAACATAATGTAAAATATTTGTTTGAAATTCTGAAAATAAAACATTATTGTTAGAAAAAAATATATGTTTATTCTTTTTGAGTTTTGGTTAAAAGTATTATATTCATTCTTGAATTAACATGAGGGGTTATAATGTAAAACTAAAGTACAATTAAAATAGGTAAGTTCCTTAATTTTTGCATATGATAGAAAATGACAAAAATACCATCAATTCGTATATACAATTTCGTTAATTATCACTACTCATAATTTAATGGTGGAAAAATGAGTAGTACTAATAAAGAAGACTTGAGTGCGTTTAAGTCATTAATAGTCTATTAGTTTAGGAATAAATTAATATTTGTTATTCTATCTATAAAAACGTTTAAAAAATCAAATAGTACTACTTAAAGTTTTATTTTTATTTGTATAATAATATATTGTTGTATTAATAAATTTATTTATTAATTTTTGTCCATAATTATTCAGTCTCATATTTTCATTTTTGGATTATCTGCTAACACATTCATTTATCTTTAACTAATTTTTAAAATAGGTCTCACATTCCACTCCTATTTTATTATCAGTTAATACTCCATATAAAATGACTCACACTACATTAACTTTTTTCTTTACAGTTTTAATATTTGAAATGAGTCAAAATGGGATGAGTAATATCAAATGGATGAAATAGCATATTAATATAAAATTAGTATTATAACAACTCAATTAGTGGACTCTTAGGACATCAAGATATCACTATCGGTGTTCTTCGGATTCCCAAATCGAAAATCCTATACACTCCATTGCGGACTACTAGTACCATTAGAGAAGGCTAGTCACTACCATTGATTCAAGAGCATCGCGTGTTTTGCCAAATTTGTTGTTAATTTTCAGCACCAGCTCATTTCAATTTCTAGTTTCGTCCCTGCTACCAAATGAGCTTTTAATGCGTATTAAGCCTTTAATGCATATTAAGCCGCCAAACTAGTTCATTCTGTGATCTATAAATAGACCTAAAAATGGAAATTATAGCATAGCCATAATCAAGATGATTTGAGTTTTCCAAAAAAAAGAGAGCTACCTAGCTTTTTATTCATAAAAATGAGTTGTGTTAGCACGAAGCTCCCTTTGATTGATTTAAGCAACCTAGGAGAAAATGATTCTCCAAGGTGGGAATCAACCGAAATCCAAATTAGAGAAGCCCTTCAAGAATATGGGGGTTTTGAAGCTACATACATTAACCTTTTTTTTTAATTAACTTCATATATTTATATCATATATATGAAGGAGGAAATTACAAATCAACTCCTATAACAAGGAGGAAACACAAATTACGCCACCCAGGGTTCGAACTCGAGACCTCCAGGATGGACGCGGTATCCAGCACCCTTTACCGCTAGGCCAAGGGGCTTGGATGCTACATACATTAACCTTATTCCTCTTGAGTTTAAGAAATCGGTTGGTGATGGGATTCGGCAACTTTTCGATCTCCCTTTAGCCACCAAACTACTTAACAAAAATCCACACATACCTTTACATAGCTATGTTAGCCGAAACGATTCCGATGCACTCGTAGAAAGTATAGTCATTGATGGCGCCCTCTCGCCTCACGTAGTCGACACCTTCGCCAACCTCATGTGGCCAGATCAAGGCAATCCCACTTTCAGGTTTAATCCTTTTTTTTGTTTAATTTAATAATATTACCATCTTTATGACCATTTTTAATACATGTGGATCTACTAAAAAGGTTAATGTTGCTAATCTTTTGATGAATTGACTATTGAGATTCGTATAATAGTTTCTCTTATGATAGTTATGTACTAGTGTTCTACATAGTTCCTTTTTTACATTAATTTTTGTTGAATATTGTTTGTGTTTATTTGTAAACATCAATTGGGGTGTATTATATTTTAAGTTTTCATCTAACATTAAATTTTGACTAAAAAAATTGTGCATCAAGACATAATATTTCCTTCTTGATTGTACTATTGTAACAACAAAAGATAGACTATAATACTGTGATAAACTCTCTAAACTGGACAAGATTGTGAGGCGGATGGTGTTGGAGAGTCTTGGACTGGAAAAATACTTAGACGAACACATCAACTCCACAGATTACGTCTGTCGTGTCCAGAAGTACGAGGCGCCTCGAACACCTCACTCAACACTCGGATTACATTCCCATACAGACAAGAACATCATGACCATATTGCATCAACTCAATCATGTTAACGGTTTGCAGATTCATTCCAAAGATGGAAAAACTTGGATCCCTGCAGATCCAACATCACTCGATTCAATCATTGTCATGGTCTGGACCACTCTCTGTGTATGTTACTACTATCCTCGTTTACAAAAAATAATCTTATTTTTCCATTTTTTTACAGCTTACTCAAGACATGTATTTCCTTCATTTCACTAATTTCTAATTAAAATACACGTCATCTACTGTTGAGACTATTTCTTCATGAATGGAGATCATAATTTTTTTTAATAATTTGTTGGCCTATTCATTTGTAATGAATCTCGTATTTCACTTCACCGGTACGCATTATTTACTGGCATGGACAAACGGGCGACTACATGATCCATTCCACAGGGTGGTGGTTAGCGGGGATGAAACTTGATACACTATCGGATTATTTACGGTTGTGAAAGAAGGGTGCGTGATTAAGACTCCGGAAGAGTTGGTGAATGAAGATCACCCTTTTCTCTACAAGCCTTTTGATTACTATAAGTTCATTAATTTTACCACCACAGATGCTGGTAGGGCTTCGCCGGATCCTCTCAAGGAATATTGTGGAGCCTAAATTCCATGATTATCAGCTTAGATGTCTGCTTGTTTGGGTGTTTAATTTCTTGTTAGTTTACTGCTATAATAATAGAAGCTTCTGATGCTTCACATAAATGTGATAGATAAGCTCATTTTCGGGTTTTCTTTGTTGGTTCTTTCCCGGAACGCGAAAGAAGAGTTGAACCACATATTAGATAGATAGTATATATTTGGAATTTGTATTCATTCATAATGTCGAAATACATCCTCTTACTCTCCAACTCTCTATCCTCTAAAAAATTATTTTCAACATTATTTAGTTTTTGATATTTTGTAAAAATAAATATGAAAAGGTTCTTTGCTTCAAAAAAGAAATAGCTTGATCAACAAAAAGAGTAATATACTTCATATTTTAATGTTTCATTTATTTTTAAAAGAATCACAATTAATTAGAAAAACCTCCTCCTATCAGTATAATTCTAGTTTTACTTTTAAACTAGTATCACACCCATATATATGGATACATGGATTAATATATTTTTTAACATTGATATATATATGAGACAATAAATTAATTAAATGAAAGTAGAAACGTAATAAACTTGAAACAATTTAATCACAAATTATAATGTTCCATTATTGATGCCACAATCAGTGGAATCACAACACCGCCATTTAAGCTGCAAAATTCTACATTGGATCACATGAGATGAAAATTACATGTGCACATGCAATTTGAACCCAAGATCAATACTATATTATTATTCTATTGGAAAATTAGCTGATTAGTTTTCCACGCTTTAATATAACAAGCAATGACACCACCACCGTTCAAATTATAGATGTTTCTATAACTTGATATAGATATGATAATAAAGAAAATTATATAATTAATAAACCAATGGAATTAAGTTTATAGTTATATTTCTGTCTAGTACTCCCTCCGTTCCTTGTTAATAGAAGCATTTATTTTCGGCACGAAGTTTAAGAATAGTGTGTTAAATGGTTGGTGAAAAAAGTAGAGAATAAAATAAGAGAGAATAAATTTAAAAGGAGAATTAATTTTTGCCAAAAATAGAAATGATTCAATTAACTTAGAACTTCTCAATATAGAAAAATGACTATATTAACATGAAACGAAGGGAGTAGTAATGATTGATGAAATACTCCAATTAGATCCTTGAATTTGGTGACAGATCGAGAAATGTTTTCTGGAAGGGCGTAATTTCATCACAACAAAAAATGCGCTATTTACCGACGGAATTAGTCTCGTCGGTAACTACCGATGGAAATAGTGGGAACAAGCACGTTGGTATTTACCGACGGAAGCATTCGGTCGGGGAATCCGTCGGACAAATAAACCGACGGAATTTATTCTGTCGGTAAATATTACTGACATGATGTTTACAAACAGAAAAATATACCGATAGAATTTATTCTGTCGGTAAAATTGAGATTTACTGACGGAAAATTCCGTCGGTAATATAACTGTTTTTTGTAGAGCTTTATCTTATGTACGTCTTTTGATATCTTCTCTAACTCGACCTGCTACCTTCAAATCTGAATACGGCCCAAACCCGTTAACGATACGATATAATATGGGTTGATACGACACGAGAATGACCTGAACACAATATTATACGATTAAAACTTGATATTACACGATTAAACCTAATTTTAAATTGATTTATGAAAGAGAAGGTTTGTGCAGGCTCTTGTATTCAACTGATCAGGTGGTGATTCCCAACCTAGTTGTGTCGTTGGCACGGCGACCTAAGACCTGGTATCAACAATTTCCTTAACCCACATCTACTGGCTAGTATAGTGAGAGCAAGGGTCGAATCCCACAGAGATTGTGGTGATAATAAGGAAGGGGTTGGTTAGCTACCACTCTTGGGTTGAGGTTCTATCTAGACACAAACTAAGGGTGGACATGTACTCTACAGACTGGTAAGAAGTTCTCATATCGAAATCAGGCTATGCACGTGAAAGCTGGGTTGGTACGACTCTAGTGCATGTGAAAAGTGGATGTTTACTAAAAATAGGTAGACAGGGACATAAACGGATCTCCGGCCGAACTAGCTGATGAACTGCCAGATCCGCCAAATGTCTGACAAAAGTGGAAGGACAAAAGGTAGCTGATATGTAAAAGTGGTCCACAAATTTAGGAGTTGTCAATTGGCGGCTCATGGCCAGACCATTCTAGACTCAAGCCCATGACTAAAGTAGGCTAGATTGGGCTGCATTTTCTTTCTATAAATTTAGACTCAATCTAGCCCAAGTTAGGTTGGGTAACCTATAAATTAAATTATTATTTTATCAATTTTTTTAAATGTATTTTTGAAAGGTTTTTTTATTAAATTGTAGTACTCCAAATTAAAAATTATTTTATTTGAAAATTAAATCTTATATTCCTATAATTTTCTAATTTTAATTTTATTTCATATATATATATATATATATATATATATATTAGATGATTATTTAATCACGTTAAATATTACTCCTTTCGTCCCTTAAAAGTAGACACTTTTGGGATGACATGGGTTGACGTAAAATTGGTAAAAATATGAGAGAAATTGGGAGATAAAGTGATTGGAGTATTAGTGGAGAATGAACCTCACTTCATTAGAGAAAAAAGTCACCAAATATAGAAGTGGACTTTTTATATAAGACAGATGGAACATTAAATATGTATATTCAAATTTATCTTCCTATTATTATTTTTTAAAAAAGTTGCAAAGAGATTTTGAAAAATATATAAATAATTTGAGTGAATATAATTTTAAAAGGATTAAAATTAAAGTATAAATAATTAAAATAGTAGTAGAAGTATAGAGTTAGTTGTTGTGGGCCATATTTGAGCGTGTATTGGATTGGATTAGATTAGTTTGGTCCGTACTATCTTAACAAATATTCATGCTTACCCATCCCTAATAAATGAGCTTTTTAATAAATAATTAAACCGCCAATTGTTTGGCTTCCAAGATAAAATATTACCAAGATATAACTTAGAATTGAGTTGTGAGATTATTTTAGTCGTAGGGGTTAGCTATGACTAATTATCTCAAGATCCATCTAGGATTAAGTTGTAGGATTGAATCTCATGAAACAAACATACTACAAATTTAATCTTGGATACAATCTTGCAAACCGAACAGAGCATAGCCACAACCAAGATCTATAAACAACCCTATAAAATGGAAATTATACCATAACCACAACCAAAATCATTTGAGTTTTCCTACAAGAAGAGGCTACCTAGGTTTTTACTCATAAAAATGAGTTCTGTAAGCATGAAGCTCCCTTTGATTGATTTGACCAACCTAGGAGAAAATTACTGTTTATCAAATATTTTTGTAAAAAAATCATGTAATTTTAAATAATTTTTTTACAATAAATTAAAAAAATTTATTTATAGAATTAACTCATTTATATTCCTATAATTTTAATTGTAGTAATGGATGATTTTCCAATAATATAAATTATTTGAGGGAATGTAATTTAAACAAGATTAAAATTAAAGTATAAATTATTAAAGTCGTATAGAATTGGTTGTTGTAATTCCGATCTATGTTGACAAGTATTCATGCTTACCCATCCCTATCAAACAGGGACGAATATAGCCTAGGCCAAGCCGCGGCTTCAGCGGGGGCTTGGCTAGTGCCATCCGCATAGATTCGGTTACAATGTTTTATGCTTTATTTTATAGAGAAGCGGGGGCTTGGCCAGTGTCATCCACGTAGATTCGGTTACAATGTTTTTACGCTTTATTTTGTAGGGATTGAAGCAATTGATGAAAGAAGATGATGGAGAAAGAGAGGGGAGACGGGAGAGGGGAGATGATTATGACCTTGGGAATAGAGTTCACGTTTATCACCATTTTTTTGTTTTGTGAGTTTAGGAAAATAGGATAATTTAAAAACCGGCATAGGTTAACTCAGTTTTTTAGCCGGCAATAAATTTTGTTTTATTTAAGCACCCAAATTTTGATTAGTTAAATTAAATCCAATGTATTTACATGGATATATTTTCAACCCAAAAGTATAATTTAAGATTAAAGATAAATTAACAGAAATTGTATAAACAAAATACATTTCAAATTTAAATTTGGATAAGACTAATTTAATTGATTTGGAAGCATCATTAATTACATATATCTATGACTAATTTAACCCTATTCTTATTTATATGTAGTTTAAATAATATGTAATAATTTAATTTATTATTAAATATATTCACCTTAATAAGTATTTTAATGAATAAGTATTTATTCATTTTATTTAAACTATCACAATGATGTGAAGATAAATATATTGTTCCTTTTTCTACAAAGTAAAAATTAAGCTAAATACTCTTTTATTTGTAAATTCTATTTTATTATGTCATATATATTTTTAAAACCATTGGTATTTTACTATTTATTTCAACTTTTAATTTTGTAAGTATTTACATTAGTTGATCTTTCAAAGGGGAATAAATTATTAGTTTACAAAATAAATAAAAAAACGTGCCATTTAACTTCTTTAATATACTATATAATTTGTCATAAACATTTTTTATATTTTTCAAAGAATTTTTTTCTAATACTTCTTTATTTTATATAGAGTAATATACATACATTGATAAGATATCATATATTGAAATCTTATGTAATAAGAAACTATAAATATTGAATGATTTATGTGGATGTATGACATTGCTATAAATATTAATTAATCATATAATATAGGTCATTCGATGATGGTAGATTGTTGGACTCAAGAACATATAATACAATCTTCTAATGTATAGCTATTGGTGAATAAATTGATAAGATCATGAAAAATTGAAATTGTACAATAAATCACTATATTTTCAATATTTTAACTACTGAATTATTTTAATATTAATTCCATAATTAATTTTGTAGTGCATTAAAAAATATCATAATAGGGATGGTCCGATGATAGCAACATGTGGCACCTAACATGTGTCATATCCTTTATACGTATAAGTACTAGATATATTGATACAGTATATTGAAAATAAGTTTTAGACTCATATTATAAATTTATTTTATCATTAATACTATTTTGTTATATTTTATAGTTCATCAAATGATAATATAAGAGGTAATTCGATGATAGAAGGTCGTCGCACTCGACGTCCACCTATGTCAGTGACATATTCTTCAAGTGAAAGGGTAAAATATAATGCACTAGCAAAATTAATATAAAAATAATTTTATAATATAATTTATTATCATATTATTTTTAAATTTTAAATTTGATTAGTAAAATTAATTTAATTTATTATCACTATATTCACTATCTTTTTTTATTTTGTTTTTTGTATTTCTTTTAACCTGTTTCCGTTTTTTTGTTAAAGCTAGAAAAAATATAATGTAAAATATTTGTTTGAAATTCTGAAAATAAAACATTATTGTTACAAAAAAATATATGTTTATTCTTTTTGAGTTTTGGTTAAAAGTATTATATTCATTCTTGAATTAACATGAGGGGTTATAATGTAAAACTAAAGTACAATTAAAATAGGTAAGTTCCTTAATTTTTGCATATGATAGAAAATGACAAAAATACCATCAATTCGTATATACAATTTTGTTAATTATCATTACTCATAATTTAATGGTGGAAAAATGAGTAGTACTAATAAAGAAGACTTGAGTGCGTTTAAGTCATTAATAGTCTATTAGTTTAGGAATAAATTAATATTTGTTATTCTATCTATAAAAACGTTTAAAAATCAAATAGTACTACTTAAAGTTTTATTTTTATTTGTATAATAATATATTATTGTATTAATCAATTTATTTATTAATTTTTGTCCATAATTATTCAGTCTCATATTTTAAATTTTGGATTGTCTGCTAAAACATTCATTTATCTTTTTCTAATTTTTAAAATAGGTCTCACATTCCACTCCTAATTTATTATAAGTTAATACTCCATATAAAATGACGCACGTTACATTAACTTTTTTCTTTACATTTTTAATATTTGAAATGAGTCAAAATGGGATAAGTAATATCAAATGGAAGAAATACTATATTAATATAAAATCAGTATTATAACAACTCAATTAGCGGACTCTTAGGACATCAAGATATCACTATCTGTGTTCTTCGGATTCCCAAATCAAAAATCCTATACACACCATTGCGGACTACTAGTACCATTAGAGAAGGCTAGTCACTAACATAGATTCAAGAGCATCGAGTGTTTTACCAAATTTGTTGTTAAATTTCAGCACCAGCTCATTTCAATTTCTAGTTTCGTCTCTGCTACCTAATGAGCTTTTAATGCATATTAAGCCACCAAACTAGTTCAGTCTGTGATCTATAAATAGACCTAAAAATGGAAATTATAGCATAGCAATAATCAAGATCATTTGAGTTTTCCAAAAAAAAGAGAGCTACCTAGCTTTTTATTCATAAAAATGAATTGTGTTAGCACGAAGCTCCCTTTGATTGATTTAAGCAACCTAGGAGAAAATGATTCTTCAAGGTGGGAATCAACCGAAATCCAAATTCGAGAAGCCCTTCAAGAATATGGGGGTTTTGAAGCTACATACATTAACCTTATTCCTCTTGAGTTGAGGAAATCAGTTGGTGATGGGATTCGGCAACTTTTCGATCTCCCTTTAGCCACCAAACTACTTAACAAAAATCCACACATACCTTTCCATAGCTATGTTAACCGAAACGATTCCGATGCACTCGTAGAAAGTATAGTCATTGATGGCGCCCTCTCGCCTCACGTAGTCGACACCTTCGCCAACCTCATGTGGCCTGATCAAGGCAATCCCACTTTCAGGTTTAATCCCTTTTTTGTTTAATTTATTAATATTACCATCTTGATGACCATTTTTAATACATGTGGATCTACTAAAAAGGTTAATGTTGCTAATCTTTTGATGAATTGACTATTGAGATTCATATAATAGTTTCTCTTATGATAGTTATGTACTAGTGTTCTACATAGTTCCTTTTTTACATTAATTATTGTTGAATATTGTTTGTGTTTATTTGCAAACATCAATTGGGGTGTATTATATTTTAAGTTTTCATCTAACATTAAATTTTGACTAAAAAAATTGTGCATTAAGACATATTATTTCCTTCTTGATTATACTATTGTAACAGCAAAGATATACTATTATACTGTGAGAAACTGTCTAAACTGGACAAGATTGTGAGGCGGATGGTGTTGGAGAGTCTTGGACTGGAAAAATACATAGACGAACACATCAACTCCACATATTACGTCTGTCGTGTCCAGAAGTACGAAGCGCCTCGAACGCCTCACTCAACACTCGGATTACATTCCCATACAGACAAGAACATCATGACCATATTGCATCAACTCAATCATGTTAACGGTTTGCAGATTCTTTCCAAAGATGGAAAAACTTGGATCCCTGCAGATCCAACATCACTCGATTCAATCATTGTCATGGTCGGGACCACTCTCCGTGTATGTTACTACTATCCTCGTTTACAAAAAATAATCTTATTTTTCCATTTTTTTACAGCGTAATCAAGACATGTATATCCTTCATTTCACTAATTTCTCATTAAAATACACGTCATCTACAGTTGAGACTATTTTTTCATGAATGGAGATCATAATTTTTTTAATAATTTATTGGCCTATTCATTTGTAATGAATCTCGTATTTTACTTCACCGGTACGCATCATTTACAGGCATGGACAAACGGGCGACTGCATGATCCATTCCACAGGGTAGTGGTTAGCGGGGATGAAACTCGATACACTATCGGATTGTTTACGGTTGCGAAAGAAGGGTGCGTGATTAAGACTCCGGAAGAGTTGGTGAATGAAGATCACCCTTTGCTCTACAAGCCTTTTGATTACTATAAGTTCATTAATTTTACCACCACAGATGCTGGTAGGGCTTCGCCAGATCCTCTCAAGGAATATTGTGGAGCCTAAATTCCATGATTATCAGCTTAGATGTCTGCTTGTTTGGGTGTTTAATTTCTTGTTAATTTACTACTATAATAATAGAAGCTTCTGATGCTTCACATAAATGTGATAGATAAGCTCATTTCCGGGTTTTCTTTGTTGGTTCTTTCCCGGATCGCAAAAGAAGAGTCGAACCACATATTAGATAGATAGTATATATTTGGAATTTGTATTCATTCATAATGTCGAAATACATCCTTTTACTCTCCAACTCTCTATCCTCTAAAAAATTATTTTCAACATTATTTAGTTTTTGATATTTTGTAAAAATAAATATGAAAAGGTTCTTTGCTTTAAAAAAGAAATAGCTTGATCACCAAAAAGAATAATATACTTCATATTTTAATGTTTCATTTATTTTTAAAAGAATCACAATTAATTAGAAAAACCTCATCCTATATATATAACTCTATTTTTACTTTTAAGCTAGTATCACACCCATATATATGGATACGTGGATTAAGATATTCTTTAACATTGATATATATGAGACAATAAATTAATTAAATGAAATTAGAAACATAATAAACATGAAACAATTTAATCACAAATTATAATGTTCCATTATTGATGCCACAATCAGTGGAATCACAACACCGCCATTTAAGCTGCAAAATTCTACATTGGATCACATGAGATGAAAATTACATGTGCACATGCAATTTGAACCCAAGATCAATACTATATTATTATTCTATTGGAAAATTAGCTGATTAGTTTTCCACGCTTTAATATAACAAGCAATGACACCACCACCGTTCAAATTATAGATGTTTCTATAGCTTGATATAGATATGATAATAAAGAAAATTATATAATTAATATTACCGACAGAAGCATTCGGTCGGGGAATCCGTCGGACAAATAAACCGACGGAAGTTATTCTGTCGGTAAATATTACCGACGTGATGTTTACAAACGGAAAAATATACTGATAGAATTTATTCTGTCGTGAAAATTGAGATTTACCGATGGAAAATTGCGTCGGTAATTTAACTGTTTTTTGTAGCGCTTTATCTTATGTACGTCTTTTGATATCTTCTCTAACTCGACCTGCTACCTTCAAATCTGAATACGGCCCAAACCCGTTAACGACACGATATAATATGGGCTGATACGACACGAGAATGACATGAACACAATATTATACGATTAAAACTTGATATTACACGATTAAACCTAATTTTAAATTGATTTATGAAAGAGAAGGTTTGTGCAGGCTCGTGTATTCAATTGATCAGGAGATGATTCCCAACCTAGTTGTGTCGTTTGGACGACGACCTAAAACCTAGTATCAACAATTTCCTCAACCCACATCTACTGGCTAGTATAGTGAGAGCAAGGATCGAATCCCACAGAGATTGTGGTGATAATATGGAAGGGGTTGGTTAGCTACCACGCTTGGGTTAAGGTTCTTTCTAGACACAAACTAAGGGTGGACATGTACTCTACTGACTGGTAAGATGTTCTCATAGCGAAATCAGGCTAGGCACGTGAAAGGTGGGTTGGTACGACTCTAGTGCATGTGAAAAGTGGATGTTTACTAAAAATAGGTAGACATGGACATAAACGGATCTCCGACCGAACTAGCTGATGAACTGCCAGATCCGCCAAAAGTCTGACAAAAAGGGAAGGACAAAAGGTAGCTGAAAAGTAAAAGTGGTCCACAAATTTAGACCCAGGCCCATGACTAAAGTAGGCTAGATTGGGCTGCATTTTCTTTCTATAAATTTAGACTCAATCTAGTCCAAGCTAGGTTGGGTAACCCATAAATTAAATTATTATTTTATCAATTTTTTTTAAATGTATTTTTGAAATTTTTTGTATTAAATTGTAGTACTCCAAATTAAAAATTATTTTATTTGAGAATTAAATCTTATATTCCTATAATATTCTAATTTTAATTTTATTTCATATATATTTATTAGATGATTATTGAATCACGTTAAATATTACTCCTTTCGTCCCATAAAATTTGACACATTTGGGATGACATGGGTTGATGCAAAATTGGTAAAATATGAAAGAAATTGGGAGATAAAGTGATTGGACTATTAGTGGAGAATGAACCCCACTTCATTAGAGAAAAAAGTCACTAAATATAGAAGTGGAGTTTTTATATGAGACAGATGGAACATTAAATATGTATATTCAAATTTATCTTCCTATAACTATTTAAAAAAAAGTCAATTGCAAAGAGCTTTTAAAAAATATATAAATAATTTGAGTGAATATTATTTTAAAAGGATTAAAATTAAAGTATAAATAATTAAAATAGTAGTAGTAGTATAGAGTTAGTTGTTGTGGGTCATATTTGAGCGTGTATTGGATTGGATTAGGTTAGTTCGGTCCGTACTATCTTAACAAGTATTCATGCTTACCCATCCCTAATAAATGAGCTTTTTAATAAATAATTAAACCGCCAATTGTTTGGTTTCCAAGATAAAATAATACTAAGATATAACTTAGAATTGAGTTGTGAGATTATTTTAGTCGTAGGGGTTAGCTATGACTAATTATCTCAAGATACATATAGAATTAAGTTGTAGGATTGAATCTTATGAAACAAACATACTACAAATTTAATCTTGGATACAATCTTTGATCCGAACGAGAGGTCCAAGGCCCGGGCTGGCCCGAGCACGACTCCCCTTAAGCTGCCCGGAAGGCCCGTCACGAGATCTATGAGACAAAAGCTTTGGGAGGGCGTTTCAAGCTTCATCGAGAGAGCAATGGAGGAGGCAGATGGAACGCCCGGTCGGGCGAATCCACCCCTCCAAAACGCCTGATCGGGCGTTTGTGCGCTGAGTGTCGTCCACATTCCAGAGAGTTCGCCCGGTCGGGCGAACTCACCCTCCCAAAACGCCCGACCGGGCGTTTGACAAAGCCGCGGCGAGTCCAAAGAATTCGCCCGACCGGGCGATTTCACATGTCCAAAACGCTCGGCCGGGCGATTCAACTTTTGTAGCCGAATTTCTTATGTTTTAACCCTTTGTCTTGGGATTCCATCCCTAGGTATAAATACCATTTTGTAAGACTTTAGTTGGAGACTTGGATGAATGAAATTATGAAGACTCCTTTGAGAGCATCTCCCTTGTGAGATTTTTATCTAAATTTCTACATGTTAGGTTGCTTGGTTTATGTTTAATAGACTAGATCAAGTATAGGTATGCATTTATGGTTGTGTAGTCATGAATGTGGAGCCAATGGAGTATTTGCTTTGGGTGAAAGTAGCCTAGGATTGCCTTCATCTTTTTGAGGGAGGTCATAGGTTCCCAAAGAGGATTCCTCCCTCTTTACACTTTCTTCTCACCTCTTTTCTCTACATCAAAATCCATTTTGAGCCTAGTTTTTGTGGCTAGCTCAACTTATCTTTGTTTATCTTAACTAAAAATTGGAATCAAACACTAGTTTGGGTATTTCTTGGGCACATGGAAGGATTCCCTCACAAGGAACATTATCATTTGGTATCTAGAGCCTAGGTGCCTACCAAGTGTTTGATTTTAAACCTCTATGAAATTTCATTTTCCTTGTTTTTCCTTATTTCTTTTGTTTTAGCCTTTGCTTGTTTATTGGTCAATTGTTGTAGGATTGAGCTGATTTTTGGTGTGCATGAACCTTGATATATGAACTATTTTCTTGAAAAATCTCAGCAAAAAATTCCATCATTTGATGGGCCAAATTAATGTGTGAAGTTGCTGCCCTGTTTTGTGCCCTAGTTTGACAGATTTGGGGAAAACGTAAAATCGAGGGTCTTCTCGAAAACCTACTATATTGGGGATATTTTTTCCCTCATTCTAACCCTTTAATCTTGTTATCTACTAAGTTTAATCAATTTTGGGCTGGGTAGCCATATCAAAAAAATTCCTAAAGATCAGCCAAGAGTTACATAAATTTTCAGCTCAACTAAGTTTGTTTGTTAGCTTCCTTAGGCATTGAACCTTACTTTCACATGCTTGATTGGCTTTACTTGCTTGGTTATATTGAATATGTGTATACCTTGATTGATTTGTCTTAGCACTTGCATTTAGGAAGTTGGATATTGAGAGTGAGTGAACCTAGCCCTCACTATATTCTAAGCCTTGTTCCGAGTGACATTGGTGAGTGAATTGGCGGCGGGATTACCCATTGGGAAGTGAGTTCTTACTAAAATCTCCCCTTCTTGTGTGTGTGAGTGTGGATTTTACTAACCCCTAGGACTAGATCCTAGTTTATTTTTATTTCTTATTGTAGGTACCATTGTGAAACATATAATAATAACCTCAACATTTGGATTGTTTACGGTTGCGAAAGAAGGGTGCGTGATTAAGACTCCGGAAGAGTTGGTGAATGAAGATCACCCTTTGCTCTACAAGCCTTTTGATTACTATAAGTTCATTAATTTTACCACCACAAATGCTGGTAGGGCTTCGCCAGATCCTCTCAAGGAATATTGTGAAGCCTAAATTCCATGATTATCAGCTTAGATGTCTGCTTGTTTGGGTGTTTAATTTCTTGGTAATTTACTGCTATAATAATGAAGCTTCTGATGCTTCACATAAATGTGATAGATAAGCTCATTTTCGGGTTTTCTTTGTTGGTTCTTTCCTGGATCACAAAAGAAGAGTCGAACCACATATTAGATAGATAGTATATATTTGGAATTTGTATTCATTCATACTGTTGAAATACATCCTCTTACTCTCCAACTCTCTATCCTCTAAAAAATTATTTTCAACATTATTTAGTTTTTGATATTTTGTAAAAATAAATATGAAAAGGTTCTTTGCTTCAAAAACGAAATAGCTTGATCAACAAAAAGAGTAATATACTTCATAGTTTCATTTATTTTTAAAAGAATCACTATTAATTAGAAAAGCCTCCTCCTATATGTATAACTCTATTTTTACTTTTAAACTAGTATCACACCCATATTTATGGATACATGGATTACGATATTTTTTAACATTGATATATATGAGACAATAAACTAATTAAATGAAATTAGAAACATAATAAATATGAAACAATTTAATCACAAAATATAATGTTCCATTATTGATGCCACAATCAGTGGAATCACAACACCGCCATTTAAGCTGCAAAATTCTACATTGGATCACATGAGATGAAAATTACATGTGCACATGCAATTTGAACCCAAGATCAATACTATATTATTATTCTATTGGAAAATTAGCTAATTAGTTTTCCACGCTTTAATATAACAAGCAATGACACCACCACCGTTCAAATTATAGATGTTTCTATAGCTTGATATAGATATGATAATAAAGAAAATTATATAATTAATAAACCAATGGAATTAAGTTTATACTTATATTTCTGTCTAGTACTCCCTCCGTTCCTTGTTAATAGAAGCATTTATTTTCGGCACGGAGTTTAAGAATAGTGTGTTAAATGGTTGGTGAAAAAAGTAAGAGAGAATAAAGTAAGAGAGAATAAATTTGAAAGGGGAATTAATTTTTGCCAAAAATAGAAATGACTCAATTAACTTAGAACTTCCCAATATAGAAAAATGACTGTATTGACATGGAACGGAGGGAGTAGTAATGATTGCTGCAATACTCCAATTAGATCCTTGAATTTGGTGACGGATCGAGAAATGTTTTCTGGAGGGGCGGAATTTCTTCACAACAAACCCGTTAACGATACGATATAATATGGGTTGATACGACACGAGAATGACCTGAACACAATATTATACGATTAAAACTTGATATTACACGATTAAACCTAATTTTAAATTGATTTATGAAAGAGAAGGTTTGTGCAGGCTCTTGTATTCAACTGATCAAGTGGTCATTCCCAACCTAGTTGTGTCGTTAGCACGAAGTCCTAAGACCTGGTATCAACAATTTCCTCAACCCACATCTACTGGCTAATATAGTGAGAGCAATGGTCGAATCCCACAAAGATTGTGGTGATAATATGGAAGGGGTTGGTTTTCTACCACGCTTGGGTTGAGGTTCTATCTGGACACAAACTAAGGGTGGACATGTACTCTACTAACTGGTAAGAAGTTCTCATATAGAAATCAGGCTAGGTACGTGAAAGGTGGGTTGGTACGACTCTAGTGCATGTGAAAAGTGAAAGTTTACTAAAAATAGGTAGACATGGACATAAACGGATCTCCGATAGAACTAGCTAATGAACTGCCAGATCCGCCCAAAGTCTGATAAAAGTGTAAGGACAAAAGGTAGCTGAAAAGTAAAAGTGGTCCACAAATTTAGGAGTTGTCAATTGGCGGCGCATGGCCAGACCATTCTAGACTCAAGCCCATGACTAAAGTAGGCTAGATTGGGCTGCATTTTCTTTCTATAAATTTTGACTCAATCTAGCCCAAGCTAGGTTGGGTAACCTATAAATTAAATTATTATTTTATCAATTTTTTTAAATGTATTTTTGAAAGTTTTTTTATTAAATTGTAGTACTCCAAATTAAAAATTATTTTATTTGAGAATTAAATCTTATATTCCTATAATTTTCTAATTTTAATTTTATTTCATATATATATATTAGATGATTATTTAATCACGTTAAATATTACTCCTTTCGTCCCATAAAAGTAGACACTTTTGGGATGACATGGGTTGATGCAAAATTTGTAAAATATGAGAGAAATTGGGAGATAAAGTGATTGGAGTATTAGTGGAGAATGAACCCCACTTCATTAGAGAAAAAAGTCACCAAATATAGAAGTGGGCTTTTTATATAAGACAGATGGAATATTAAATATGTATATTCAAATTTATCTTCCTATAATTATTTAAAAAAAAGTCAATTGCAAAGAGCTTTTGAAAATTATATAAATAATTTGAGTGAATATAATTTTAAAAGGATTAAAATTAAAGTATAAATAATTAAAATAGTAGTAGAAGTAGTATAGAGTTAGTTGTTGTGGGTCATATTTGAGCGTGTATTGGATTGGATTAGGTTGGTTCGGTTCGTACTATCTTAACAAGTATTCATGCTTACCCATCCCTAATAAATGAGCTTTTTAATAAATAATTAAACCGCCAATTGTTTGGTTTTCAAGATAAAATAATACCAAGATATAACTTAGAATTGAGTTGTGAGATTATTTTAGTCGTAGGGGTTAGCTATGACTAATTATCTCAAGATCCATCTAGGATTAAGTCGTAGGATTGAATCTCATGAAACAAACATACTACAAATTTAATCTTGGATACAATCTTACAAACCGAACATAGCATAGCCACAACCAAGATCTATAAACAACCCTATAAAATGGAAATTATACCATAACCACAACCAAAATCATTTGAGTTTTCCTACAAGAAGAGGCTACCTAGGTTTTTACTCATAAAAATGAGTTGTGTAAGCATGAAGCTCCCTTTGATTGATTTGACCAACCTAGGAGAAAATTACTGTTTATCAAATACTTTTGTAAAAAAATCATGTAATTTTAAATAATTTTTTTACAATAAATTAAAAAAATTTATTTATAGAATTAAATCATTTATATTCCTATAATTTTAATTGTAGTAATGGATGATTTTCCAATAATATAAATTATTTGAGGGAATGTAATTTAAACAAGATTAAAATTAAAGTATAAATTATTAAAGTAGTATAGAATTGGTTGTTGTAATTCCGATCTATGTTGACAAGTATTCATGCTTACCCATCCCTATCAAACAGGGACGAATATAGCCTAGGCCAAGCCGCCGCTTCAGCGGGGGCTTGGCTAGTGCCATTCGCATAGATTCGGTTACAATGTTTTTATGCTTTATTTTATAGAGAAGCGGGGGCTTGGCCAGTGTCATCCACGTAGATTCGGTTACAATGTTTATACGCTTTATTTTATAGGGATTGAAGCAATTGATGAAAGAAGATGATGGAGAAAGAGAGGGGAGACGGGAGAGGGGAGATGATTATGACCTTGGGAATAGAGTTCACGTTTATCACCATTTTTTTTGTTTTGTGAGTTTAGGAAAATAGGATAATTTAAAAAGCGGCATAGGTTAACTCAGTTTTTTAGCCGGCAATAAATTTTGTTTTATTTAAGCACCTAAATTTTGATTAGTTAAATTAAATCCAATGTATTTACATGGATATATTTTCAACCCAAAAGTATAATTTAAGATTAAAGATAAATTAACAGAAATTGTATAAACAAAATACATTTCAAATTTAAATTTGGATAAGACTAATTTAATTGATTTGGAAGCATCATTAATTACATATATCTATGACTAATTTAACCCTATTCTTATTTATATGAAGTTTAAATAATATGTAATAATTTAATTTATTATTAAATATATTCACCTTAATAAGAATTTTAATGAATAAGTATTTATTCATTTTATTTAAACTATCACAATGATTTGAAGATAAATATATTGTTCCTTTTTCTACAAAGTAAAAATTAAGCTAAATACTCTTTTATTTGTAAATTCTATTTTATTATGTCATATATATTTTTAAAACCATTGGTATTTTACTATTTATTTCAACTTTTAATTTTGTAAGTATTTACATTAGTTGATCTTTCAAAGGGGAATAAATTATTAGTTTACAAAATAAATAAAAAAACGTGCCATTTAACTTCTTTAATATACTATATAATTTGCCATAAACATTTTTTATATTTTTCAAAGAATTTTTTTCTAATACTTCTTTATTTTATATAGAGTAATATACATACATTGATAAGATATCATATATTGAAATCTTATGTAATTGAGAAACTATAAATATTGAATGATTTTATGTAGATGTATGACATTGCTATAAATATTAATTAATCATATAATATAGGTCATTCGATGATGGTAGATTGTTGGACTCAAGCACATATAATACAATCTTCTAATACATAGCTATTGGTGAATAAATTGATAATATCATGAAAATTTGAAATTATACGATAAATCACTATATTTTCAATATTTTAACTACTGAATTATTTAAATATTAATTCCATAATTAATTTTGTAGTTCATTAAAAAATATCACAACGGGGATGGTCCGATGATAGCAACATGTGGCACCTAACATGTGTCATATCCTTTATACGTATAACTACTAGATATATTTTGATACAGTATATTGAAAATAAATTTTAGACTCATATTATAAAATTATTTTATATTAATACTATTTTGTTATATTTTATAGTGCATCAAATGATAATATAAGAGGTAATTCGATGATAGAAGGTCGTCGCACTCAACGTCCACCTATGTCAGTGACATATTCTTCAAGTGTATTAGCAACTAATATTTTCAAAACATATAGTATTAGATAATTACTTCATTAATATAATTTCAATTTTCAACAATAGTATAAATGATCATGTATTGATTTTTTTTATATTTCTCCATGTGCTATACTATACATAAAATATTTGTCATACCAAGCTTCAAATTATATTCCAAATCACAAAATTTAAAGTAATTGAAAAAAATGAAATAAAATATAATGTACATGAGAGATCCAAATTTAAAATGATATAATTTAATTAGTTATTAGAATATAAGGATAATTAAAAAAAATTGATGAAAAATTAATTTATACTACTAAATTGTTTTATGGATGAAAAACGTTAAGTAATTGAAAGAAAGGGTAAACTATAATGCACTAGCAAAATTAATATAAAAATAATTTTATAATATAATTTATTATCATATTATTTTTAAATTTTAAATTTGATTAGTAAAATTAATTTAATTTATTATCACTATATTCACTATCTTTTTTTATTTTGTTTTTTGTATTTCTTTTAACCTGTTTCCGTTTTTTTGGGTAAAGCTAGAAAAAACATAATGTAAAATATTTGTTTGAAATTCTGAAAATAAAACATTATTGTTAGAAAAAAATATATGTTTATTCTTTTTGAGTTTTGGTTAAAAGTATTATATTCATTCTTGAATTAACATGAGGGGTTATAATGTAAAACTAAAGTACAATTAAAATAGGTAAGTTCCTTAATTTTTGCATATGATAGAAAATGACAAAAATACCATCAATTCGTATATACAATTTTGTTAATTATCACTACTCATAATTTAATGGTGGAAAAATGAGTAGTACTAATAAAGAAGACTTGAGTGCGTTTAAGTCATTAATAGTCTATTAGTTTAGGAATAAATTAATATTTGTTATTCTATCTATAAAAACGTTTCAAAATCAAATAGTACTACTTAAAGTTTTATTTTTATTTGTATAATAATATATTATTGTATTAATCAATTTATTTATTAATTTTTGTCCATAATTATTCAATCTCATATTTTAAATTTTGGATTGTCTGCTAAAACATTCATTTATCTTTTTCTAATTTTTAAAATAGGTCTCACATTCCACTCCTAATTTATTATAAGTTAATACTCCATATAAAATGACGCACGTTACATTAACTTTTTTCTTTACATTTTTAATATTTGAAATGAGTCAAAATGGGATAAGTAATATCAAATGGATGAAATACTATATTAATATAAAATCAGTATTATAACAACTCAATTAGCGGACTCTTAGGACATCAAGATATCACTATCTGTGTTCTTCGGATTCCCAAATCGAAAATCCTATACACACCATTGCGGACTACTAGTACCATTAGAGAAGGCTAGTCACTAACATAGATTCAAGAGCATCGCGTGTTTTACCAAATTTGTTGTTAAATTTCAGCACCAGCTCATTTCAATTTCTAGTTTCGTCCCTGCTACCTATGAGCTTTTAATGCATATTAAGCCACCAAACTAGTTCAGTCTGTGATCTATAAATAGACCTAAAAATGGAAATTATAGCATAGCAATAATCAAGATCATTTGAGTTTTCCAAAAAAAAGAGAGCTACCTAGCTTTTTATTCATAAAAATGAATTGTGTTAGCACGAAGCTCCCTTTGATTGATTTAAGCAACCTAGGAGAAAATGATTCTCCAAGGTGGGAATCAACCGAAATCCAAATTCGAGAAGCCATTCAAGAATATGGGGGTTGTGAAGCTACGTACATTAACCTTATTCCTCTTGAGTTGAGGAAATCAGTTGGTGATGGGATTCGGCAACTTTTCGATCTCCCTTTAGCCACCAAACTACTTAACAAAAATCCACACATACCTTTACATAGCTATGTTAGCCGAAACGATTCCGATGCACTCGTAGAAAGTATAGTCATTGATGGCGCCCTCTCGCCTCACGTAGTCGACACCTTCGCCAACCTCATGTGGCCTGATCAAGGCAATCCCACTTTCAGGTTTAATCCCTTTTTTGTTTAATTTATTAATATTACCATTTTGATGACCATTTTTAATACATGTGGATCTACTAAAAAGGTTAATGTTGCTAATCTTTTGATGAATTGACTATTGAGATTCATATAATAGTTTCTCTTATGATAGTTATGTACTAGAGTTCTACATAGTTCCTTTTTTACATTAATTTTTGTTGAATATTGTTTGTGTTTATTTGCAAACATCAATTGGGGTGTATTATATTTTAAGTTTTCATCTAACATTAAATTTTGACTAAAAAAATTGTGCATTAAGACATATTATTTCCTTCTTGATTGTACTATTGTAACAGCAAAGATATACTATTATACTGTAAGAAACTGTCTAAACTGGACAAGATTGTGAGGCGGATGGTGTTGGAGAGTCTTGGACTGGAAAAATACATAGACGAACACATCAACTCCACAGATTACGTCTGTCGTGTCCAGAAGTACGAGGCGCCTCGAACGCCTCACTCAACACTCGGATTACATTCCCATACAGACAAGAACATCATGACCATATTGCATCAACTCAATCATGTTAACGGTTTGCAGATTCTTCCCAAAGATGGAAAAACTAGGATCCCTGTAGATCCAACATCACTCGATTCAATCATTGTCATGGTCAGGACCACTCTCCGTGTATGTTACTACTATCCTCGTTTACAAAAAATAATCTTATTTTTTCATTTTTTTACAGCGTAATCAAGACATGTATATCCTTCATTTCACTAATTTCTCATTAAAATACACGTCATCTACAGTTGAGACTATTTTTTCATGAATGGAGATCATAATTTTTTAAATAATTTATTGGCCTATTCATTTGTAATGAATCTCGTATTTTACTTCACCGGTACGCATCATTTACAGGCATGGACAATTGGGCGACTGCATGATCCATTCCACAGGGTAGTGGTTAGCGGGGATGAAACTCGATACACTATCGGATTGTTTACGGTTGCGAAAGAAGGGTGCGTGATTAAGACTCCGGAAGAGTTGGTGAATGAAGATCACCCTTTGCTCTACAAGCCTTTTGATTACTATAAGTTCATTAATTTTACCACCACAGATGCTGGTAGGGCTTCGCCAGATCCTCTCAAGGAATATTGTGGAGCCTAAATTCCATGATTATCAGCTTAGATGTCTGCTTGTTTGGGTGTTTAATTTCTTGTTAATTTACTGCTATAATAATATAAGCTTCTGATGCTTCACATAAATGTGATAGATAAGCTCATTTTCGGGTTTTCTTTGTTGGTTCTTTCTCGAATCGCAAAAGAAGAGTCGAACCACATATTAGATAGATAGTATATATTTGGAATTTGTATTCATTCATAATGTCGAAATACATCTTTTTACTCTCCAACTCTCCATCCTCTAAAAAATTATTTTCAACATTATTTAGTTTTTGATATTTTGTAAAAATAAATATGAAAAGGTTCTTTGCTTCAAAAAAGAAATAGCTTGATCAACAAAAAGAGTAATATACTTCATATTTTAATGTTTCATTTATTTTTAAAAGAATCACAATTAATTAGAAAAACCTCATCCTATATGTATAACTCTATTTTTACTTTTAAGCTAGTATCACACCCATATATATGGATACGTGGATTAAGATATTCTTTAACATTGATATATATGAGACAATAAATTAATTAAATGAAATTAGAAACATAATAAACATGAAACAATTTAATCACAAATTATAATGTTCCTTTATTGATGCCACAATCAGTGGAATCACAACACCGCCATTTGAGCTGCAAAATTCTACATTGGATCACATGAGATGAAAATTACATGTGCACATGCAATTTGAACCCAAGATCAATACTATATTATTATTCTATTGGAAAATTAGCTGATTAGTTTTCCAAGTTTTAATATAACAAGCAATGACACCACCACCGTTCAAATTATAGATGTTTCTATAGCTTGATATAAATATGATAATAAAGAAAATTATATAATTAATATTACCGACGGAAGCATTCGGTCGGGGAATCCGTCGGACAAATAAACCGACGGAATTTATTATGTCGGTAAATATTACCGACTTGATGTTTACAAACGGAAAAATATACCGATAGAATTTATTCTGCCGGTAAAATTGAGATTTACCGACGGAAAATTGCGTCGGTAATTTAACTGTTTTTTGTAGCGCTTTATCTTATGTACGTCTTTTGATATCTTCTCTAACTCGACCTGCTACCTTCAAATCTGAATACGGCCCAAACCCGTTAATGACACGATATAATATGGGCTGATACGACACGAGAATGACATGAACACAATATTATACGATTAAAACTTGATATTACACGATTAAACCTAATTTTAAATTGATTTATGAAAGAGAAGGTTTGTGCAGGCTCGTGTATTCAACTGATCAGGAGATGATTCCCAACCTAGTTGTGTCGTTTGCACGACGACCTAAGACCTAGTATCAACAATTTCCTCAACCCACATCTACTGGCTAGTATAGTGAGAGCAAGGATCGAATCCCACAGAGATTGTGGTGATAATATGGAAGGGGTTGGTTAGCTACCACGCTTGGGTTGAGGTTCTTTCTAGACACAAACTAAGGGTGGATATGTACTCTACTGACTGGTAAGAAGTTCTCATAGCGAAATCAGGCTAGGCACGTGAAAGGTGGGTTGGTACGACTCTAGTGCATGTGAAAAGTGGATGTTTACTAAAAATAGGTAGACATGGACATAAACGGATCTCCGACCGAACTAGCTGATGAACTGCCAGATCCGCCAAAAGTCTGACAAAAAGGGAAGGACAAAAGGTAGCTGAAAAGTAAAAGTGGTCCACAAATTTAGGAGTTGTCAATTGGCTGCGCATGGCCTGACCATTCTAGACCCAGGCCAATGACTAAAGTAGGCTAGATTGGGCTGCATTTTCTTTCTATAAATTTAGACTCAATCTAGTCCAAGCTAGGTTGGGTAACCCATAAATTAAATTATTATTTTATCAATTTTTTTTAAATGTATTTTTGAAATTTTTTTGTATTAAATTGTAGTACTCCAAATTAAAAATTATTTTATTTGAGAATTAAATCTTATATTCCTATAATATTCTAATTTTAATTTTTTTCATATATATTTATTAGATGATTATTGAATCACGTTAAATATTACTCCTTTCGTCCCATAAAAGTTGACACTTTTGGGATGACATGGGTTGATGCAAAATTGGTAAAATATGAAAGAAATTGGGAGATAAAGTGATTGGACTATTAGTGGAGAATGAACCCCACTTCATTAGAGGAAAAAGTCACCAAATATAGAAGTGGACTTTTTATATGAGACACATGGAACATTAAATATGTATATTCAAATTTATCTTCCTATAACTATTTAAAAAAAAGTCAATTGCAAAGTGCTTTTAAAAAATATATAAATAATTTGAGTGAATATTATTTTAAAAGGATTAAAATTAAAGTATAAATAATTAAAATAGTAGTAGTAGTATAGAGTTAGTTGTTGTGGGTCATATTTGAGCGTGTATTGGATTGGATTAGGTTAGTTCGGTCCGTACTATCTTAACAAGTATTCATGCTTACCCATCCCTAATAAATGAGCTTTTTAATAAATAATTAAACCGCCAATTGTTTGGTTTCCAAGATAAAATAATACTAAGATATAACTTAGAATTGAGTTGTGAGATTATTTTAGTCGTAGGGGTTAGCTATGACTAATTATCTCAAGATCCATATAGGATTAAGTTGTAGGATTGAATCTTATGAAACAAACATACTACAAATTTAATCTTAGATACAATCTTTGATCCGAACGAGAGGTCCAAGGCCCGGGCTGGCCCGAGCACGACTCCCCTTAAGCTGCCCGGGAGGCCCGTCACGAGATCTATGAGACAAAAGCTTTGGGAGGGCGTTTCAAGCTTCATCGAGAGAGCAATGGGGAGGCAGACGGAACGCCCGGTCGGGCGAATCCACCCCTCCAAAACGCCTGATCGGGCTTTTGTGCGCTGAGTGTCGTCCACATTCCAGAGTGTTCGCCCGGTCGGGCGAACTCACCCTCCCAAAACGCCCGACCGGGTGTTTGACAAAGCCGCGGCGAGTCCAGAGAATTCGCCCAACCGGGCGATTTCACATGTCCAAAATGCTCGGCCGGGCGATTCAACTTTTGTAGCCGAATTTCTTATGTTTTAACCCTTTGTCTTGGGATTCCATCCCTAGGTATAAATACCATTTTGTAAGACTTTAGTTGGAGACTTGGATGAATGAAATTATGAAGACTCCTTTGAGAGCATCTCCCTTGTGAGATTTTTATCTAAATTTCTACATGTTAGGTTGCTTGGTTTATGTTTAATAGACTAGATCAAGTATAGGTATGCATTTATGGTTGTGTAGTCATGAATGTGGAGCCAATGGAGTATTTGCTTTGGGTGAAAGTAGCCTAGGATTGCCTTCATCTTTTTGAGGGAGGTCATAGGTTCCCAAAGAGGATTCCTCCCTCTTTACACTTTCTTCTCACCTCTTTTCTCTCCATCAAAATCCATTTTGAGCCTAGTTTTTGTGGCTAGCTCAACTTACCTTTGTTTATCTTAACTAAAAATTGGAATCAAACACTAGTTTGGGTATTTCTTGGGCACATGGAAGGATTCCCTCACAAGGAACATTATCATTTGGTATCTAGAGCCTAGGTGCCTACCAAGTGTTTGATTTTAAACCTCTATGAAATTTCATTTTCCTTTTTTTCCTTATTTCTTTTGTTTTAGCCTTTGCTTGTTTATTGGTCAATTGTTGTAGGATTGAGCTGATTTTTGGTGTGCATGAACCTTGATATATGAACTATTTTCTTGAAAAATCTCAGCAAAAAATTCCATCATTTGATGGGTCAAATTAATGTGTGAAGTTGCTGCCCTGTTTTGTGCCCTAGTTTGACAGATTTGGGGAAAACGTAAAATCGAGGGTCTTCTCGAAAACCTACTATATTGGGGATATTTTTCCCTCATTCTAAACCCTTTAATCTTGTTATCTACTAAGTTTCATCAATTTTGAGTTGGGTAGCCATATCAAAAAAATTCCTAAAGATCAGCCAAGAGTTACATAAATTTTCAGCTCAACTAAGTTTGTTTGTTAGCTTCCTTAGGCATTGAACCTTACTTTCACATGCTTGATTGGCTTTACTTGCTTGGTTATATTGCCTATGTGTATACCTTGATTGATTTGTCTTAGCACTTGCATTTAGGAAGTTGGATATTGAGAGTGAGTGAACCTAGCCCTCACTATATTCTAAGCCTTGTTCCGAGTGACATTGGTGAGTGAATTGGGGGCGGGATTACCCATTGGGAAGTGAGTTCTTACTAAAATCTCCCCTTATTGTGTGTGTGAGTGTGGATTTTACTAACCCCTAGGACTAGATCCTAGTTTATTTTTATTTCTTATTGTAGGTACCATTGTGAATGCCACCTCGTACTAGATCCACCACGATGGGGGACCCGCAACCGGGTGCGAGCACGAGTCTTAGTGTGGCGGGGGATGAGTTGAAAAGCTTGATGGAAAAAATTATGACGGATTTGGGGGATCTAAAAGAAATCCAAACAACAATGCATGTCACTCAAGATGCTATGTTCGGGGATTTGAAGGAACTCAAGGAGAACCAAGTATCCATCCATGAAAACCAAACTTTTCTCCACGACGAGCTCAACGCTTTGAAGGCCTTGCGACTATCAAGGTCAAACACCCATAGGAGCAATCACACACATCATGATGCCTCCGAGGGGAGTAATGGAAAGGAAGAACCCTATGGTTAGTACGATCATGGGGGGCGTGGAGGACAAGGAGGAGGACGGAATGGGAATAGGAATGGTAGGTTTGGGAACATGATGGGCGGACGAGGGAATGGAAACATGGGGCACCATGGGTGGGATGGTAGGTATAGAAGGAATAGAAAATATGAGGAGGTGGAGATGGAGCCGAGGTATGATGATCCCACCAAATCTATCAAGCACACATTTCCCGAGTTCCACGGCAAGTTTGATCCCGAAGCCTACTTGGAATGGGAGTCCCAAATGGGCAAAATTTTCTCACTCCATAACTTTTCGGAAGGTGATAAGGTGAAGGTGGCCATACCCGAGTTTCGTGGCAATGCGGATACATGGTGGAATGATACGATGAGGAGGAGAAGGATGGTTAGGGGAGGAGAAGTGGGATCGTGGGCAGAGTTGTGTGAGCTCATGAGGACTACCTTTGTACCAAAGTTCTATTTCCTCCGACTTCGAGGGGAGTTTCAAGATTTGAAGCAAGGGACGAAGAGCGTAATGGAGTACTACTATGAACTCCTATCATTGATGAGCAAGGTAGGGGTGGAGGAGCGAGAAGAGGCGACTCAAGATCGATTTATCCATGGTCTTAACATCAACTTGAAGCACAAGGTGCAAGTGGAAGCATTGAGGGAAATTTCCTTGGATGAGGTGATTGGGTTTGCCGACACTTTTGAGAGGTAAAGTAAGGAGTTGGTTTCTAGTCGGGCTAAATGGGCTTCTAGCTAAACCGGAGGGACGGGGACTAGCAAGTGGAGCGCTCCCAGCAAGAAGGTGGAAAACACGGCTAATCCAAATACACAAGGGAGACTGACCGTGAAGGCTTTACCGGGTACTCAACCTATTAAAGCTATAGCCCCTATGGAAGACAAGAAGGTTCAATGTTTCAAGTGCAAGGGGTCTGGCCATTATGCACGTGAGTGCCCAAACCAACGGGTAATGGTTATCGGGCAAGATGGTAGCGTGTATAGTGAGGAAGATGAAGAAGAAGGGAAGGGTGTGGGCACTAAAGAAGTGAGCCCGGACACCGACATAGCTTTTTCTAGTGGCGATGATGAAGATACACCCTTAAGGGCTATGGTTGTACTCTGAATGCTCAATGTACAACCCAACCTTGAGGAGCATAAGGAGCAAAGGTGCAACATCTTTCATATGAAGTGTAAGGTGAAGTCCAAGACGTGCTTGGTCATCATAGATGGAGGGAGTTGTACAAATGTGGTGTGTGACCGGTTGGTGGCCAAGTTGGGATTGAAGGTACTTAAACACCCAAACCCCTACAAATTGCAATGGTTAGGGGATTCCGGGGAGTTGAAGGTGAAGGCTCAATGCAAAGTTCCATTGAAGATTGGGGAAGTTGAAGAAGAAATCATATGTGATATCATTCCTATGATGGCATGTCATGTTTTGCTAGGGAGGCCATGGGAGTTTGATAGAAGGGCCGACAAAAATGGCTTCACGAATGAGTATTTCTACATGCTCAACGGGGTGAAGGTTCGTTTGAAGCCATTGCTACCTAGTGCCGTGTTTGAGGCTAGCTAACATCTACAAAAGGAAAGATAGAGAGATAAGGAAAAAAGGCTAGTAAAAGAATGTGAGCTAAAAAAGCCAAGTGAGAGTGGGGGTGGTGAGAGAAAAATAAAAACGTCCAAAGGAGAGCACCCACAAACAAGAGAGGGAAATGAATGTTTGGTAGCTAGTAAAACCGACCTTGGGTGGGCACTAAACAATCACCTCTCCGTTCTACTCATGGTCCGTAAGGATTTGTGCTTAGCTACTAACCTTGACCCGTGTCCTTTGATTGTCCAAAGTGTGTTGTAGGAATTTGAAGATGTATTCCCGGAGGAACTCCCGAGTGAACTCCCTCCCATGAGGGGGATCGAGCATCAAATTGACTTTTTGCCGGGATCATCACTCCCAAACCGGGCCGCATACAAGGCGAATCCCAAGGAGACACAAGAGCTACAAAGGCAAGTCGAGGAACTCCTTGCCAAAGGTCTAATTCGTGAATCTCTATCTCCTTGTGCCGTACCCGTCATTCTTGTACCTAAGAAAGACGGTAGTTGGAGGATGTGTGTCGATTGTAGGGCAATTAACAAAATCACCATCAAATATAGACACTCTATACCTAGGTTAGACGACATGTTAGAGGACCTTTGTGGCTCTATATGTTTCTCTAAAATTGATTTGGCTAGTGGATATCACCAAATTCGCATGAAAGAATAAGATGAATGGAAAACTGCTTTTAAAACCAAATTTGGCTTGTATGAATGGATTGTGATGCCTTTTGGTTTAACTAATGCCCCTTCTACATTCATGCGTTTGATGAATCATGTGCTTCGTCCTTTTATTGGGAAATTTGTGGTGGTATATTTTGATGATATCTTGATTTATAGTCGTAGTGTTGAAGAGCATGCTAGTCATCTTCGGAATGTGCTTGAAGTGTTGAGAATGCATGTTTTATATGCCAAGTTGCCTAAATGCACTTTTTGTGTTGAGGAAGTTGTGTTTCTTGGTTTTGTTGTGGGAAAGGACGGAGTGCGGGTAGATGAAGAAAAGGTGAAAGCCATTAGGGAATGGCCGACACCTAGGAATGTGAGTGAGGTTAGGTCTTTTCATGGCCTTTCTAGTTTCTATAGGAGGTTTGTTAGGGATTTTTCCACAAAAGCTTCACCCTTGAACCACCTTTTCAAAAAAAATGTTGAGTTTAAGTGGGGGGAGGAGCAAGAGAGAGCGTTTAATACTTTGAAAAATGACCTCACACATGTTCCCTTACTAGCACTCCCTAATTTTGATAAAACTTTTGAACTTGAGTGTGATGCAAGTGGTGTGGGGATTGGGGGAGTTCTCATGCAAGAGGGTAAACCCATAGCTTATTTCTCGGAAAAACTAAATCAAGCCCAATTGAACTACCCCACGTACGACAAGGAGTTGTATGCTATAGTTCATTGCCTTGAGAATTGGCAACACTACTTGATGCACAAGGAGTTTGTGATACACACGGATCATGAGTCTATTAAGTTCTTAGGAGGGCAACATAAACTTGATAAAAGACATGCTAAATGGAGTGTTTTCCTGGAGACTTTTCCCTATGTCATTAGGTATAAGAAGGGAAAGGACAATGTGGTTGTCGATGCTCTTTCTAGGAAACCTTTTGAGACCTTGCATGATAGTGCTTTACTTATGAGTGATACCGTGTGTTTGAGAAAACGTGTGCTTGCTATGTGTGCCTCCAATTATGTTGGATTTGAGTTTATTAAAGACCTTTATGAGCATGATCATGACTTTTCTTCTATTTACGGAGCTTGTGAAAAAGGTGCTTTTAATAAATACTATAAGTTGGATGGCTATCTTTTTAGAGAGAATAGGGTGTGCATACCTTCATGCTCTTTGAGAAATTTGTTGATTAAGGAGGCTCACCTAGGGGGCCTAATGGGTCATTTTGGGTTGCTTAAAACCTTTGACATACTAAGTGAGCATTTCTTTTGGCCTTGCATGAAGAAGCATGTTGAAAAGTTTTGTAGTAGTTGTTTAGAGTGTAGGCAAGCCAAGTCTAAATATAACAATTATGGTCTTTACACCCCTTTGCCTACTCCTACACATCCTTGGGTAGACTTGTCCATGGACTTTGTTCTAGGTCTCCCAATGTCTCCTCAAAAAAATGATAGCATCTTTGTGGTGGTGGATAGGTTTTCCAAAATGGCTCACTTCATTCCATGTCGGAAGACAAGTGATGCCAAATTCTTTGCTAGTTTATTTTTCAAGGAGGTTGTAAGAATCCATGGGGTCCCAAAAACTATTGTAAGTGATAGAGACGTCAAATTTTTGAGTTTCTTTTGGAAAACACTTTGGGGTAGGATGGGTACCAAACTCCTTTTCTCTACCACCGCACATCCCCAAACGGATGGTCAAACGGAAGTTGTAAGCCGTTCATTGGGTACTCTTCTCCGTGCCTTGGTTTTTTAAAATAAAGCTTCTTGGGAAGAATATTTTCCTATAGCCGAGTTTGCTTATAATAGGACCATACATTCCACCACCCAACAATCCCCTTTTGAGGTTGTATATGGTTTCAATCCTCTCACCCCGTTGGATTTTTCCACGGCCGATTTGCCTTTATCTTATATGGTTGATGTAGGTGGGATGGAGAAGGCTAAGTTTGTGCAAGACTTGCACACTCGAGTGCAAGAACGAATCCGCAAGATGGGAGAACAAGTAGCTCAAAAGGTGAACAAAGGGCGGAAGAAAATATTGTTCAACCCCGGAGATTTGGTGCGGGTACACTTTCGGAAAATACGTTTTCCCGACAAAGCAAGATCCAAGCTTGCCCCGCGAGGGGATGGCCCATTTATGGTCCTAGAGCGTGTGAACGACAATGCCTATATCATTGATCTTCCCGGTGAGTATAACGTGAGTTGTACCTTTAATGTGGCTCATTTGAGCCCGTTTGATTTTTTAGGGGACGGCCCAGATTTGAGGAGAAATCCTTCTCAAGAGGGAGAGGATGATACGAACGAGAGGTCTAAGGCCGGGCTGGCCCGAGCACGACTCCCCTTAAGCTGCCCGGAAGGCCCGTCACGAGATCTATGAGACAAAAGCTTCGGGAGGGTGTTTCAAGCTTCATCGGTAGAGCAATGGAGGAGGCAAACGGAACGCCCGGTCGGGCGAATCAACCCCTCCAAAACGCCCGATCGGGCGTTTGTGCGCTGAGTATCGTCCACATTCCAGAGAGTTCGCCCGGTCGGGCGAACTCACCCTCCCAAAACGCCCGACGGGGCGTTTGACAAAGCCGCGGCGAGTCCAGAGAATTCGCCCGACCGGGCGATTTCACATGTCCAAAACGCCCAGCCGGGCGATTCAACTTTTGTAGACGAATTTCTTATGTTTCAATATAGGTATGCATTTATGGCTGTGTAGTCATGAATGTGGAGCCAATGGAGTATTTGCTTTGGGTGAAAGTAGCCTAGGTATGCCTTCATCTTTTTGAGGGAGGTCATAGGTTCCCAAAGAGGATTCCTTCCTCTTTACACTTTCTTCTCACCTCTTTTCTCTCCATCAAAATCCATTTTGAGCCTAGTTTTTGTGGCTAGCTCAACTTATCTTTGTTTATCTTAACTAAAAATTAGAATCAAACACTAGTTTGGGTATTTCTTGGGCACATGGAAGGATTCCCTCACAAGGAACATTATCAATCTTGCAAACCGAATAAAGCATAACCACTACCAATATCTATCAACAATTTCCTCAACCCACATCTACTGGCTAGTATAGTGAGAGCAAGGGTCGAATCCCACAGAAATTGTGGTGATAATCTGGAAGAGGTTGGTTAGCTACCACGTTTAGGTTGAGGTTCTATCTAGACACAAACTAAGGTTGGACATGTACTCTACTGACTGGTAAGAATTTCTCATATCGAAATCAGGCTAGGCACGTGAAATGTGGGTTGGTACGACTCTAGTGCATGTGAAAAGTGGAAGTTTACTAAAAATAGGTAGACAGGGACATAAACGGTTCACCGACCGAACTAGCTGATGAACTGCAAGATCCGCCAAAAGTCTAACAAAAGTGGAAGGACAAAAGGTAGCTGAAAAGTAAAAGTGGTCCACAAATTGGATGTGGATGTTGTCTTCTGATACGCTCAGATTTTGCACGGTTTTAAGGCCATCTTTTGGTACATTTTCAATGTCAAAGTTGCATTACACGTTCATTATTTGCATATTTTATCCATTTTGGTGTTTTGGCATGTTTTCACAGCAATTAAATATTGAGTTTCTTCCCCAAAATTGAAGCAGCAACTTCTCTCCCTCTCTGCTTCTCTCGTCTCTCTCAAATCAAAATCTGGACAATCCCCAAATCCACGTCACGCTATTTCTCTCTCTCACATTAACCACCCCAAAATCAGTTTTCTCTCAATTCGGCGCAACTTCCTCTCTTCTCTCGCTGCTGCGACAAATCGAGCACCCAAGCTCCGTGAGCCGTCACGCCGCCAATTCTCCTTCTCGATGCTAGCGGTTTTGGGATTTGGCTAAAACTGAGCATACTATATTGTGATGCAGGAAACGTGGAGCAGCAGATTTGTTGAAGAATACGTCACAAATGAAATGGGCGGGCTGCGAAAGAATTGGTTTTGGGCTTCTCAAAGTCACTTCATTTAAAAGGAAAAGTTAGACTAGAAAAGAGTAATTGTTTCGTCCAAAATATAAATTTATTTTCCATCGTCTATAGCACATATCTCGTTTCTTCGATTTCCAGTCGCATCTTTCTCATTGGTCATAAATTGAGTCCCTCTAATGTTTAAAGAACTAGGGCTTAAAAAATAGACTTGGTTGTACAAACAACGTCAACAACAGAGGGAGTATATTTGTCAATTAATTTATTATGCCCTGTGATATTATTATTATTATTATTATTATTATTATTATTATTATTATTATTATTATTATTATTATTATTATTATTATTATTTAGTTAGTTAATTATAGATTTGCATATATCTTTTTCATATCTTTTATCTTGCTCGTTAAGTTAGTATCCACTATTATAAATAGTGGACATTGTTAGTCATTTTAATCAATTCAAGAAATATCAATTATCATTCTATTTTATTTTCTCTTATTCTCTTTCCTTTCAAACGTGCAAAACGCACAAAACCCTAATTTTGACGCCGAATTGATAGACGGGCAAAAGCTCCCGCGACGTTCGACGCAAAATCTACGAGTTAAGGAACTTCTTCCTTAACACCCTGTGCGCAGACCCTCAATCTCCATTTCCAGTAACAACTCTATTGTCGTCGTATTCCAATAATCTTCTTATCACAAATCAGCTTCTAATCTTGGATCGTTCTCTACTACTCGCTCAGTTGGAGGGGGCAACCATGGCTTTTTCCGGCCAACCCTTAGGACAAATTCGACCCTCTTGGAGGGGCAACCGGCCCCTCCTACAGTCCTGCCCTCACCCCCGGATCCGCCATCCATGGATCTTGTTTTTGGCAGATATACATAGAAAATAATTGGCGGAATTAACACCACGGAAAATGTAAACGTCCCATGTATTTAATTATTTCAGTTTGTACACTATAGTTCTATCATATATTAATCAAAATAAAATATCACCATTATATAATAAGGAGCTTAAGCCCATACTAAGTTAGAGCACATTTAAAAAAGGAAAGTTTTCAATAGTTTCTCTTTTACTTTTTTCACTTCTCTTTTGGACCCCACATTTCACTAACACTACTTCTCTCTTACTTTTTCTTTTCTACTAATAATATGGACCCCACATTTCACTAACACTACTTCTCTCTTACTTTTTCTTTTCTCTGTTACTAATAATTCTATATTAAAACTTGTGTGATTCACAATGTGTTCTATTTTTCATGGACGAATGGAGTAATATATTTCATGTGTTACGATTAAATTACGAGTGATGTTAAGTAGTCGCACAAATTCAAATTTTATAAAATAAAATTAATATTTTATTAAATCAAATAATTAATTATTCTATATGAATATTATTTGAATTATTAATTTATAGGGGTCGAGTGGCTGAGGTAGGCTTGAAGCTCCAAAAATACTCCCAGCAGTTCAAATTATTGATTTCTTTTTGGTCGTTGTTTTGCGAAAATGATAATAAATAGTTAAAGTGAATAAAAATTAAAGTAAAAGAGAGAATAATATAAAAAAAGTTTCTTATAACTCTTTTTTTCTAAACATGTGCTGACAAGTAGTAAATTATTTAAAATGGAAGAGTACATTTTTTATTTTGTTATAGATACAGACAGATAGACCGCAGAGAGCAAATATCTTAGAAGGAATTATTTTTCTAGATTCGTTGAGTACGTGAGATAGTAACTGAGAGTACTCTGTTACCCAGTTTTGGGCTTAATTATAAAATAAATGGGCCTTGTCTTGGTGTTTCACTTAAGAAACGAAATTTAGTTGGATACCTTTACCATCTTATATTTATAAAGTTCAATCTTATTGGATATATTGCAACCCAAAAGAATATATTGGATGTATGCGTTTATTATGAATAATATAAAATTAATAAAATAAAAACTAAATATTTAAAGGGTGAACGGATCAAATGAATTGATATATAATAGTAATATATTAAAATCCATCAAGATAAACAATAATTAATTTGAATTCTTTTGTTGATGAATAGCTGATCATGTAGCAAGACAGTATGCAAGTAATTTGCATATGTTAAAGAAATTAGTCAAATACATGTCTTAATTAGATAAAATAAGTTTATCATAATTCTCCGCCACTATAACAAAAATAACCGTTAAAGACATTTTTAATACAATTTAGGATGCTAATGTGTGTTTTTAAATATGCCACCAACGCCTTAAAAAACGTCTTTATTATTGACGTTCCAGCTAAAATTACAGGAGGCAAATAGAAGCGTCATAAAAAAATAAAAGATTAAGTTAATTTGTCATAAATTTAAGAATATTTTCTTTTACATCCTAAATTGTTGTTATTTCTAAAAATTTTCTAACGAAAATAATTGCAATCTCAATTTTGGTGTTATTAAAAGTTAAGTTTTTTTAGTGCTGTGTCAAGTATATTTAATTTTACTTCTTCAAAAGAATTGAAAAATAAAATACTCATTTATAAATCTGTTGATAAGCATATTCTTATTGCGAAATTAAGGTCGTCTTTTTCTCGATACATCATGACACTTGATCTCTTATTACCTATAATCCCTACAATTCTAGCACTTTATTTATTCCCTACAATCTCTTATTACCTATAATCCCTACAATTCTAACACTTTATTTCTCGATACATCATGACACTTGTATAATGACACTTCAGATTTTTGGGCCTAATTGAGAACTAAGATACATTATTAGCCAACCACTCATTTTTATTAAATGAGTGGTCCAGAATTTGCCACGTGGAATTTATTTAAGGATTAATTAATTATAAAAGGGCATAATGGTAATTTCAGTTATTCATTCATCATCGGCAACAGACTCAGTTTTCTCGCTCTGCGACGGTGTGGATGACCCCGCGTCCTCCTCCTCCGCCTTGTGCGGCTCGTCGGTCGCCGATGCAGGCTCCGGAGCAACCGCCGACTCTCCAGATCTGGCCTTCACGGTGTCAAGCATCCGCTTGCTAATTTCCTTGGAATAGACCTGCAAAATCTCGATCCATTCGTCATCAGCGGACACTGCATTTCCGGCGACCTCGAAGGCCTCCTGCTCGATGAGCTTGGCGGCTTCGACCGCTTCTTCGCGCGACACGGTGCCGTATCGCTTGGAGAGAATGGAGGGGAAGAGAGGGTTTCAATTAGACGGTTCTTCACTACCTCGCGCGTGCGGTCGGTCGGTGGCCAGATGCTGAAGGAAACGTTGGGGTAATTGTCGGCGGCGTCAGTGGCATTTGAACTTTTTGCAAGCTTAATTATTGATTCGCTTATAGAATTGGAAGTTTTAGGGTTTGGATTATCAATTGTATTGGATGTGAGCTGGATTGGGGAATCAAGCTTAATCATAATGCATTCTAGGTGTTTGGTGATATTTCCCAGTTGGGAATTAGTTGCTAAGAGTTAGATTCAAGATTTAGCTATCTCTCTTTTTAATGTCAACTACATATATAATCTATGTCAACTACATATACAATTCATGTCAACTACACACATATAATGTCAACTATGTGTACAATCCATGTCAACTACGTATACAATTCATGTCAACTACATATAAAATTTGTGTCAACTATACACATATAATGTCAACTATGTGTACAATCCATGTCAATTACATATATAATCCATGTCAACTACATATATCTACATATATTATATGTAAAACGTTGTTGTTGACCAAAATAATATAGGTCGTTGACATGAAAATATTTATTGTTACCATTAATTATTTATAAAATGTAGCTGTTGACATAATAGTTGACATAAAAAACGTTTTCTGTTGACATCGTAGTCGACATAATGTCTGTAGTTGACATCGCGCGAAAATGACAATTATGCCCCCTAGTTGACACAATGTCTCCGTAGTTGACATCGCGCGAAAATTATGAATGAGTGGCTGAAAATGCATCTTAGTTCTCAATTAGGCCCAAAAATCTCAACCTAACAGGACCACATGTATATATTTGACATCAGCCTCGTTGACATAATTTGTACACTCCGTTGACATCAGTTTGTATAGTTTGTATTATAGAGAGTTTGTATTTGATCGCACCTCTCCTTATATATATATATATATATATATATATATATAGTTGTGATCATATGATAACCCCTAAATCACGTAATAACCCTATAACCAAATTTGAACCACACATATTTTCTAATATTGTGGTTGAGATTCAAACCTAGATTTACTTCATAAAAAAAAGCGCGGGGGTAAATATGTCATTTTCATCATTTAATTTCTGAATTCCGCCAAATATCACGTAAAATGGTAAAATGATATATGTTATGTTTATTGCATAGAATGATAGTTTTGTCGGATAGAATGATACTCTGAGTTGATAAAATGATAATATGTCATTTCCCTCATTTAATTTCTGAATATCGCCAAATATCACGTAAAATGATAAAATGATATATGTTAGGTTTATTGCATAGAATGATAGTTTTGCCGGATAGAATGATACTCTGAGTTGATAAAATGATACTTTTTGACTAACTGATAAAATGATAAAATGATATATGTTAGGTTTATTGCATAGAATGATAGTTTTGCCGGATAGAATGATACTCTGAGTTGATAAAATGATACTTTTGACTGACTGATAAAATGATATACGTTAGGTTTATTGTATAGAATGATAGTTTTGCCGGATAGAATGATACTCTGAGTTGATAAAATGATACTTTTGACTGACTGATAAAATGATAAAATGATATATGTTAGGTTTATTGCATAGAATGATAGTTTTGCTGGATAGAATGATACTCTGAGTTGATAAAATGGTACTTTTGACTGACTGATAAAATGATAAAATGATATATGTTAGGTTTATTGCATAGAATGATAGTTTTGCCGGTTAGAATGATACTCTGAGTTGATAAAATGATACTTTTGACTAATAAAATGATAAAATGATATATGTTAGGTTTATTGCATAGAATGATAGTTTTGCCGGATAGAATGATACTATGAGTTGATAAAATGTTACTTTTGACTGATAAAATGATAAAATGATATATGTTAGGTTTATTGCATAGAATAATAGTTTTGTTGGATAGAATGATACTCTGAGTTGATAAAATGATACTTTTGACTGACTGATAAAATGATACATGTTAGGTTTATTGCATAGAATGATAGTTTTACCGGATAGAATGATACTTTGAGTTGATAAAATGATACTTTTGACTAATAAAATGATAAAATAATAATTAAATAAGATTTTACGTATTTAAATGAGCGAAATTTGTATATCATGGGAAATAAGATTTTACGTATTTAAATGAGCGAAATTTGGATACGTAAATTTTATCATGAGCGAAATTCAGAAATTAAATAAGCGAAATGATATATTTACCCTCTGCGCCTTTTTTATGAAGGAAAGCTAAGTTTGAATCTAGACCACGTGATTTTAAAAATGTGTGGTCCAGATTTAGTTATAGGGTTATTATGGAAATTGAGGTTATCATTATAATGCACCCATATATATATATATATATAGGATTGTATTCAAATCATTTTCACCTATTTAATCCAATCTCCTTCTTAATCTCCACCGTGTATTTAAGCTGATCCAATGGCCTAAATAAGTGGGTTTATTCAATTAATTTAATGATTAAAAAAAATGAAAAGGGCTTAATTGGTAATCACTGTCCATTAATTGATTTACGGTTATTCTCTCATGAATATCTTCCTTAATTTACTCCTTCAATATCTTCACGGTTCATTCTCTCATGCCACACGCTCCAGACGTTAATTTCTCCATTCTCCCTCGCTGCAATTGATTTTTTTTGCCTCCGGCACTCTTTGCAATTATTGGTTCTCCATTCACGTTTCATCATTGTTACTATCGTTTGTTGCCGGCGTTGTAGAGATCGGTGTTCTCTCAATAAACGGCGTCTTAACACGATTTCATTCTCCCCTCTTTCACAAATCCTTCTGTGATAATTTATCCCGTATAGTTATAGACCACTCCACGATAGAGACTAAACTTAAACCGACGCACGATGGCTTCGTCAAGGACCTCGATAGCGTCGATTTCTCCCAGAAGATTTCTGTTGTTTTCTTCATCGCAGCGGTCATAATCTGCACAGTTGCGGGTGCGATTGCTACTGCAAACGCCAATCCCAGGTGGGTATGGGCGGCTGTGGCTGGGGTCGCGACGGCTGCCGACAAGGGGATGTTGCCGGATAATCTCCATGTACTCGTCAATGTATATTTTGTATAATATAATGCGTAGTTTAGTTTCTGTAATGCATTATTTGTGATATGTAATGAACATTTATCCTGACCCGTTTAATTTAAGTTGTGTCGTGTGTCGTTGTTTGGCGCACGTTTCTTGTTTTCCCCAAGGGTTAAACAAGCCTACGGGCTAAGGTGTAGTATGTTCCTAGTCTAAAAAACATTGTCCAAATACACGAGCTGCAGTAATTCGTCTGGGGTTGCACATTCATAGGGCTTAGGAATTTTTTTAAAACTGATATGCATAATGTACATTTTGTATAGTATAATGCGTAGTTTAGTTTCTGTAATGCATTATTTGTGCTATGTAATGAACATTTATATTGACGCGTTTAGTTTAAGTTGTGTCGTGTTCTGATGTTTGGCGAACGTTTCTTGTTTTCTCTAAGGGTTTAATAAGCCTAGGGGCTAGGGTGTAGTATGTTCTAAGTCTAAAAACCGTTGTTCAAATACACGAACTGGAGTAATTCGTCTGGGATTGCACATGCATAACGCGTAGGTATATTTTAAAACATATATACATAATGTACATATTGTGTAGTATAATGCGTAGTTTAGTTTCTGTAATGCATTATTTGTGGTATTTAATGAACATTTATCCGTACCCGTTTAATTTAAGTTGTGCCGTGTGTCGTTGTTTGGCGAACGTTTCTTGTTTTCCCTAAGGGTTTGACAAGCCTAGGGGCTAGGGTGTAGTATGTTCTAAGTCTAAAAAACGTTGTCTAAATACACGAGCTGGAGTAATTCGTCTGGGATTGCACATGCATAACGCGTAGGTATATTTTAAAACATATATACATAATGTACATATTGTGTAGTATAATGCGTAGTTTAGTTTCTGTAATGCATTATTTGTGCCATGTAATGAACATTTATCCGTACCCGTTTAATTTAAGTTGTGCCGCGTATCGTTGTTTGGCGAATGTTTCTTGTTTTCCCTAAGGGTTTAACAAGCCTAGGGGCTAGGGTGTAGTATGTTCTAAGTCTAAAAAACGTTGTCCAAATACACGAGCTGCAGTAATTCGTCTGGGGTTGCACATGCATAGCGCGTAGGCATTTTTTAAAACAGATATACATAATGTACATATTATGTAGTGTAATGCTTAGTTTTAATTTCTGTAATGCATTATTTGTGATATGTAATGAATATTTATCATGCCCCGTTTCATTTAAGGTGTGTCGTGTTTCGATGTTTGGCGCACGTTTCTTGTTTTCCCTAAGGGTTTAACAAGGCTAGGGGCTAGGGTCTAGTATGTACAATAGCAACCACGTAATGCATAAAACAAGATAAATAATGCATTCAAATAGACAAATAATGTATAGAATCACTCAAGTAATGAACATACAACTATTGCATTCATTCTTAGACTCATGTACAACAGCAATCTAATGATGCATAAAACATGATAAATAATGCATAGACATAGCTAAATAATGTACAAATATTACATTCACTCATGTACAAGTTCCGTGACGGCTTCCTTCTGCCGTGGAGTAAAACTCTTTATACAATTCAGAAACTCGGTAGGGGCTCATCGACAATACAGATGGTCGACGTTCCTACCCCTTGGTTTCCTATCCTACGTCTCTTTCGGAGCTTTACTATTCCCGGCCTCTAATACTCACTCCCGGAATTTCTGGGCAATTCCTACTGGCAGTATATCATCGACCACCTCGTCGATGTCCAATATTAGCTGCTTTGATGCTGTACAACATACAGAATAATAACATACAATTAGTTACATAATGTACAAGCTGAATAAAATAATGTGGACAGTTATACTGCATTCACTTATACACTCTAGTACAGAAGCATCAAAATAATGCCTAAAAACTGATACGTAATTCATTTTAATAATCAAATAATGTTCAGAATAAATCAACAAATGCACCATGAATATTGCAATCACCCATTGTCCCATGTCCAACAACAGTCACATAAAGCATAAACCATGATAAATAATGCACTAAAATAACTAAATAATGTACAGATCCGGTAATGAACATTCAGATATTCCATTCACTCTTTGACTCATGTACAACAGCAGTCACATGATGCATAAAACAGGATAAATAATGCATTCAAATAGCCAAATAATGAACAGAATCACTCAAGTAATTAACATATAAAAATACATCAGCCAACTTATCTCTGAATTTTTTGGCCAGCACAAATGGAATAATGTCGTCGACTGCGCCGTCTATCTCGACTCTAAGTTGCTTCTCTGATATGGATCAAACAACACAACACATCAGAAAGTTATCACTAAATCAAAAGACAATATGATATGAGCTGTAGAAGGATTAACACATATATCACAACAAATAATGCGTCAGTCAGAACAAATAATGAATAAAACTTTACTCATAATGCGTTAGACAAAGCAAATAATGTGCTTAATATACTCCTAATATTTACCTAAACCGGCTGTACAATGACATGACAGATACTAATAATACCATTTCATAATGCATAATATACTTCACATAATGTAAACTTCATAGAACATAATGCATTGTCTAAACCCAAAAATGCATATGTATTACACACAAAGACTATTAACCCATATAAAAAAATACCACTCAATGTACCATAAACTCCAACATATGCATAATTACAGATTCATACTGCACTTCCCACCCAAATAATAATCATATTGAATCTTGACTGAGCTGCATAACCAACATAGGCACTGCCCGTATTAATGCATAATATAGTCAGCATAATGCAAAAAACTAGGCACATAATGCACAGTCTAAAATTAATAATGCACATACATAATTTTTTCATGCTTTTAAACCCAAAACAATAAAAACACCCCGTCGGAAACAGAGAAAAGTCACAACAAACAATATAAACCCGTCGCATACCAGAATTCATGCTTTTAAACCCAAAACAATAAAAACCTGTCTGAATTTCATAAGGCGCGACATATTGGAAGTTCCAATTTATAGTTTTCGTGTCTACAAAACATTACAGCGAAGTCAGGAACCTGGTCGCCGGTTGGGGTTCGGTGTAAGCAATGGTGGAGGGTGGTGCCGTACTCTTGGACGATTGATGTCGATTGTTTCGTTGCCTAACGATGTTGCAGAGCGGCGGACAGATCTAGGGTTTAGAGAGTGGAGAGAGTGGAGAGTGATTATACAACGTTTAATGAGAGAGAATGAAGAGAAGGAAGATTCAAATCCCAACAATTTCGCAATTACCAAATTCTGGCGATTCATTTTTTGCTGGATGACAATAATACCCTTATAATGAACATGGAATTACTAATTCACCCTCATAATGCACGAAATAAACCAAATAATGAACTACGGAATGCTAATCTAAGATTTAAATCCGGATCGTTCATCTTCAAGATCCAACGATCCAAATCAGAAAGGAACTTAAATCTAAGGGGAGAAAAGGAGTTTAACACTACCCTATATATATATATATATATATATATATATATAACTAAAAACACGGAAGGTCATAATTAAGCAATTTTAGGACATATTATAATATTTGGGTTTAATGTCATGCTAAGATCATTTTAGGTCATGCTTTGTTAGCATGACCTAAAAATTAACTAACTATGACCTAAAAGTGCCCTACGTATGATATTGTTCTGCGTTTCTGTATTTAAATCTAGTTTTGCATAGATCAAAACCATATATAGGGGCTGATGTCAATAGGGGCTGATGTCAACGGAGTGTACAAATTCTGTCAACGGGGGGCTGATGTCAACGGAGTGTACAAATTCTATCAACGGGGGCTGATGTCAACAGGGTGTACAAATTATATCAACGGGGGTGTACAAATTATGATTGTTCGATGTCAACGGAGTGTACAGATTTGTAGGAAATGTTGACATTAGAAAAATCTCTTATATTAACCGTTGATTAATTGTATTAAGTGAGTAGGATTAAAGTTTGTATAGTTTGTATTATAGAGGGTTTGCAGTTTATCACACCCCTATATAAGGATGTATTCATATCCCTTTTCCATTTTTTGTTCTATTATCCAACTGAATCTCGGCCCTTCATTTTCAAGATCTGATGGCCGACAATAATGCCTCTTGAATTTATTTAAATGATTAAAAAATTCAAAAAGGTCAAAATTGGGATACACAAATTAGTTTGTTATGGTAATTTCCTTGATTATCTCTGTCAAAGATGTCAGCGGTTATTCTCCACGATTTCACGCCACAATCTGTCTTCTCTCCCTAAACTTTCAACGTCTCTTCTCCATTGATGAAGACAGGTTTGTCTATTTTTCTAAATCGAAGAAGACCAGGTATATTTCGTTCACTAAATATACCGATTGGTGGGAGGTCTCGGTCATTGCTTTCGTATTTACTGAACAATGGAAGAAGGTAATCAATTTTTTAAGCTGGTTTGGCATAGCCAAACAGATAGACAATCATAAAACAAATACTGGGCATGACAACTCATTGAAAATAGTCACCTTTTCACGTAAAACGCATTTCTGAAAGGAAGAAAAGCCCACCTCGATTGCTTAAACTCCTTCAAACGGGTGTTTTTCCTGTCCTGAGATTACGCGTCGTACGACGACGTTCCTTTACAAAAATAATATACTTAAACTAGGCTTTAAGCAATTATTTATCTTGCATGTATGCATGCCTAAGCGTGTGCTCTTTATTTTATTTCCTTTTTTCTAGAATTTAGAAATCTTAATTCTCTAATTAAATCGGCGATTTAATTTATTCGGCAGCTGATCCAACTGTTTGGGTATAATAAATTTCCGACTTATCTTAATTATTTTAAAATACTTATGTGACTAATGAAATTCTCTTCTATTTATTTGTTGGGTACTATTTCCACACGGCTTAAGAATTTTCCTTTCTTCCGTAGCGAAAGAAATTTATTCCATTATACTTTTAAATTAATCTGAGATAATGGCTTCGACCAACTTGATGGTTCAAATAAATAAATTCCCAGGCCCAACTAGGAATTAATTATTCCGGCCAAAAATATTTATTTCTTAAGCAATTGGCCCAGTTTAATTAATTGGCCCATTTTTCTTCTCCTTCTATATATCTTTTTTTTATCTGAGGCCCAAAGCAAAATAATTGGGCATGGCCCAATTACTCCCTTCACCAACACCGCTGGTCTCTCTCTTTCTCCCTCATTCCCCAATTTCAAATCAATAAAACCCTAACCCCTCTCTTCTTCACAGCGGCGTCTCTCTCCTTTCCTCACGGCGAAACCGCCGCTCTACTCCGTTCCTCGGTGAATCACCACTCTGTGTCCCCCCCCTCCCGTCAATCTCCTCGTCCCCTTCTCGATTCGGTCATATGGGTTCAAATCTGGGGACCCTAGGTGGATGGGGAAACCCGTCAACAAATCGGCACCGCATGGCTGGGGCGCGCCTGGAGCGTCCGGGTCGCCGTGGAGCGTCTCGGTCGTCTGGGGCGAGCCGATTTAGGATTTAAATATTAGCGACGGTTCATCTTCTTCCTCGAATAAATAAAAAAAACGGTAACTTCCAACTTCTCATACTCTTATTCATGGAATACCTACACCTACCTTTCTCTTCAGCACCTTCTCCTCTTTCTTCTTCTTTTTTCTTCTCCTTCTTTCTTCTTCATCAAACCCACCTTCTTCTTCAGCAAAAACAAAAATCACTTTATTCTTCAGCCGCCACTCCTTTGCCTTTCTAGTCGTACGTCCAGATTCTCAAGGTATATCTTGGTCACCTTCTTCCTATTTTATTTTTAATGTTACTTTTTTCTAGGCTAAAATTATAATACTAGATTATTATGAACTGCATGCATACGTGGAATGGAAAAGTTATTTATCTTTCCATGTTGTAGGTGTAGATGACACGTGCCCTATGAAATATGAATCACTCTTGCATTTATTTATTTAATAATGTAGCACTGTACTATGTATAGAATTGTTTAATATTTTTGCTCTTTGTTATGTTGATTCTAGTGTACTGTTAATATCTTTTTAAACTTTAGTTGATTATGTGGGTGCAACCGTGCAAATTTTATAACAGAATTTAGACATTGTGAATTATCATTAATTATAAATGATTGTTTCTTTCTACAGATTATTTTTATACAAAATGTCTGAAGACCCAGCTAGGAAATATGCAAGAGCTGATCCGGATACCAGATATAAACTTACATACAATTTTTGCGACAAAGTGATTGCATCGGAAGTTCGAAGGCTCAAAGAACATTTCGTTGGCGGATTTAAAAACATCACGAAATGTACTAAATGCCCACCACATGTGAGAGAGGAGATGATCAACTATATGAAGAAAAAGAGGATGCTAAAATACAACAAGTTTTTACAGCGGCAGCATCACAAAGTAGGAGATATTAATTTGGTTGTATCCGATGAAGGAGAAGAGATCTTACCTATGAGTGATGATGATATTATTTAGTTAATTATTTTATGTTTTGCAACTTTTTTTGGAACTTTGATGATTTTTTATAATAAAATTCAATTATTTAGTTATGTTATGTTGTTTAAAAATTTATATTTTTCGTCTAATCTTCTTTTTTTTTAAATATGGAGTAATGATGTATGTAGATTTATTTGAAGTGATAAACATTCAAGCAACAAACATATAAAAGAGACACAAATATAATCATCATTCGGCTATTCTGGCGCCCCGATTCGTGGGTCTCTCGCCCCATCGCCCCGCGACCCGGGGTCCCCCCTCATCGATGTCAGGTACTAACTTTTAGCTATACTATTCCTACTAACTTGCAGGTATTTATAGTGCTAATAAAAAGTGCATCACCTACGTATGACCCTGTTCCGCATTTCTGTATTTAAATTTAGTTTTGCATATAATATTACATTTAAAATATAATTCGGTTTTTTTATTTTCGTTTTATTTTTTCGCCATAATCGAACCGAACCGAAAAATCAATTTTTTTTTGTTTTAATAACCGAACTGAAAGAAAAAATCTGAAAAAATGAACCAAATTTCAAAATTTTGATTTGGTTCGGTTCGGAAATTCGATTTTCGGTTTTTTTGCTAAACACGATGAAAAGCTCCTTGATAAGTCCAAAACCATTAACAACATGTAAACATTTTTGGGTTGGTGTTTGTTTTTGATACCTAGAGGCTAGAGCCATGGTATAGATGTTTTTACTTTTTTTATCTTTTCTTTACTTTTGGTGTTAGTTTGGGTGTGTTTTGTTCTTGTGGTTTGTGAGGGTTGTTTCCCTTTGCTTGCCTGGCTTGAGCATTTTTCTTTTCATAAAAAATAAAATAAAATAAAATTAAGAACAACTATTGAAATTTGATCAATATCTTATTTTAATGCAAATAAAATATCAACCATCACATTACATCATTTTAGAAGTTGTCAATTGGCGGCGCATGCCTGGACCGTTCTAGACTCAAGCCCATGACTAAATTAGGCTATATTGGGCTATATTTTCTTTCTATAAATTTAGACTCAATCTAGCTCAAGCTAGGTTGGGCAACCAATAAATTAAATTCTTGTTTAATCAATTTTTTTAAATGTATTTTTTAATGTTTTTTTTATTAAATTGTAGTACTTCAAATTAAAAATTGTTTTATTTGAGAATTAAATCATATATATTCCTATAATTTTCTAATTTTAAATGTATTTCATATATATTTATTAGATGGTTTTTGAATCACGTTAAATATTACTCCCTTCATCCCATAAAAATAGACACTTTTTGGGATGACATGGGTTGATGCAAAATTGGTAAAATATGAGAGAAATTGAGAGAGAAAGTGATTGGAGTATTAATGGAGAATGAACTCCATTTCATTAGAGAAAAAAGTCACCAAATATAGAAGTGGACTATTTATATGAGACAGATGGAACATTAAATATGTATATTCAAATTTATCTTCCTATAATTATTTTAAAAAAAATCAATTGCAAATAGATTTTGAAAAATATATAAGTAATTTGAGTGAATATAATTTAAAAAAGATAAAATTTAAAGTACAAATAATTAAAATAGTAGTAGTAATATAGAGTTAGTTGTTGTGGGTCATATTTGAGCCTGTATTGGATTGGATTAAGTTAGTTCGATCCGTACTATGTAAACAAGTATTCATGCTTACCCATACCTACTAAATGAGCTTTTTAATGAATAATTAAACCGGCAACTATTTGGTTTCCAAGATAAAATAATACCAAGATATAACTTAAGAAAGATTGAGTTGTGAGATTATTTTAGTCGTAGAGGTTAACTATGACTAATTATCTCATGATCCATCTAGGATTGAGTTTTGAGATTGAATCTCATGAATCAAACACACTACAAATTTAATCTCGGATACAATCTTGCAAACCTAACATAGCATAACCATAACCAAGATCTATAAACAACCCTATAAAATGAAAATTATACCATAACCACAACCAAGATCATTTTATTTTTTCTACAAGAAGGGAGCTACCTAAGTTTTTATTCATAAAAATGAGTTGTGCAAGCATGAAGTTCCCTTTGATTGATTTGAACAACCTAGGAGAAAATGATTCTCCAAGGTGGGAATCAACCAAAATCCAAATTCGAGAAGCCCTTCAAGAATATGGGTGTTTTGAAGCTACATTCAATAACATTATTCCTTTTGAGTTGAGGAAATCAGTTGGTGATGGGATTCGACAACTTTTCGATCTCCCTTTAGCCATCAAACTACTTAACAGTTCACATAAACCTTTACATGGCTATATTGCCCAAAACAATTTCGGTCCACTCATGGAAAGTATGGGCATCGATGGCGCCCTCTCGTCTCACGTAGTCGACACCTTCGCCAACCTGATGTGGCCTGATCAAGGCAATCCCACTTTCAGGTTTAATCCCCTTTTTGTTTAATTTATTAATACTACCATCTTGATGACCATTTTTAATACATGTGGGTCTACTAAAAAGGTTAATGTTTCTAACTTTTGATGATTTGACCATTGAGATTCATATAATAGTTTCTCTTATGATACTTATGTACTAGTGTTCTACATAGTTTCTTTTTTACATTAATTTTTGTTGAATATTGTTTGTGTTTATTTGGAAATATCAGTTGGGTTGCATTGTATTTTAATCTTTCATCTAACATTAAATTTTGACTAAACAAATTGTGCATTAAGACAGATTATTTCCTTCTTGATTGTAGTATTGTAACAGCAAAGATATACAGTTATACAAGATATACAGTTATACTGTGAGAAACTGTCTGAACTGGACAAGATTGTGAGGCGGATGGTGGTGGAGAGTCTTGGACTGGAAAAATACATAGACGAACACCTAAACTCCACGAATTACCTCTGTCGTTTCCAGAAGTACGAGGCGCCTCGAACGCCTCACTCAACGCTCGGATTTTTTCCCCATACAGACAAGAACATTATCTCCATATTGCATCAACTCAATCATGTTAACGGTTTGCAGATTCTTACCAAATATGGCAAAACTTGGATCCCTGCAGATCCAACATCACTCGATTCAATCGTTGTCATGGTCGCGACCTCTTTCCATGCATGTTACTACTATCCTCGTTTACAAAAAATAGTCTTATATTTCCATTTTTTTTACAACATACTCAAAACATGTGTTTCCTTCACTTCACTAATTTCTCATTAAAATACGTGTCATCTACTGCTGAGACTATTTTTCATGAATGGAGATCATGATTTTTTTAATAATTTTTTGGCCTATTCATTTGTAACAAATCTCGTATTTTACTTCACCGATACACGTCATTTACAGGCATGGACAAACGGGTGACTGCATGCTCCAATCCATAGGGTGGTGGTGAGCGGGGATGAAGCTCGATACACTATCGGATTGTTTTCGATTCCGAAAGAAGGGTGCGTGATTAAGACTCCGGAAGAGTTGGTGAATAAAGACCATCCTTTGCTCTACAAGCCTTTTGATTACTACAAGTTCATTGATTTTATCTACACAGATGCTGCTGGTAGGTCTTCGCCAGATCCTCTCAAGGAATATTGTGAAGCCTAAATTCCATGATTATCAGCTTATATGTCTGCATGTTTGGGTATTTAATTTCTTGTTAGTTTACTGCTATAATAATTGAAACTTCTTATGCTTCAAATATATGTGATAGATAAGCTCTTTTACGAGTTTTCTTTGTTGGTTTTTTCCCAGATCGCAAAAGAAGAGTCAAACTACTTATTAGATAAATAGTATATATTTGGAGTTTGTATTCATTCATAATGTTGAAATACATCCTCTTACTCTCCAACTCTCTATCCTTTAAAAAATTATTTTTAACATTATTTAGTTTTTGGTATTTTGTAAAAATAAATATGAAAAGGTTCTTTGCTTCATAAAAGAAATAGCTTGATACAACAGAATGAGTAATATACTTCATATTTTAATATTTCATTTATTTTTAAAAGAATCAAAATTAATTTGAAAAACCTCCTCCTTTGTGTATAACTTTATTTTTACTTTTTAACTAGTATCACACCCAAATATATGGATACATGGATTAAGATATATTTTAACATTGCTATATATGAGACAATAAATTAATTAGATGAAATTAGAAACATAATAAACATGAAACAATTAATCATGAAACAATTTAATCACAAGTTATAATGTTCCAATACTAATACCACAATTAGTTGAATCACAACACCGCCATTTAAGCTGCAAAATTCTACGTTGGACCACATGAGATGAAAATTACACGGGCACATGCAAGTTGAGCCCAAGATCAATATTGTATTTTTATTTAATTGGAAAATTAGCTGATTAGTTATCCACCCTCTAATATAGCAAGCAATGACACCACCGTTCAAATATAGATGTTTCTATAGCTTGATATAGATATGATAATAAAGAAAATTATATAATAATGGAATTAAGTTTATAGTTATATTTCTGTCTAGTAGTAATGATTGTTGCAATACTCCAATTAGATCCTTGAATTTGGTGACGGATCGAGAAACGTTTTCTGGAGGGGCGGAATTTCTTTACCTTATGTACGTCTTTTGATATCTTCTCTAACTCGACCTGCTACCTTCAAATCTAAATACAATCCAATCCCGTTAACGCTATGATATAATATGGGTTGACACGACACGACAACGACCTGAACCCAATATTACACAATTAAAACCTGATATTACACAATTAAACCAAATTTTAAACTTGATTTACATGATAAAAATCAATTTTTCAAGATTTAATACCGACCAAGTTTATTATTCAACCTGCTGGCCCAAACTTAATCAAAACTTCAGCCCAACTCATAACTAGTATAGTCCAGCCCAAATACCTATTAAATATAAATGCCCCGAGACTTAGTTGAAACTACTATAAGTAAGTAAAAATCCAGTTCAATAAATTTGAATGAAACATGTGTTGAATTATTTCAAAACCTACTGGAAGTAAGTAAAAACATACTGTAGTTTCAAGGTACTATGTAGTGGAATGAAGTAATAAACCTATTACCATGAAGTAAAATGGGTTTGTAATGAAGACCGAAATAATTTACACATCAGCGAATCTCATAAAAAAACTACTCAATTAGGTACATCTATTAGGCTCTAATTTGATCTCCAATTCGGTCATTAAAATTAGTTCGTCATTGATCACAATTCAATAGTACTATATTAGAACCAAACCCATATTAATGTGTATAATTAATTACATAGACAAAAATAATTCAAAGTTACTTTCTGCCCATTAAATTATAAACAAAAATCCAAAACCATTAACAACATGCAAACATTTTTGGGTTGGTGTTTGTTTTGGAACAATATGAATGATTGAATGGCAATTCTGTTTTCATTAAATTGTAGGATATTGTAGATTTCCAAGAAAATAAAATTCAAGGCATGTCTAAAGTTACATCTAATTAATAATCCATGTATGGTCCTCATAAGTTCTTTTATCTGAAATTAAGAATTACCACTAAACTTTTATCACCTTGATTTGTTTCAGGTCTTAAACTGCCAATTTTCCTCATAAATAAACTTTTAATTGGTCTGAACTAAAATAAGTAAATTTTCTAGTAAACTGCCATTTTGGTTATTTAAAGAGTTTATTTTGCTTTTTTTTTTTGAAAAGAAACGTTTATATTAAGCATTCGAATAAACTAGTAGTATTCCCTTAATTAAGGGAATCAAACCAGCCGATCTCATTAAATTTCAATTAAATTGATTTGAAGCTCTCTTGCAATTGTATTTTACCCAATGCTCTCATGCATGCATGGACAAAGCTGTATTTTTAATTATTCATTTGATATAATGCTAATTTAAAAATTGATATCATGTTTGTCCTTTTATCTTCGTCTACTTTGATATTGTTCTAAGAGTATCTCCAACCATTTACACTAAACTCAAACTCATTTTAATGTAAATGTCACATCAAATATAATTTTATTCTAATCATTTACACTAAACTCAAACTTAAAAGAATATTCTTGACATTATGCATTTTTTACTCACAAAATTTGAAAAACTTTTGGATTTGAGTTTAGTGTAAACTTAAAGATAGGCATTGTTTTTCCAAAAAAACCGAAAATGGAATTTGTTTTAAAGTAATATTTGAACTAATTATCTATCCCATTTTAGATTTTAGTGTAACTTGGACCGATTAATAACATTTTATGTGCCAGATTTAATGTTATCTTTGAATAAGTCAATATGTGAGTACAAGATATAGTATGATTGCGGGTGATGAGTGATGCTCAATAATTGTCGGTTTTTTTTGCAGTGATATGATGTGGAAATAGGCTCTTATTTTCTTTGTTTTTAGTGAAATCACTCAAAATATCACAATTTTAAAAACATTTTTTAGCAATCAATCCACACACAAACTCACCCAAGAAATATAATGCTACAATTTTGTCAACAAGTACTTTCCTCCTAACAACTACTGGTCTCATTAAAATTTACTTAAATTGATTTGAGGAAGATCTCTTACACTACTGAGTTATTCATACGTGCCAAAGCTATTTTGTTTCATCGTACAATACGACCCTTGGCTGTTATATTTCATTTTCTAGATGATATCTTCGAATCAAATAGATAATATATCATATATACATGTCCCTTAATGTTTGGCTTCTAGTAAAGTGACATCTTCACTACAAGAAATTCATCTTAATAAAAAGGAACTCGTGCTTCACAAGTTCACATTTGATATAACCATTGAATTTTTTAGTATTATTTGTTTTGAATATCTTACCATATAAACCCATAACAATCACCATTTTTTCAAAGCAAACTTACATCTCCAAAATCCGAAACAAAGTAATCATAATGGGTTCCGAAACTATCCCTAATCGAGAAAAAATTCACTAGTCAAGACATACCAAGGTGGCATTGTGGCATGGTATGTCCAACCAATATTTATTTGACAAGGGGAAATAGATTAAAACCCAATTATCTCACCTAATATAACATTCACCTTGTTTGGAAATATAACTAAAATATGATAGCTTTTGTGAACTTCCTATATATAATACTCCAGGAATGTGATCAAATGCAAACTAATATTGTACAAACTCCAAACTATGATTTGGACCGTTAGAAAATGTCAACAAGTATTAAAATAGTAGCAACAGAAATGTCAACACAGTGTTAACGGTTGATGTTGTGTTGATATTGTGTTGATGTGTTGATATTGTGTTGACATTTTCTGTTGCTACTATTTTGTCATCTGCTGATATTTTTTAACGGCCCAGATCATAGTTTGGAGTTTGTACAATATATGAATTTGCATTTTATCATTACCCTAATACTCCATGTATATACAACACATGCATTCATGTGTACACAAATAGGAGTAGTATTCAACGTATTTACATGAAATATTTTTGGAAGACTTTTATTTGAACTAATATTTATTTTATTTTTGAAGTAGAGACATATTTTGCATATTAACTTTTATTTTGTTTTAGAGCTTTTTCATGCTATATAAATGTAGATTTAGATTAAATATAATATAATATATGCAATTTTTAGATCATATTTTATATTTAGCTACCTTTATATTTTAATATAGTAACATATAACCATTTATGTAGTTAATAATTTGCAATGGCAATATTAATATATGCGCCAAAATATTTTACATCATGATTAATATCATATAAAAATTAACAGATTTAAGTTAATTAAAGTAAACATAATATGAATTAATTTAATTAAAGTAACTAAAGTTAATTAAAATATTTTACATTATGATTAATATGAAGAATAACAAAATTAAGTTGATTAAAGTAATTTCACTAAATTTGTTCAAAAGCAATTAAAGTCAATATATACATACGAAAATACATGTGTATATGGATACATACATTAATACTCCATAATAATTCACATAGGAAGTCCTAATAATGTTACCATATTTTAGTATATTTCCAAAAAAAAGAGAATGTCATATTAGGCCAGATTAATTTGGGTGTTAATCTATTTCCACTTGTTAAATAAATATTGGCTGGACATACCATGTTACAATGCCACCTTGGTATGTCTTCACTAGTGAATTTTTTCTCATCCCTAATCAGCTTCTAGTAGTAGACTTCTACAATCCAGAAATGAAGCCAGGATCAAATTATTGGATATCTGCCTCCAAAAACATAAGAGAAGCCTTTGAAAACCATGGTTGTTTTGTAGCATTATATGACAAGATCTCACTCCAACTCCACAAATCCATCCTCAAAAAATAGCAAAAAAACTAACCGGAACCGAACCGAACTTTATGAGGCCTTTGAAGGGAATGAGTGACATGTTTAATTTAGTTGACTTTATTTTGGAATAGGCATGGAGCAATGATAGGATAAAATCCCCCATTCACAGAGTGACTATGGAAGGGAATGAAGCAAGATACTCACTTGCTCAGTTCGCGGTCATGGAGAAAGATATGGTGAAGGCAAAGATCATCCTCTGAGATACAAGCCATTTGAGTTTCTGGATTTTTTCAGCCAAGACGAGAACAGAATGCTGGAGAGTCCTATACATACCTTTTGTGGTGTTTAAGGAATCAAACTGTTTTATTTCGTTTTGAGTTCCTAAGGTGTCATTGTTTTGAGTTCTGATTTCTTATCATTAATAATATATTTCGATTTTCAAAAACTAAAATTTCTATTACATCTCAACGGTTCAGTCATTCTTGCAGAACATTATGAAAGGGCATCTTTGTTTGGCGTTTGCATTAAATTGTTATACATTTTGAACAAAAAAATTACTAATATGCAAAAAGTAATTAAGTATACATTTTACTGGACAAGTGCATTTTCTCCTAACAAGCCAGTAGTCGTCACATTAAATTTCAATTAAATTGATTTGAATATCTCCTCGGACATGGATTTAGGGGAGTACAATTTTCTTGACAACTACCTTCCTCCTAACAAGGATGCCTCATCAAATTTCATATAAATTGATTTGAGGAACTATAATTTTGTTTACAACCCTTAGCTGTTACTCCTATTTTTTTTTTCTAGATGCCTTTCGAATCTAATAAATTAATGAGAACTTATCATCCTATTAAAAAAATTGGGATCATATATGTCCTTTTATCTTCGTCTTCTAGCAAAGTGCTAAACGTTACATCTTCACTACATGATAACCATCTCAATAATTCTTAGCTCTATTAAAATTATTTATTTATTTATTTTTATTTTCAATATCTTAACATATATAAACCCGTGAGAATCTACAATTATTTTTCAAAGCAATCATTCTCCAAAAACACAAGATCATAAGCAAGTAACAATCATGGGTTCCGAAACTACCCCTGAGCTTCTAATATTAGACTTTAACAACCCAGGAATGAAGCCAGGCTCAAATTGTTGGACATCTGCCTCCAAAAACATAAGAGAAGCCTTTGAAAACCATGGTTTTTTTGTAGCATTATATGACAAGATCTCACCCCAACTCCACAAATCCATCTTCAAAGCAACTCAAGACCTTCTTGATCTTCCCCTTCAAACCAAAATCCAAAACATCAATGAAAAACCCTACCATGGATACATGGGTCAAATCCCCATCGCGCCTCTCCATGAAGCCTTAGGAATTGACTACGCTGACACTCTTGAAGGAGCTCAGAGCTTCACCACCCTCATGTGGCCTCAGGGCAACCAATCTTTCTGGTACTAATATTTTCTTTATTAACCCTAATATTTTTTAATTTTAAAAAACCCTAATTTTTATTGTTATCTCTAGTGAGACCACGATGAGCTTTGCAAAGACGGTCGCAGAGCTAGAGAAGAAGGTGACGACGATGCTGTTTGAGAGCTACGGCTTGGAGAAGCACGCAGATCCACATCGTGATGCGACCACTTATCTTCTCCTGTTGATGAAGTATGGGGTCCCAAACGAGGGACAAACAACGTTGGGTCTTCCGCCACACACTGACAAGAGCTTCATAAGCATACTCTATCAAAATCACATCTCCGGCCTCCAAACTATGGCAAGAGACGGGAAGTGGATTAATGTCCAGTTCCCACCCACCTCTTTCGTTGTCATGGCCGGAGATGCTTGCAAGGTCAGCATATATCATAACTCAACTAATAATAGTCCTGTTTTTCTATTTTAGTCTGCGCATAAAAATTAGTCCCCTTCAAAATTTAGTAGCATGACACACAACTTTTTTCTCTCACATATTTATTAACGTTCAACTAACAATATTTCAACCATTTTTTCTCTTTTCGTCTGAGGACAAAATAGGCATGGAGTAATGATCGGGTGCTTTCTGCGATCCACAAAGTTACCATGGACAGCAAGGGAAAGGAAACAAGATACACAGCTGGGCTGTTTTCTTTCCTTACCAAGACTGTGGAAGTTCCTAAGGAGTTGGTTGATGATGAACATCCCTTGAAATTCAAACCCTTTGCTCACGTCGATTTGCTTAAGTTTTACGAAACAGAACAGGGCCTACGATCCCAGAATTTACTCCAAGATTTCTGTGGTGTTTGACTGAATCATATATTCCAGTGTGCAAGTCAAATATTATGTGTTTGATTAAATAATTGTTTACTAAATAAGTACAGTGTACTAAAATAAAAACATGGGGCAAAAGAGTTCAAAAATGTAAAATTCTAGTAGTACCTATTACCATCGACAAATATGTCTCTCATTTGCTGGCTCAGATTTTAATCTGAAAGAATGTAAACGTAAAAAGTTAATAAAATCTTAATCCAATTAATATATAGTAGTATTATTTTTATAATAATACTACTATATATTAATTGGAAAGTAAAATAAATTTTTATATTATAAGAGTTGCCTATCAAATGGCACTATATAAAAAAAGTAAATGAAAAATATATTGACCGAAATTCGGAAAAAAAATCAAAGATACATATTCGCATATGGATAGAGTATTAGTGTGTATGAATTTAAATGCTATCTAGGAGTAATTGTAAAGCATTTTGAGCTTGTAAAAAATTTCCAAAAAGTGGAAAGGTACTTTGGACGTATAAACTATAAAGTGCACTTTCCATGATAAATTTTTTTCTAGAATCTCAAATGTATAAGTTTATAGAATAGATAAAAGAATATGAAAAAAGAGGATTAAATGAGAATTGGTATATTGAAAAAAAAGGGAAATTGAGAGAAAAGTGATTGAAAAATGATGGTTCTCCTCGAAGGGTCATGTATGGATGACCAATTTCCTCATCTACTTTGCTTCAGCCCGTAGAGGCTTTTCTTTAGCAGACATACTTTCTGTTCTTCACCAGGCCTTTCAAACCCTTTAGACTGCATCATGTATGTTGTTTCTTCTAAGTCCCCATGAAGGAAAGCAATCTTGACATCGAATTGATGCATCTCCCAATCAAAATGAGCAGTGAGTGCCAGCAAAATCCTGATAGAAGTGTGCTTCACTACCGGAGAAAACACTTTTGTATAGTCTATCCCCTCAACTTGTGTGAAACCTCTTGCTACTAATCTTGCTTTAAACCTGATAGATTCAACTTCACCCACTTCCAATTTCTTCTTAAAAATCCATTTGCAGTTGATCAATTTATGGGTTTTTGGATTTCTCACCAAGATCCAGGTGTCATTCCTTAAACTTTTCAAATGCTTGAGACTTTTCTTTTAAAATATAAATCCAGACCTTCCTAGAGTAGTCATCTATGATAGACATGAAGTACTTACCTCCACTCATAGATGAAACCTGAGCTGGACCCCATAAATCTGAGTGAGCATAAGCAAATGGAGCTGTTGAGCTGTGCTTCCCGGTTGCAAAAGGCAGCTTCTTAGCCTTTCCAAGAATACATGGCTCACACTTTCCTAAACCTTCTGATGCATTCAACTTGATCACTCCTTGCTTGGCTAGCTCCTTGATCCCCTTTTCTCCAACATGGCCCAGTCTGGAGTGTCAAGAATTCATGCTCTCAGACTGAGTAATGTTTACTGATCCAGTGACTATCTCTGCCATCAAATAGTATAGGTTGTTCCTTCTTTTAGCTTCGATGATAATTCTTGAATTTTTAGTTACCCTTATAATTCCAGATTCAGAATTGAACTTGTACCCCTTTGATTCTAGTAGTCCAAGAGAGATTAAGTTTCTCTTTACTTTAGGAATGTACTTGACTTTTGTCAAGATTTTGATGCTGCCATCCAACACCTTGAGCTTTATATCTCCAATTCTCTTGACTTCATAGGTTTGATCATTGCCTAATATCACAAATCCTTGGCTGAATTCCAAATTCTGAAACCAAGATTTGTGTGAGCAGATGTGATAAGTGCAGCTAATATCACAAATCCTTGACTGATTTCCAAATTCTGAAACCAAGATTTGTGTGAGCAGATGTGATAAGTGGAGCCTGAATCCATGATCCAAGACTCCTCAATGCTAGTCCGTCTTGCACATTCAAAGCTTCTAGAGCCTCCAGTTATGTATTTTCATACTAATATAAATTGATAACCTATCAAACTTTAAATAAAATGACATCACTTTGTAATTTTATTCTGTGTACCTAATTCATTAAATGCCCACAGCCACAGCCACAGCTAAGCCTGAAATACTATCTATTTTACGTAACATATTTGATCTATGCTAGATTAACATAGTAAACGAAGGTCAATTTGCATGCATTCATGCATGACCAACCTTTCAATCTGGACCGTTCATATTACCATCAAGGTAGACTCTTAATCCCAACCCTACACATGTCCGCTACTTATTGGATTGCTGCAGTTTCCCTCCCTCCAAGGCTCCAACTCAACTTTCGCCCATCTTCTTCTTCACCATACCATTTTTTGCAAAACCCAAAACCTCCGATTTCGTCAGCATTCTCCTCCAACGAGAGCGCTTTTCCACTCCGTTTCTCTCTCTACTTCTCCAAAAATTCAAGGTACCGTTTCTCTCCCTCTCTGCTTCTCGGCAATTTTCAGGCATCGTTTCTCACTTTCTCTCTCTACTGCAAGAAAATTTCAGGTGCAATTTCTCACCTTTTTCTCTCTCGAGAAATTTCAGGTATCATTTCTCACTCCTTCTCTCAATTTCTTCATAGCTCGTAAAAACTAAGCATCAAAACCCTAAGATCATGCGTGGCAAAGAACAATCGTTTGAGAAAACCGCCATAGATCTGGAAAAACTCACATCACAGCTGCGAAATCCTCCCCAATTTCACATAGAATGCCCTAGCTCCGACGATAGGCCTTCCGATGCAGAGCCTCCCGCCATGGTATTCTGGCAGAAACAAATCGACGCTGGCCTCCGTTTCCCAATCTGCCCCTTTCTCTCAGATCTGTCTCGTCTCTACCAAATTCCGATAAATCAGCTCCATCCTTCCTCCATTCGCCGAGCTCTCTTCTTCACATTCTCCTCAGAGAGCACGGCCTCGCCGACACCTCTCGCCTCTTCCACATCTGCCACGGCGTCAAAGTCATCGGTGAATTCTACTGCTTCAAGACAAAATCGGAAAGCCCCGCCCATTTCTACGGCCAAATCCCCGGCGTTTGTAGCGGCTGGTTGAGGAAATACTTCTTCGTCAGGCCTCTGAGCGGCCATGGCTGGCCGTTTCGCGAGGTTTGGTGGCATGTGAAGCTTAGGGAGATACATACTCCTAGTGTAGATAATCTTAGTAAGCATGAATGGTCAGTTTTGGCTGCCATTAACGCCTCTTTTGATGAAAAGTATCTCTGCTTGCTTCGTGTTGTCACAGATGAGAACGCTCTCATCTATCATGGCCTCTTCGTGAACCATAACTGGTCTGTCGATATGGGTAATCCGAATGCATATGCATACCAAATTCTGTTTAATTTGGCTGGGAATAGCCTTTTATGCTTGCTTTCTTTTTGGGTGGGAATAGCCTTTTATGCTTTACTTTCTTATCAACAATGTCTCTGTTTTGCTTTCTTTTCAACACTGTTTTGGCAAAAGTTCGTTGCAGAGTTGGATGTGGAGTACAATTTTGGTGTATTTAGGTGTCAATAACACTTTCATCTTTTGCTTTCATTTTCAGCAATGTCTTGGCAAAAGATCCTTGCTGATAAACGGCGGCGTGCCCACGCTGAACTGCAGCCTCTTCCTTCTCTCGCCAAGGATCTTGAAGTGGTGGATTTGTCAAACGAACCGTCACCTAGTCCTCGAGCGCCTGAGCTCATGTTGGGTGAAGACACTTCTCCCTCCGCCATTCGGGTGGAGAGACAATCGGAGAGGAAGAAGGCTGTCTCTGGCCAAAAGAGGTCATTAGTGATCTCTGTTGAGAGGGAGTCCTCTGCTCACCAAGGAAAAAGGCCGTCACACCTGCACCCGGTGGCTCTTAACAAGCCCTTTAATAGTATCTTCCCCGGCCATGCCTTAAGGTTATCGGACGCACAATGCACGGCCTTCTGGGAGACCGTTCCTCGAGACGAGGATTTGGCAGAGTTGAGGAAACTGCCCTCCTCCAAGCTAAAAGACATGGTATCTGGTAACCGGATGAAGGTAAACATTTCCTTTGGTTTTTTTCGTTTGGTTTGCTTGCCATATATGACAGGTTGAAGATAATTTGTAGATTTGATAATACTATGTTAGAAGCAATTAATGATCTTTTTGTTGGCAAAACTAGGAAACTAAACAGGCCTTAACATTTCTCTTACTTCCATTATTGCTTCTTGTAGACCACCGTGGCCTCGGAAGTGCTGTATGAACGCGCGGAGGAGTACAAGAGTCTAAAGGACGAGATCAAGGAGCTAAAATCTCGTCTTGAGCAACAGAACCAGTGTATCCTTTCAAAGGACAAAGATCTCGTCTCTACCGCGACAGCTTTGCATATGGCCGGGGCTGAAATCACGGCATTGTCGACTACGTTGGAAAAGGAACGAGCCGATCACATGGAGGAGCTAGAGAGGGTGAGGATTCAAGCCTACAGCCAAGGGAGGGAGGAGGGGAAGGTGATTGGGAGGGGCGTAGGGATCAAGCTCTGTCGTCGGCATATCCTGATGACCCCAATTGGCCAAGCGTTCCTCAAGACGCTCCACGAGAAAATGATCGAGGTGTATCTCCGGACCCCGGCTTTCATGATCAGGATGGGGGACGCCATCAGCCATTTTGTGGTGGAGGGGGCGAAGGGGGCTTGTGGTCTTCTTGGTGTTTCGGAGAAGTTTAAGGACCTTGATGTGGACAGTATCATAGAGAGGATTTCGCCATCGGCGGATCTGCCTATAGACGAGCAGCAAGAGCAGAACTACTGGTGGTGGATGCCCGTGATGAAGGAGGCAGCCCGTGTGTTGGCTTATGAGAGGACGGATCATCCGGAACTGCCTTCGGTTGGGCAGATTGAGTATCCGGTCATGGCTTATGATGCGTGCATGGTGGACTTGTTCGCGGGGACTAATGCTGATGATGAAGAAGCAGAGCTTTGGAGGGTTTAATTTATAATCGAATATGACGATGAAACGGAATTCAGTTGGTATATAAGTGATTCACCTAGTATTATATTAGTATTATGAATACTACAAGTTAATGGGTTTATAGATTTGGGTCACATTGGTCTCAAAAAAAGAAAAAACTTTGCAGGATAATGTTTAGAGCTAAGATTTGGAAAACTGACCGGATTCATATTTATATGGATTATGGAGTACTAGTATCTAGCAATGTGAACTTATTATAAGCAGCACAATTTGTTACACTATGTCACTGAGTTGATAGCTATTAGAAATGAGCCACTTACCGTTATCCACACTTATATCCACACTTACAGATTAGAAGGGATCTTCACCAAGTCGATGTTGGACAGAATTTAGATAATTTAACACGCCCCTCACGTGTGGGCCGGAAAGGACATCGGTCATCCATCACGTGGGTAGGCAATGCAAGAGAAGCCATCATTGATGTGGGCCGGAAAGGACATCGGTCTTCCACTCGTGAGGTAGATAAGAAATAAAGAGAAAACCATCATCGACTTGGGCCCGCTCTGATACCATATTAGAAATGTTCCACTCACCCCTTAAAAGGCCTCATAAGGGGGGGTTATCCACACTTATATAGATTAAAAGGGATCTTTACCAAGTCGATGTGGGACAGAATTTAGAGAATTTAACAATAGCTTATCTGAAACTCATCTCGTCAATCAAAAAATTGAAATATCACATGACGCATATTTAGAGGTGATAGATAAGTCTAAGATTATTATAGCATATTTAGTCTGATTTTTCTTGGTGAGCTTATACTTTACCACTTTAATTACGCAGCGTGGTGAGGGATAGATGAGATCGTCCATCGCTAGACCAATATGGTAAAAAAAACTTCATTAAATTTACCACTTTAGAGTTGTTGATTTTACAATACTGCAGTTGAGACTGATTGTAAAGGGTCTATTTTGCATATGTAATTGGATCCCTTATTCTCTTGTGAAGTTATGTGAGCCCACTTTTGGTAGTGAAAGCAATCCATTTGTAAAAGTGAAAATAAGGGGATTTCAAATCAATTTAAGCCCACACTTAATTAACCCATTATAAATGGGGTTGGACTACATCTATGGCTTCAATGCTTGTGATTCTCTCAAGTGAAAATAACATACTCCTACTGCTTAAAGTTTATATTGAACAATTTCTTGGTGTTGTTTGTTAGGGGTATTTGATAAAAACTTGTTTTTATATCCATAAATGAAAGATAATTTGCAACAACAAAATCTGAAATCATGAAAAAAAAAGGAGAATAAAAGTTATATTCTTTTTTCACGAAATGAAGAAGGGAAACCGAAATTTTAAATAGAAAATAAACCCAAAGAGAAAAGAAAGAAAAATAAAAAAAAATCGATTTATTCATAAAAGAGGAGACAGAAGTATTTTAAGTTTTAAACTTTAATCGTTATAATTTTGACATGTCAATCCAATTTTTGTATAAAATATATCACATGAGTGCTAATTAGTTACGAAGAAAAAAAATTCACATTATTCTGATTTTCATACATAGTATGATAACTGGCAGAAAAAAGAAAGAAAAGTAATAAATGCGGTGAACGTGGATCGAACACGTGACCTTCAGATCTTCAGTCTGACGCTCTCCCAACTGAGCTATCCCCGCATGTTGTTTTGTTTAATAACTGTTTGTATTTATATTATCTTTGTTTATATCATTGTAAAGATAATTGATATATCTAGTACTATTGTCGTAATTTGTGATGTTTGTAATAAAGGGAAAAACCTAACAACGATATAATAGAAAATAAATCTTCTGTATGTTCTTCCGTAATACTACTATTTACCACAATTTTGTTTTTATGATAGACCGTGGCAAAAAAACCTTATTTTTCAAGGAGCTAACTTTTCTATTATTATTTTTCAACTACCTTCCTCCTATCAAGGATGTCTCATCAAATTTCATATAAATTGATTTGAGGAACTATAATTTTGTTTACAACCCTTAGCTGTTACTCCTATTTTTTTTTTCTAGATGTCTTTCGAATCTAATAAATTAATGAGAACTTATCATCCTATTAAAAAAATTGGGATCATATATATGTCCTTTTATCTTCGTCTTCTAGCAAAGTGACTAAACGTTACATCTTCACTACATGATAACCATCTCAATAATTCTTAGCTCTATTAAAATTATTTATTTATTTATTTTTATTTTCAATATCTTAACATATATAAACCCGTGAGAATCTACAATTATTTTTCAAAGCAATCTTATATTTCCTCATTCTCCAAAAACACAAGATCATAAGCAAGTAACAATCATGGGTTCCGAAACTACCCCTGAGCTTCTAATATTAGACTTTAACAACCCAGGAATGAAGCCAGGCTCAAATTGTTGGACATCTGCCTCCAAAAACATAAGAGAAGCCTTTGAAAACCATGGTTTTTTTGTAGCATTATATGACAAGATCTCACCCCAACTCCACAAATCCATCTTCAAAGCAACTCAAGACCTTCTTGATCTTCCCCTTCAAACCAAAATCCAAAACATCAATGAAAAACCCTACCATGGATACATGGGTCAAATCCCCATCGCGCCTCTCCATGAAGCCTTAGGAATTGACTACGCTGACACTCTTGAAGGAGCTCAGAGCTTCACCACCCTCATGTGGCCTCAGGGCAACCAATCTTTCTGGTACTAATATTTTCTTTATTAACCCTAATATTTTTTAATTTTAAAAAACCCTAATTTTTATTGTTATCTCTAGTGAGACCACGATGAGCTTTGCGAAGACGGTCGCAGAGCTAGAGAAGAAGGTGACGACGATGCTGTTTGAGAGCTACGGCTTGGAGAAGCATGCAGATCCACATCGTGATGCGACCACTTATCTTCTCCGGTTGATGAAGTATGGGGTCCCAAACGAGGGACAAACAACGTTGGGTCTTCCGCCACACACTGACAAGAGCTTCATAAGCATACTCTATCAAAATCACATCTCCGGCCTCCAAACTATGGCAAGAGACGGGAAGTGGATTAATGTCCAGTTCCCACCCACCTCTTTCGTTGTCATGGCCGGAGATGCTTGCAAGGTCAGCATATATCATAACTCAACTAACAATAGTCCTGTTTTTCTATTTTAGTCTGCGCATAAAAATTAGTCCCCTTCAAAATTTAGTAGCATGACACACAACTTTTTTCTCTCACATATTTATTAACGTTCAACTAACAATATTTCAACCATTTTTTCTCTTTTCGTCTGAGGACAAAATAGGCATGGAGTAATGATCGGGTGCTTTCTGCGATCCACAAAGTTACCATGGACAGCAAGGGAAAGGAAACAAGATACACAGCTGGGCTGTTTTCTTTCCTTACCAAGACTGTGGAAGTTCCTAAGGAGTTGGTTGATGATGAACATCCCTTGAAATTCAAACCCTTTGCTCACGTCGATTGGCTTAAGTTTTACGAAACAGATCAGGGCCTACGATCCCAGAATTTACTCCAAGATTTCTGTGGTGTTTGACTGAATCATATATTCCAGTGTGCAAGTCAAATATTATGTGTTTGATTAAATAATTGTTTACTAAATAAGTACAGTGTACTAAAATAAAAACATGGGGCAAAAGAGTTCAAAAATGTAAAATTCTAGTAGTACCTATTACCATCGACAAATATGTCTCTCATTTGCTGGCTCAGATTTTAATCTGAAAGAATGTAAACGTAAAAAGTTAATAAAACCTTAATCCAATTAATATATAGTAGTATTATTTTTATAATAATACTACTATATATTAATTGGAAAGTAAAATAAATTTTTATATTATAAGAGTTGCCTATCAAATGGCACTATATAAAAAAAGTAAATGAAAAATATATTGACAGAAATTCGGAAAAAAAATCAAAGATACATATTCGCATATGGATAGAGTATTAGTGTGTAAGAATTTAAATGCTATCTAGGAGTAATTGTAAAGCATTTTGAGCTTGTAAAAAATTTCCAAAAAGTGGAAAGGTACTTTGGACGTATAAACTATAAAGTGCACTTTCCATGATAAATTTTTTTCTAGAATCTCAAATGTATAAGTTTATAGAATAGATAAAAGAATATGAAAAAAGAGGATTAAATGAGAAATGGTATATTGAAAAAAAAAGGAAATTGAGAGAAAAGTGATTGAAAAAGGATGGTTCTCCTCGAAGGGTCATGTATGGATGACCAATTTCCTCATCTACTTTGCTTCAGCCCGTAGAGGCTTTTCTTTAGCAGACATACTTTCTGTTCTTCACCAGGCCTTTCAAACCCTTTAGGCTGCATCATGTATGTTGTTTCTTCTAAGTCCCCATGAAGGAAAGCAATCTTGACATCGAATTGGTGCATCTCCCAATCAAAATGAGCAGTGAGTGCCAGCAAAATCCTGATAGAAGTGTGCTTCACTACTGGAGAAAACACTTCTGTATAGTCTATCCCCTCAACTTGTGTGAAACCTCTTGCTACTAATCTTGCTTTAAACCTGATAGATTCAACTTCACCCACTTCCAATTTCTTCTTAAAAATCCATTTGCAGTTGATCAATTTATGGGTTTTTGAATTTCTCACCAAGATCCAGGTGTCATTCCTTAAACTTTTCAAATGCTTAAGACTTTTCTTTTAAAATATAAATCCAGACCTTCCTAGAGTAGTCATCTATGATAGACATGAAGTACGTACTTACCTCCACTCATAGATGAAACCTGAGCTGGACCCCATAAATCTGAGTGAGGATACGCAAATGGAGCTGTTGAGTTGTGCTTCCCGGTTGCAAAAGGCAGCTTCTTAGCCTTTCCAAGAATACATGGCTCACACTTTCCTAAACCTTCTGATGCATTCAACTTGATCACTCCTTGCTTGGCTAGCTCATTGATCCCCTTTTCTCCAACGTGGCCCAGTCTGGAGTGTCAAGAATTTATGCTCTCAGACTGAGTAATGTTTACTGATCCAGTAACTATCTCTGCCATCAAATAGTATAGGTTGTTCCTTCTTTTAGCTTCCATGATAATTCTTGAATTTTTAGTTACCCTTATAATTCCAGATTCAGAATTGAACTTGTACCCCTTTGATTCTAGTAGTCCAAGAGAGATTAAGTTTCTCTTTACTTTAGGAATGTACTTGATTTTTGTCAAGATTTTGATGCTGCCATCCAACACCTTGAGCTTTATATCTCCAATTCTCTTGATTTCATAGGTTTGATCATTGCCTAATATCACAAATCCTTGGCTGAATTCCAAATTCTGAAACCAAGATTTGTGTGAGCAGATGTGATAAGTGCAGCTAATATCACAAATCCTTGGCTGATTTCCAAATTCTGAAACCAAGATTTGTGTGAGCAGATGTAATAAGTGGAGCCTGAATCCATGATCCAAGACTCCTCAATGCTAGTCCGTCTTGCACATTCAAAGCTTCTAGAGCCTCCACTTATGTATTTTCATACTAATATAAATTGATAACCTATCAAACTTTAAATAAAATGACATCACTTTATAATTTTATTCTGTGTACCTAATTCATTAAATGCCCACAGCCACAGCTAAGCCTGAAATACTATCTATTTTACGTAACATATTTGATCTATGCTAGATTAACATAGTAAACGAAGGTCAATTTGCATGCATTCATGCATGACCAACCTTTCAATCTGGACCGTTCATATTACCATCAAGGTAGACTCTTAATCCCAACCCTACACATGTCCGCTATTTATTGGATTGCTGCAGTTTCCCTCCCTCCAAGGCTCCAACTCAACTTTCGCCCATCTTCTTCTTCACCATACCATTTTTTGCAAAACCCAAAACCTCCGATTTCGTCAGCATTCTCCTCCAACGAGAGCGCTTTTCCACTCCGTTTCTCTCTCTACTTCTCCAAAAATTCAAGGTACCGTTTCTCTCTCTCTCTGCTTCTCGGCAATTTTCAGGCATCGTTTCTCACTTTCTCTCTCTACTGCAAGAAAATTTCAGGTGCAATTTCTCACCTTTTTCTCTCTCGAGAAATTTCAGGTATCATTTCTCACTCCTTCTCTCAATTTCTTCATAGCTCGTAAAAACTAAGCATCAAAACCCTAAGATCATGCGTGGCAAAGAACAATCGTTTGAGAAAACCGCCATAGATCTGGAAAAACTCACATCACAGCTGCGAAATCCTCCCCAATTTCACATAGAATGCCCTAGCTCCGACGATAGGCCTTCCGATGCAGAGCCTCCCGCCATGGTATTCTGGCAGAAACAAATCGACGCCGGCCTCCGTTTCCCAATCTGCCCCTTTCTCTCAGATCTGTCTCGTCTCTACCAAATTCCGATAAATCAGCTCCATCCTTCCTCCATTCGCCGAGCTCTCTTCTTCACATTCTCCTCAGAGAGCACGGCCTCGCCGACACCTCTCGCCTCTTCCACATCTGCCACGGCGTCAAAGTCATCGGTGAATTCTACTGCTTCAAGACAAAATCGGAAAGCCCCGCCCATTTCTACGGCCAAATCCCCGGCGTTTGTAGCGGCTGGTTGAGGAAATACTTCTTCGTCAGGCCTCTGAGCGGCCATGGCTGGCCGTTTCGCGAGGTTTGGTGGCTTGTGAAGCTTAGGGAGATACATACTCCTAGTGTAGATAATCTTAGTAAGCATGAATGGTCAGTTTTGGCTGCCATTAACGCCTCTTTTGATGAAAAGTATCTCTGCTTGCTTCGTGTTGTCACAGATGAGAACGCTCTCATCTATCATGGCCTCTTCGTGAACCATAACTGGTCTGTCGATATGGGTAATCCGAATGCATATGCATACCAAATTCTGTTTAATTTGGGTGGGAATAGCCTTTTATGCTTGCTTTCTTTTTGGGTGGGAATAGCCTTTTATGCTTTACTTTCTTATCAACAATGTCTCTGTTTTGCTTTCTTTTCAACACTGTTTTGGCAAAAGTTCATTGCAGAGTTGGATGTGGAGTACAATTTTGGTGTATTTAGGTGTCAATAACACTTTCCTCTTTTGCTTTCATTTTCAGCAATGTCTTGGCAAAAGATCCTTGCTGATAAACGGCGGCGTGCCCACGCTGAACTGCAGCCTCTTCCTCCTCTCGCCAAGGATCTTGAAGTGGTGGATTTGTCAAACGAACCGTCACCTAGTCCTCGAGCGCCTGAGCTCATGTTGGGTGAAGACACTTCTCCCTCCGCCATTCGGGTGGAGAGACAATCGGAGAGGAAGAAGGCTGTCTCTGGCCAAAAGAGGTCATTAGTGATCTCTGTTGAGAGGGAGTCCTCTGCTCACCAAGGAAAAAGGCCGTCACACCTGCACCCGGTGGCTCTTAACAAGCCCTTTAATAGTATCTTCCCCGGCCATGCCTTAAGGTTATCGGACGCACAATGCACGGCCTTCTGGGAGACCGTTCCTCGAGACGAGGATTTGGCAGAGTTGAGGAAACTGCCCTCCTCCAAGCTAAAAGACATGGTATCTGGTAACCGGATGAAGGTAAACATTTCCTTCGGTTTTTTTCGTTTGGTTTGCTTGCCATATATGACAGGTTGAAGATAATTTGTAGATTTGATAATACTATGTTAGAAGCAATTAATGATCTTTTTGTTGGCAAAACTAGGAAACTAAACAGGCCTTAACATTTCTCTTACTTCCATTATTGCTTCTTGTAGACCACCGTGGCCTCGGAAGTGCTGTATGAACGCGCGGAGGAGTACAAGAGTCTAAAGGACAAGATCAAGGAGCTAAAATCTCGTCTTGAGCAACAGAACCAGTGTATCCTTTCAAAGGACAAAGATCTCGTCTCTACCGCGACAGCTTTGCATATGGCCGGGGCTGAAATCACGGCATTGTCGACTACGTTGGAAAAGGAACGAGCCGATCACATGGAGGAGCTAGAGAGGGTGAGGATTCAAGCCTACAGCCAAGGGAGGGAGGAGGGGAAGGTGATTGGGAGGGGCGTAGGGATCAAGCTCTGTCGTCGGCATATCCTGATGACCCCAATTGGCCAAGCGTTCCTCAAGACGCTCCACGAGAAAATGATCGAGGTGTATCTCCGGACCCCGGCTTTCATGATCAGGATGGGGGACGCCATCAGCCATTTTGTGGTGGAGGGGGCGAAGGGGGCTTGTGGTCTTCTTGGTGTTTCGGAGAAGTTTAAGGACCTTGATGTGGACAGTATCATAGAGAGGATTTCGCCATCGGCGGATCTGCCTATAGACGAGCAGCAAGAGCAGAACTACTGGTGGTGGATGCCCGTGATGAAGGAGGCAGCCCGTGTGTTGGCTTATGAGAGGACGGATCATCCGGAACTGCCTTCGGTTGGGCAGATTGAGTATCCGGTCATGGCTTATGATGCGTGCATGGTGGACTTGTTCGCGGGGACTAATGCTGATGATGAAGAAGCAGAGCTTTGGAGGGTTTAATTTATAATCGAATATGACGATGAAACGGAATTCAGTTGGTATATAAGTGATTCACCTAGTATTATATTAGTATTATGAATACTACAAGTTAATGGGTTTATAGATTTGGGTCACATTGGTCTCAAAAAAAGAAAAAACTTTGCAGGATAATGTTTAGAGCTAAGATTTGGAAAACTGACCGGATTCATATTTATATGGATTATGGAGTACTAGTATCTAGCAATGTGAACTTATTATAAGCAGCACAATTTGTTACACTATGTCACTGAGTTGATAGCTATTAGAAATGAGCCACTTACCGTTATCCACACTTATATCCACACTTACAGATTAGAAGGGATCTTCACCAAGTCGATGTTGGACAGAATTTAGATAATTTAACACGCCCCTCACGTGTGGGCCGGAAAGGACATCGGTCATCCATCACGTGGGTAGGCAATGCAAGAGAAGCCATCATTGATGTGGGCCGGAAAGGACATCGGTCTTCCACTCGTGAGGTAGATAAGAAATAAAGAGAAAACCATCATCGACTTGGGCCCGCTCTGATACCATATTAGAAATGTTCCACTCACCCCTTAAAAGGCCTCATAAGGGGGGGTTATCCACACTTATATAGATTAAAAGGGATCTTTACCAAGTCGATGTGGGACAGAATTTAGAGAATTTAACAATAGCTTATCTGAAACTCATCTCGTCAATCAAAAAATTGAAATATCACATGACGCATATTTAGAGGTGATAGATAAGTCTAAGATTATTATAGCATATTTAGTCTGATTTTTCTTGGTGAGCTTATACTTTACCACTTTAATTACGCAGCGTGGTGAGGGATAGATGAGATCGTCCATCGCTAGACCAATATGGTAAAAAAAACTTCATTAAATTTACCACTTTAGAGTTGTTGATTTTACAATACTGCAGTTGAGACTGATTGTAAAGGGTCTATTTTGCATATGTAATTGGATCCCTTATTCTCTTGTGAAGTTATGTGAGCCCACTTTTGGTAGTGAAAGCAATCCATTTGTAAAAGTGAAAATAAGGGGATTTCAAATCAATTTAAGCCCACACTTAATTAACCCATTATAAATGGGGTTGGACTACATCTATGGCTTCAATGCTTGTGATTCTCTCAAGTGAAAATAACATACTCCTACTGCTTAAAGTTTATATTGAACAATTTCTTGGTGTTGTTTGTTAGGGGTATTTGATAAAAACTTGTTTTTATATCCATAAATGAAAGATAATTTGCAACAACAAAATCTGAAATCATGAAAAAAAAAGGAGAATAAAAGTTATATTCTTTTTTCACGAAATGAAGAAGGGAAACCGAAATTTTAAATAGAAAATAAACCCAAAGAGAAAAGAAAGAAAAATAAAAAAAAATCGATTTATTCATAAAAGAGGAGACAGAAGTATTTTAAGTTTTAAACTTTAATCGTTATAATTTTGACATGTCAATCCAATTTTTGTATAAAATATATCACATGAGTGCTAATTAGTTACGAAGAAAAAAAATTCACATTATTCTGATTTTCATACATAGTATGATAACTGGCAGAAAAAAGAAAGAAAAGTAATAAATGCGGTGAACGTGGATCGAACACGTGACCTTCAGATCTTCAGTCTGACGCTCTCCCAACTGAGCTATCCCCGCATGTTGTTTTGTTTAATAACTGTTTGTATTTATATTATCTTTGTTTATATCATTGTAAAGATAATTGATATATCTAGTACTATTGTCGTAATTTGTGATGTTTGTAATAAAGGGAAAAACCTAACAACGATATAATAGAAAATAAATCTTCTGTATGTTCTTCCGTAATACTACTATTTACCACAATTTTGTTTTTATGATAGACCGCGGCAAAAAAACCTTATTTTTCAAGGAGCTAACTTTTCTTTCGGATTGGCAGAAAACGCTATGGCTGCTATTCCGATTTGCATAATTAATTTGGGAAAAGAAGAAGATATCAAACAACATCATTTTGAGATTTTTATAATTTAATTTATGAAGTTACCTTACAAAGTAAAAAGAAAAAAGAAAAAAACCCCACTCTCATTATTCGATCACTTCTACTCATTTCGTCCCCTCCAAAATTATATACTAAATCCGTCACTTCATATATTAAGAAATCTTCTACTCTATACAAGTTGTAATATAGTACTGCTAATACATAGGTTTAATAAAACAAGGCCACAATTAGAGTTGATCGACCGTCAATTGCACTATATCTATATACAAAAATATAAAGTTGTACCTTCACTCGATCAGCATCATATACGATTAATTGTAAATTTCAACATCAATCGAAACTTTATCGTATAATCAATGGCCTACAAAAATCGAAGACCACATACATATCTTATTTGATACAAACAAGGAAATAATTACTAGGTACAATCTCAAATTTGTTGGACCATCCCGTCTATTTCAAATATTTGTCACCATGCGAGTAAAACTTAAAATCGTTGATATTTCAAATAAATGAAATACGGAGTAAAAGTTATGTGACAACACAATTATTTGGTATAAAATTAACACTGAGGGGACCAAAGTTAAATATATATATGGTCACGAAGACGACCAAAGCTGATAATGAAATTAAGAAAACCATCTTTATGTATCAGCCCAATTATATGCTGCATCATCCACACAAATTCAAAATCAAATCCCCCAATAGTCTACTAAATACAATTTAATTTAATATTCAAGAAATTGTACTCCAATAAGGACAATGTATTAGGTTGAAGTGTGAATTAGATAACAATGTTAATTACTAATGTTCATTTCAACTTTCAATCAATTAGATTTTAAACCAATTAACTATTTGTATAAATTGAGTCTAAATAATAATTACCCACTAGAGGTTAAATTAATCCTAATCAAATCATTGTCGGTTCAACATCACAAAAATAATTAAACTAACATTTATATAAAGGATCATAAAAGCCAAAAGTGAATCATGCTTACTAATGGCGAATATCATATCAACATAAACAACAATTATGTCACACCATTTTTCCTTTGACTTGATAAGGAATGTACTCGTCAAATAGTTAATCGAGTTTAGGACCACTTTGGTCTGTATCAAGCGTTTGTTACTACATGTGATGGGCAAAATGATTCTGATGTGCTTCGTTTTCACTTACAATCCGATATATAATTAATTGAATGATTTTGATATAGAAAGAGAAACATAAAGCTAGAAAAGGGAACCATAATTGTTTTACTCTCTCCATCCCCTAATAATTATGCACTTTGGTTCAACATGAATTTTAAGAAATATAAAAGAAAATGTGTTGAAAAAATTAATGGAACATGAGTCCCATTTTTATATATTTATTTTATAATAAAATGTAAGTGAAATGAGTTAATGGAATGTGAAGTCTATTTATTATTTATGATTAAAAAATATAAGTGGACAATTAATAGGCACGAATGAAAATAACAAAAGTGAATAATTAATAAAAGATGGAGACAGTATATATATCTTTTGACCTATGAAGAGTTGCGAAAGAGACACAAAAAGAACAAATTATTTCGAAAATTGAAACGTTCATTTTCAATCTAATTAAAAATCAAATTATATTCACAACTCTGCGATTGGTCAGACAAAGTAATTGATTAACAAACTTTTTTCTGGACAAGTAACACCTTACATATCAAATTTTTTATAAAACTACTCCCTCCGTTCGTGAACAGGAGTCCCATTCTAAATAAGTAACACCTTAACAAAATTCTTTACTATATATTTATGATATATATGGAATATTTATTACTCCATCCGTCCCACTTTAGGAGTCCCGGTCACTTTTGCACACCCATTTTGTAATAATCCTAATAAATAGTTAAAGTGGAGAAATTGTAAAGTAAGAGAGATAATAATGTAGACAAGACTCTTCACTATATTATTTTCTCTCTTACTTTACAATTTCTCCACTTTAACTATTTATTATGATATTTACAAAACGGGTGTGCAAAAGTGACCGGGGGAGTATTAAAAAACTATTAAGTAATTACTCATAAACCAAAATATATAAGTAAAACGTATTGGTTTAGTAAACTAATTATGCTCGTATTAATAACAATTATCCCATATAATTATTTGGAGGAGGAGACAGTATACTATATATCACCAATCAAATTATTATTAGTGTTCTATACTTTTGTTATATGAGCAGGCTGCGTGATTTTTATATGCTTAATCTTAATTTATGATACTATTGTTTTATCAACCAATAATTTTTCTATAGGCAGCAAATAATTGCATATGACAAACTTCAACTAACAATCATATATGTGTATTCCCTACAAATCAAATCGATCATATTTCAAAACCAAAACCACTTCCAAATAATTTTAAAAAAAAAACATATCTAACCCCATGGGTTCTCTTGCAAATCAAACACTCCCCACAATAGCATTCTCATCCCAAAATCTTGAAGTAGGATCATCTTCTTGGCTTTCCACAAGCAAACAAGTGGTTCTTGCACTTGAAGAATACGGTTGTTTCATCGCCACTTACCCCAACTTCTCTCCCCAACTCCACCACGCCATCTTCCAAGCTTCCAAGGAGCTCTTCGATCTCCCAACTCATGTCAAAATGCTCAACACTTCCGACACACCTTCCCACGGCTACGTCGGCCAACAGCCCATTGTACCACTCTACGAAGGGCTAGGGATCGAAAACTCCACCACCGAACAAGGCGTGGACCGCTTCACTACTCTCCTATGGCCTTCCGGAAATGAAACTTTCCGGTAATTAATTTTTTAAGGTTTAGTATTTTTTTTTAAAAACTTTTTAGGATTTTGTTAGGGTTTTTTTCCCACTTCTTTGGTTGATTTTGATCTTTGTGTGTAGTGAAGCGGCGTTGGAATACTCTAAGGTTGTGGCGGGATTGGATAAGGTGGTGATGACGATGGTGTCGGAGGTTTATGGGATAAGGAGTGCATACGAATCGTTAGTTGAAGCGACGTCGTATCTTCTCCGTTTCATAAAGTATCTTGCTCCGGTGGGAGATGAGGCTGGTTTAGGGATTGTCCCTTGATGAAGCCGCGAATTTCTGATGTTTGTAAATGCTGGTAGAGAATAAAGATCACGACACAATGATTTTACGTGGTTCGATTTACTGAAGTAAATCTACGTCCACGGGAAGAAAAGAGGGCAGAGTTGTATTGCTTGATCTGGGATTACAGCTTACAATACACACTTGCTATATAATCTATTCTGTCTCTAGAGAACGAAAGAGTGAGAGTCCTCTTCTGTCAGATCTAAGTTCTATTTATATATTGAACAGAGATTGTGGCTTGCATCACCACCCTAAGTCGTGGAGGTCGTGGAGGTCATGAGATCCTGCATGGCCACTAACTAGGCAGTGGCTTACATCATCAGTAATTATGTCGTGGATGTCGTGGAGGTCATGAGATCCTGCGTGGCCACTAACTAGGCAGTGGCTTACATCATCAGTAATTATGTCGTGGATGTCGTGGAGGTCATGCATGAGTCCGCTATCTCCCAGTTCGGTCGAATACTGAGACCGAACTGCTGAATTATTGCCGAGTAGCTTTTGCCGATCTGAGAGTAGAACTTGATGCCGACCTGAGAGCAGAGTTTGATTGGTTGGCTTTTACCGAGCTGTAGGCTGGGGCCGAACTCTTTGGTTGTGCCGAACTGAACTCTTTAGTCATGCCGGACTGATACTCTTTCTTGGGCTTTAGGCTGATGGGCTTTACTGCTGTTGGGCTTGTTTAGTACGTACTCCATCACTACCCCCCCGGAAAGCGAAGTGAATTACTTCGGTATTCTGGATAAAGGTACGGGGTAAGTTGATGTTTGTCCTCGGTCTTATGAAGTGAACTCTTCTTTGACCGGACTCGTCTTTGGTCTGATGAAATAAACATCTTTGACCGGACTCGTCTTTGGTCTGATGAAATAAACATCTTTGACCGGACTCGTCTTTGGTCTGATGAAATAAACATCTTTGACCGGACTAAGCTTGTGTCCTAATTTGGCGAGTTTTATCGCTCGGATCGGACTTTCCGTTGTCCTAATTTGGGGATCGGACTTTCCCTTGTCCTAATTCGGCGAGTTTTATCGCGAGAGTCGGACTTTCGTTGCAGTTCGTTTCAGACGAAGTGCTTGATTCTTAAGCTGAATTGCGGTCTTGTATCCTCTTTAGAAGCTTGGACTTCACAATCGTTGGCTTATTGCAGCTCGTTTCAGACGAACTGCTTGTTTAAGCTGAATTGTAGTCTTGTATCCTCTTTAGAAGCTTTGACTCACAATCGTTGGCTTATATATGTTCTAAAAAGGGGATCAGCCTTTGAAGAACAAGATACCTCAGTAACATTTGTAAGAGACGACACGCACAGACAGACGCAACGCACATAGACAAAACGCACATAGACAAACAAAGAACAAGCAAACCAAAGAAAGCACATTGACCGAACAGGACTCAAGACTGACTGACCGGACTGTCTCTTACAAATGGAACTTTTTGAGGTTGGAAATGTGCCATGTTCGGGGTACCTGTTCTCCTGACATGTGAGCCAATTTGTAAGACCCTTTGCCGAGGACTTTTGACACCCGATACGGACCTTCCCATGTGGGTTCGAGCTTGCCCAGCTTTTCTGCTCGGCTTACTTCGTTGTTTCTCAAGACGAGATCTCCCACTTGAAATTGCAGCTTCTTCACCCTTTGGTTGTAATACCGGGCTACTTGCTCCTTGTACTTGGCCGCTTTTATGCATGCCAATTCTCTTCTTTCTTCGGTAAGATCTAGCTCGGCTCTCAGTCCGTCGTCATTCATTTCTGCCGAGAAATTTAGAGTTCGGGGACTGGGTATGCCGATCTCCACCGGAATCACGGCTTCAGTGCCGTACACAAGACTGTACGGAGTTTCACCGTTGGAGGTTGTGGGTGTAGTTCGGTAGGACCATAGGACTTGAGGGAGATTTTCTACCCACTGTCCTTTGGCTTGTTCTAACCGAGCTTTTAACCCTTTCACCAGGATACGATTTGTTACCTCCGTTTGTCCGTTTGCTTGTGGATGAGAGACCGAAGTGAACCGTTGTTGAATATTCAGCTCTTGGCACCAATTCTTGAACGTCTTGTCGGTGAACTGAGTCCCGTTATCCGAGATGAGGATGTGGGGTATGCCGAATCGGCACACTATGTTCTTCCAGACGAAATCCAATGCCTTCGAGCTCGTTATCGTAGCTAATGGTTCAGCTTCCACCCACTTCGTAAAGTAGTCCACGGCAACGATAAGGAATTTCATTTGCCGAGGAGCTTGTGGTAGTGGTCCTACTATGTCTATACCCCATTGCATAAAAGGCCAAGGGCTTTGCATAGTGGATAGATCGGTCTGCGGTATCCTTGGGATATTTGCATGGATTTGGCACTTCGGGCATGTCTTGACGAGCTGCACTGCTTCTTGTACCAAGGTTGGCCAATAATATCCCCATCTTAGAACTTTTTTAGCTAAAGCTCTAGCTCCGATGTGGCTACCGCACGATCCTTCATGAACTTCTCTGAGGATGTAGTCCGTCTCTTCTGGTCCTACGCACCGCAATAACGGCTGGAGGTAAGACTTTCTAAAGAGGACTCCTTCATGAAGTTCGTACCGAAGTGCTCGGCACGTGATCTTCCGAGCTTCTCTCTTATCCTCGGGCAATTGTCCTTGATCTAGATACTGTAAGATCGGCGTCATCCAGTTCGGCGAGCTGGTTACTGAATGTACCTCAGCTTCGTCAATGCTTCGATGCATCAATTCCTCCACCTTTGAGCTTGGACATGCGGCTAACTTACTCAAAGTATCTGCTCGGCTGTTTCCTGCTCTGGGAATGCGGACTATCCGAAAATAAGAGAAACTTCGGCTAATGCTTTGCGCTTTGTCTAAATATTTCCTCATCCTCTCATCACGGGCTTCACTTGTACCCAACATGTGATTCACTATGATTTGTGAATCACAATGGATTTTGAGAGACTTGATACATAGACTTTGCGCTAGCTGGAGTCCGGCAAGGAGGGCTTCGTATTCGGCTTCGTTATTAGTGGTAGGGAATGAGAACCGAAGTGAATAGGTTACCTCGTGTCCATCGGGAGCGATAAGCAGAATACCAGCTCCACTTCCCGTTTTATTCGAAGCTCCATCTACGAATCCGCTCCAGCAGTCCGGCGGCTCTTCTTCGGATTCCAAGGGCTGTGCTAGTTCGGCATTGGCAGAATTTTTCTGTTCGGCAATGACAGGGATTGCTTGATCGAACTTGGCCTCTGCAAGAAAATCTGCCAAGGCTTGTCCCTTGATGGCTTTCCGAGGTAGGTACTCGATTGAGTGTTCTCCCAGCTCTAGGGCCCATTTGGCGATTCTGCCTGATGCTTCTGGCTTGGTCAAAACTTGCCGAAGAGGCAGATCGGTTAAGACGCATACCTTGTGAGCATAGAAGTATGGCCGCAGTCTCCTTGCTGCATTTACTAATGCCAGAGCAATTTTTTCCAGAGGTTGATACCTTGTTTCTGGACCTCTTAATGCTCGGCTTGTAAAGTAGATGGGAGACTGCTTTAGGCCTTCTTCTCGTACAAGCACCGCACTAATGGTTTGATCGGATGCCGCTAAGTATAAGAAAATCACTTCGGCATCTGTTGGAGCAGAGAGAATTGGAAGCTCGGCTAAATAACTTTTGAGCTCGTCAAAAGCCTTTTTCTGCTCGGCTCCCCACTCAAACTTTGGTGCCTTTTTTAACACTTTGAAGAACGGCAGTTGCTTTTCGGCTGCTTGGGAAAGGAATCTATTCAATGCGGCTAGACATCCAGTTAGTCTTTGCACATCGTGTATGGACTTCGGCATCGCCATGTTCTGAATAACTTGAACTTTTGAAGGGTTTGCCTTGAGTCCGTCCTTTGAAACCCAACAACCCAGAAATTTTCCCGAATCTACCAAAAAGGTACATTTTTGGGGGTTGAGTTTGAGGTTGGCTTTTCGGAGCACGTCGAGAGTGGATTTGAGGTTGTCTTCGTACTCCGAAGTGCTTTTGCTTTTGACAACTATGTCGTCGACATACACTTCAACCTGTTTTCCGATTAGGTGCCGAAAAAGCTTGTCTACCATCCTTTGATAAGTGGCTCCGGCATTCTTTAAACCGAATGGCATCTTTTTATAAGCGAAAATGCCGAAATCGGTAATGAAAGCTGTTTTCGGAGCGTCACTCTCATCCATCAACACTTGGTGATATCCTTTGTATAAATCCAGAAAACAGAAAATTTCGAAGCCGATCAAAGCTTCTACTTTTTTATCTATATTCGGAAGGGGATAGCAATCTTTAGGACAGTGCTTGTTTAGATCGGTAAAATCTATGCACATCCGCCATCCTCCCCCTTTTTTCTTGATCATCACAGGATTAGCCACCCAAGAAGGATATTTCACCTCGAATAGTACATCCGCTTTTAGTAATTGGCGGACTTCGTCATGGATGACTTGGCTTCTTTCTGCCGCAAAGAGTCTTTGCTTCTGTTTTACTGGCCGGATTGAAGGATCAATATTTAACCGATGAGTGATTACCTCGGGGGGCACTCCGGTCATGTCCAATGAAGACCATGCAAAGACATCTTTGTACTCCTTGAGGAGCTGAATGGTCTTTTCTCGGAGTAGAGGCGTTCCTGCGAAGCCGATCTTGACCGTTCTGGATGGATCGTCTTCGTATAACCGAACGGTCATTGAGTTCGGCTCTGAAGTGACTTCGGTCATCTCGCTTGCCTCTGACTCCGGTTGCTGTGATTGCTATGCTTGATGGTGCCGAACTGATTGCTCGGCACTTTTAAGCGCAATCTGCAGACATTCTTTTGCTCTCTTTTGATCACCTCGGATGACCGCTATCCCACCTTTAGTGGGGATCTTGATGGTGAGGTGATAAGTAGAGCAAACGGCCCGAACTGTGTTGAGCCAGTCTCTCCCCAGGATGATGTTGTACGGGGACCGAGCTTTTACCACAAAGAACTCGATCATCGTATTGGAGCTTGTAGGCGCTTTTCCCACCGTGATCGGAAGGCTGATAATACCTTCAGGGCGGGTGTCCTCCTGGGCGAAACTTTTCAGAGGAAGTGGAGCCGGACTGAGCCGAGCTGGATCCACTTCCATTTTATCAAAACATTCTTTAAAAAGAACGCTGACTGACGCTCCTGTATCCACAAATACTCTGTGGATCAGTTTGTTTGCCACTCCGGCTTGAATGACAATAGCGTCTTGGTGAGGAGAGATGGCTGGGACGGGATCGGCATCTGAAAATGTAATCACTTCGTCTTTCTTCAGCCTTTTATGTGTCGGCTCCTCTTGATTGGAACCTCTGCGTTCTGCTTTTAGGGACGACTTAGTCTTCCCGGCAGGGAGAGCATCAATAGTCTGGATTACTCCATCATATTGCGGCTCGTCGTCGTCTTCGGGATCTTCATGCCTTTTCGGATCCTGAGGATTGCAGTTCGCACCTCTCTGCTTTTTGTTCTTTTTCGGCTGCTTGCTTTGGTATTTTTTTAACGTTCCTGTTTTCACAAGAACATCAATACCTGCAGCCAAATTTCGGCACTCCTCGGTATCATGACCGTGGGCTTGATGGAAGGAGCAATATTGATCCTGAGGTCGCCGCGCGGCTGATTTCGTCATCCGCTTGGGTTTTTCGAACATATCGGAATGTAGTTCGAAAATTTCCGTTCTTGACTTGTTTAATGGTACGAACTGAGCGGGCGGCTTCTCAGGATTGAGCCGTGGCCCCAATCTGCCTTGTACCGGTGCCCTTTGAATTCTTTCAAAAGGAGTTCGGCGAGGAAGCACCTGGCCGCTTTGATCGGGCTTCTTTTTCTCTTCTTGGGATGAGCTGTCTAAAGACCGTTTTCGACGGTCTGCCTCATCCGCACGGGAAAACTGGTCCGCAATGTCCCACATTTCTTGAGCTGTTTGCGGGCTGCACTCCACGAGCTTTCTGTAGAGAGCTCCGGGCAGGATTCCATTTTGGAATGCCGAAATGACAAGTAGATCATTGAGATTATCTACTTGTAGGCATTCCTTATGGAATCTCGTCAGAAAGTCGCTGATCTTTTCGTCGCGACCTTGACGTATAGAAAGCAGCTGAGCCGAGGTAATTCGGGCTTCCGCTTTCTGAAAGAACCTCCTATGGAAAGCATCCATTAGATCTCGGTAGGATCGAATGCTGTCTTGAGGAAGGCTGTCGAACCACCTTCTGGCGTTCCCGATGAGCAGCTCGGGGAACAGCTTGCACATATGGACCTCATTGAGACCCTGGTTCGCCATATTATATTGATAGCATCCCAAGAAGTCATGAGGATCCACTAGCCCGTCATAAGTCATTGACGGTGTCCGGTAGTTCCGCGGCAAAGGAGTTCGGATGATATCGTCCGAGAACGGAGTCTTTAATGCTCCGTACATGGCGAACCCGACATCTCTTCGGTACGGAGGAGAAGGAGTTCTGCTGTGATTCCGGTGCCGAGGAGAAACAGGAACATGTCGGGGTTGAGGATTCTTCTTCCTGGAGGACACGGCACTACTGCGGTAGTGACTTTCATGTCTGGATGAGGAAGGAGAATCTACCGTTTTCGTCTTCGGCTGTTGGCTCTTTTGCAGGAAAGCTAAGAACTCCTCCTGCTTCTCAGCCAAGAACAGCTTGACAGCCTCATTCAAATCAGGCTGCTGGGAAGACTCGGTGTGTGGACCTTTTGAGCGGCTTGTTCCTTCACCGTGAGAACTGGAGACAGACTTCTCACGAGGCTGCTTTCCAGGCCTATGGGCTGCTGGATTAGCTTCCTCATGGTCATCACGGACGGAGGCACGGGAGTTATGTGATCTGGCATGCATTTTTTTTTTTTGGTGGAAAAAGGGGCAAAAATTCGCTTTATCACAGATTTGGTTCTCTGTTTCCCACAGACGGCGCCAGTGATGAAGCCGCGAATTTCTGATGTTTGTAAATGCTGGTAGAGAATAAAGATCACGACACAATGATTTTACGTGGTTCGATTTACTGAAGTAAATCTACGTCCACGGGAAGAAAAGAGGGCAGAGTTGTATTGCTTGATCTGGGATTACAGCTTACAATACACACTTGCTATATAATCTATTCTGTCTCTAGAGAACGAAAGAGTGAGAGTCCTCTTCTGTCAGATCTAAGTTCTATTTATATATTGAACAGAGATTGTGGCTTGCATCACCACCCTAAGTCGTGGAGGTCGTGGAGGTCATGAGATCCTGCATGGCCACTAACTAGGCAGTGGCTTACATCATCAGTAATTATGTCGTGGATGTCGTGGAGGTCATGAGATCCTGCGTGGCCACTAACTAGGCAGTGGCTTACATCATCAGTAATTATGTCGTGGATGTCGTGGAGGTCATGCATGAGTCCGCTATCTCCCAGTTCGGTCGAATACTGAGACCGAACTGCTGAATTATTGCCGAGTAGCTTTTGCCGATCTGAGAGTAGAACTTGATGCCGACCTGAGAGCAGAGTTTGATTGGTTGGCTTTTACCGAGCTGTAGGCTGGGGCCGAACTCTTTGGTTGTGCCGAACTGAACTCTTTAGTCATGCCGGACTGATACTCTTTCTTGGGCTTTAGGCTGATGGGCTTTACTGCTGTTGGGCTTGTTTAGTACGTACTCCATCATCCCTCACACTGACAAGAGCTTCACCTCCATTCTTCACCAACGCCAAGTGAAGGGACTCCAAATTATGACGAAAACCGGCGATTGGGTTGGCGTCGATCCCTCGCCGTCAGCTTTTGTTGTCATGGCCGGCGACGCTTGTATGGTATGAATATAGGAAAATAAAACAAACAAATACTATATCACATCAATAACTACTATATATATTTAATGGGCTACTCCTCAAGTGAGCCCGACAAGGGCCTTCACTCCCTACCAAAACAAATTACTTTTATATTAATGTTAAATATTTTAATATTTTTGTGTAAATTATTATATAAAAGCCCATATAATGAAAATACATAAAAAATAGAGCCTTCATATCATAGAGTGATTTAACTTAACATTAGATGATCTTGTTTTATTGTAGGGATTCACAAATGGAAGAATAGAGCCTTCATATCATAGAGTGATGATTGAAGGGAGTGAAGAAAGGTATTCACTTGGCTTGTTTACTTTTATTAGGGATGTGGAAATACACGTGCCGGAAGAGCTAGTTGATGAAGATCATCCTTTGCAATTTATGCCTTTTGACAACTACAAATATATCCATTTTTATTACACCGAGGAAGGGAGGAGATCAAAGTGTCCAATTAGGGCTTATTGTGGAATGTGAGATGCAATTTCATATTTTAATTATGTTTACTATCTAGTGTGGTTTGTACTTTGTATGTTTATTTAAACTTATTTACATCTCGTTTCGTACATTTTATGTTAATTAAAACTTATTTACCTCTCGTTAATTTGAATAAAGTTTTTGTGTGATTCAATATTCTTTCTACCCTCAATTAAATTCAATTTCTTCAGTATTAACTTCATAATGCTGAACTAATTCATGGTTATAATCAATTACTAGATTCAAACTAATAGCTTATGACCTTTACGATTTATGATATCAATTGAACTTAATTTAATTTACTTGTTTTATTTATCATCAAAAATTTTGTAGCACTAATTGATCTTTTTATTAAGAAAAAAATGTTTGAATCGACAAATGATGAGTAAAGGTTCGTGATAAGCGGCCAAGAGGCCAAAAGTCTACCATAAAAATCCCAAAAAAAAAAACAATAGCAGAATCTCAACAAGAGGAGTGTTATATTGCTAACTCAATACTTAATTGTTAACTACAATTAAATAATAGTCCTTAAATATTCAAATCAAGGGTCTAGATCATGAGCCCCGAAATGTCAATACGATCAACAAAAAACGTCAATAAGGGTATTAAGGTCAATTTATAATAAATTAGTTGTAACTAACTTTTAAAAATATCACATAATTTTAAAATGCATATAACTTTCTCGATTTAAATTATTTTTTCGCATAACATATATCAAATTAAAGATAATTTCATAAGGATTCTAACAAGATCTCACTTGCATATGTTCCGATGTCAAAATTTGAAAAAAAATTCAAAAATTTTCAATTTTTTCCGTACAACAACAAATATCAACATAGTATATAAAATATGTCAATATAATACATGTAGAATGTTATTTTTAAATCAATGTGTTGACATTCTCAAAATATTGTGTTGATATTTTCAATACACTATATTGACATTTTTATCCAAAACCCTAATTTGTTAGTTTTTTTTTTATTTTTTTCGATTTAATTAATAAAAACGAAAATTCCACGTCACAAATTTTAAACCACTAGATTTCTAAAATCTTATGGTCTTAAATTAGTTGTAGTTAGCAACTAGAGAGTGAGTTAACAATTGATCATTCCCCATCTCAACAAAGAGTAAAACCCAAACACAACCCTAACAACATAACTAATCTATATAGCACATACAAACCACCGAAGCAAAAGCTAGAAAAGGCATAGGGGACCGTGACAATATCTAGTACTCCTTACTTTCCATGTTAATAGAGTCATTTTTCTATTTTGAGAAGTTTCAAGTTAGTTGAGTCATTTCTACTTTTGATAAAAAGTAATTCTCCTTTTTTACTTTATTCTCTTACTTTATTCTCTCTTACTTTATTCACCATCCATTTACACTATTATTAAACTCTCACCATCCATTCACACTATTAATAAACTTCGTGCCGAAAAGAAATGCCTCTACAACAAGTAACGGACGGAGTATCAATCTTCACACTAATATCTGATATCGCTAACTTGATCATTCGAGAATTCCATTGCTGGATGGAAATTTGAATACCAGGTTCTAATCCACAATTGTGGTAGATTTTAAAAAATAAACTAATTAAATATTTTATTGTAAATATTACTCTATTATCTTATAATTTTAGAACAAATCTCTCAATAATATATTTATATAAGTCGATTCAATAATTTATGTGGACCAAACTAAACCTTCCAAATACCTATAGAAATAAATCATTAACGTATCAAAATATTTTTTTATTATAATATTGAAGGAAGATTGCATAACCTCTACTCGATAATTGAGATGGTCCTGCATGTGACTCACCATATTTATGAAATTAATATCCAGATGGCGACTTATTCGACGTTTTTCATGATGTTTTTGGACCATTTAATCTTCTTTCCTACTGATATTAATGTGAATTATTATCAAGTGAAATAAAGCTATCACTCGTCGCATTCAATTGGAGGCTTGATTGAAGACTGAGATATAATAAGTATATATATATAGGAATGTATTCATTTCCTTTTTTATCTTTTGTTCTATTGTTTTTTATATACATGATGTGATCATATGATAATCCATATTTATGGTGATAAAAGTATCATTCTATGAATACTGAAAAAATATCATTTTATAGTATATAAATATCATTTTTAGTAAAAATGATATTTTTGACCCATAAAATGATAGGTTATTAGGTTATCACCATAAATATGGTTATCATTTTAACGTATCCTATCTATATATATATATATATAGATATGGGAGCGTTATTCTCTTATTCATCCCTTAGATCCTTTATTCTTCTTAATATGAGCCGTTAGATCTCATTCATCAACGGTCCAGATGATCTGCATTATTACACTATAATGGTGCATTATTAGTCGGTGTGCATTATTCAATTGAAAATCTGCATTATTACACTATAATGGTGCATTATTAGTCGGTGTGCATTCAACTGAAAATCTGCATTATTACACTATAATGGTGCATTATTAGTCGGTGTGCATTCAACTGAAAATCTGCATTATTAAATGACATGTGGCACCAATCTAACCGTCGGATGACAAAATCGTGGGGCTGAGATTAAAAAGAACAAAAGATACAAAAAGGAAATGAATATATCCCTATATATATATATATATATATATATATATATATATATATATATATATATTAACGTTTGAAATTTGATTCGCAGCATCCAAAAAATGTAGAAATTTTATTAATCAGCGACTAAATCTATAATAGATAAGTTGATTTAGATCATCAATTTGTGTTCTTTGTAGAAAGCTACCTTAATTCTTTAAGAAATATTTATGGACCACTGTTTAAACTACTCAATATTACGTACAGTGATCGCTCATTAATATATTAGTGATTTTGTAAATTGAATCATGTCAATCTAATTCAATTTCTTACCATTAATGATTGGTTCTTTTTATACTCAATATTAGGGATGTCAATGTAACCCGAACCCGCGGGTCGGCCAGAATAACCCGATAAAAATACAGGGTTAGGGTTGTAATTTCGTAGCCCGAATTTAAAATCGGGCCATTCGGGCTGACCCGTTCGGTGAGGGTTAGGGTCGAACTTTTATAACCCGGTGGGTGAGCCCGAAACCCGAAGGGTTAGGGTTAGGGTCGAACTTTTATAACCCGAAAAAATCATAACCCGAATAGCCCGTACCCGAATGGCCCGACAACCCGAACCGGCTGGCCCGAACCCAAACGGGTTGGCCCGATTGACATCCCTACTCAATATATTATTTAAAGTATCTCCACCTATATACACTAAAAACTTAAATCCATTTTAGTGTAAATGTCATATCAAATAGTGATTTTACTAGAACTATTTACACTAAACTCAAACTTAAAAGAATATTCTCTATATATTATGCATTTTTTACTCGTAAAATTTCAAATAGTATTTTTATTTTATTTTAGTGTAAACCTAAAAATACGTATTTTCTACTTAAAACAAAAATGAGATTGGTTTTGGAGTACCACTCGAGTTAACTGTCTACTCTATTTTAGGTTTTAGTGTAGCATTGTAGATGGTCCTAGACTATCTCCAACTCCAAAACTTAAAATGCAGTAGAATAATACCTACAACAGTACTGCAAAACCAATCCCATTATAGGTTTTTGAAGAAAAAATATCTATCTTTAAGTTTGCACTTAAAGTATACCAAAAATACTTTTCATTGTTTGAGTTATTGCATTCAAATCCAAATCAATTCATATTTATTAAAATAGAACAAGAGAAGGAAAAGAAATTAAAACACAAAGATTGAAAAACTTACAGAGAGAATGTAGCGGCATGAGGAAGAAGAAGTGGTGAAATTTTAACCTAATCTAATCTTATTAATATTTGATTAAATATGAAATAGTGGGCTGGCCCATATTAGTATTATATTACTCAATATAATTGAAAAAAAAATCTATTATTTTACTAAGAGCCGTTACTTAATCAAATTTTATTAGATAGATTAATAACTTACCGTACATATAAATCTATGGAATCAATTATTTTATTAGTTAATTAAATACAACACGTACATTAATATGCTAGTATCAAATATAGAGAAACAAATATGCTATCAAATATACTATACGTACATTAATATACTATATGTACATTAATATTATTCACACCAAATATGCTATCAAATATAACAAAAATAGTTAAACATTAGTAATTAAAACGATACATAATATGGAAATTCTAAATTTTATAATTTGTTATTTAATAAATGATAGAATTCATATTTCATTATATTAATTTAAAATCTTATATTATACTTATTTAATTTAATTTAAGATATTGACAAAGTGTCATGGGGCTACTGTGTAATTTAGATAAAAATATATAGGTATGATTGAAAAATATAAAAAGTTGGTGGGTGGGGAATATTCTTTTAAGTTTGAGTTTAGTGTAAATGGTCGAAGCAAAATCAATATATAGTATGTTACACTAAAGTGGGTTTGAGTTTAGTGTAATAGTTGGAGATGCTGATAAACTCGTGGTTTAGCAAGTCTTTTGGATGTTTAACGTGAATATTTCAGTGTTTTGTAGCGTATTACTTGAGTTTGCATCCATTATCCACTACTTAAATATTTTGATGAGTTTGTCGAGTGTTTGGAGATAAAACAGGTAAAAATGACTTGAAAACGAGCTCGAAGCTGGATTACAGAGACATCGCCCGACCGGGCGTTTGTGCTTAAGATAAACGCCCGACCGGGCGTTTGTGCAAAGGAGGGACGGAGTCCAGAGAATTCGCCCGACCGGGCATTTTTCCACGACAGAATCGCCCGACCAGGCGATGTGAAGGAATCGTGATTCTCGAAAGCTCGCCCGACAGGGCGTTTTGGCGACTTAAAATCGCCCGGCCGGGCGATTTGTGCGACGAGGTTTAATTGCTATTATTTCCGCCCCGGGTATAAAAGGGGACCTAGGTTTTCGTACCCAAGGACATGATACACGCCCCAGAAGCAGTTTTTGAGTATTGGAGAGTAGAGTTGAGAGACAAGGAGTCCCAATCCTCAACAAGGTTGAAGACGAAGACGATTTGCCCATTCAATCCACTCTTGGGAGTATCTTTATTAGTTTTCCTATGTCCAGTTCACTTTCTATGGATTTATCTTGTGAATTTGAGTTGATTATGAGTAGCTAATTCTTTTATAGAGTTTTGGTGAAGACTACAATGAACGCTTTTGATTAATTCAAGGACTTTTGATTACCTATGCTCTTGTGATTTCTTTGTTTCATTCTTGTGCTCTTTCAATTCAATTGCTTAGCTACCAATTGAGTTTGTTGACCTAGTTTTGAGTAATCGAGAGATACCTAATTAGGATTGATAAAAGAATGAACAACACCTAGATAATTTGCATTCGAGAGAAGGAATTCTAGAGTGAGGGCTTGAGCCTTTTGTTTTAAGGAGTTAATTGTGAAGTATTAGAAGGAGACTTCAATATTAATGGTTAATCAACGGGTTGGGTGCACTCGAGAGAGGGCTTAGCCTAGACTAGCGGCTTTCCTAGTAATCCTAGAGACTTCAATTGGGTAATCGAAGTTGTTGAATTGTTCACATTGTGTTCGTTGTAGTTGGATCTAAAGCTCTACTTCTTTCTCTTATTTGAAACCTATCCTTTGTCGCGTGCTTTTAACTTGTTTATGTTTAATTATTTTTTCCAAGAATCAAACCAAACCTTTGAATCGTCTAGATAGTAGTTAAAATTGGTCCATGGTACTTGAGTTTATACATTTTGTCTCTGTGGGATACGATACTCTTGCTTGCTTTGTGCTACACTAGCCCCGTACACTTGAGGGATTTTCTTGTGTTAAAATAAGTTGAGTAAGATGCTCTTAAGAACGAATAATATCTAACTTACTTTATAGAAGAAATTATATAAAGAAATAAATACATAATTTGATTACTTTCATCCTATAAAATTTGAAATCATTAAAAATTACGATTAATATATATTTTAATTCACATATTGAAGAATTAAAAATACGTTGGCATACTAGCCACTAGGTGCTTTTGAATTCCACCATTTATATTGGAATTATTTAGAAAGTTTTTAAAGTAATACATGGAGAAATCTATGAAGATTTCACAGTATAATGTGTCAATATCAATGACACAAATAATTTTGTGTGGCCGTACGAGTGACGACAGCATTTAATAATTTTATCCACTACTAACAACGGGTTAATTTAAAATTAATCGATTCTATATGACTAAGATTTGTTTATAAACGCTGGTTAATATGTACATATAGATTTTTTGCGCAATGCATTAATGTTCAAACTCAGCCTCCTAATACATAATTTAGTAGCCTGTGTGTCCGATCAATCATATATAATCGCAAAAATTACTTTTTTTCCCCTCTTTTTTTTTGTTTCTCTACAATTATGACTGATTGGATACATACAATATAAGTAGATCACTAAATTTTTATTCGTATATCATTAGGTCATAAGTAGCCTTTAATTGGTGATGCAATAGAATTTTTTCATAACCCTTACTGAAATATCATATCTTAAAAATCTATTTTGCATGAAAACTTGTAAGAAAATCTGACATATCAAACATGACCATCATAACATCGCACACAACTCAGCTTGCACATTCGAGCATTGCCCCAACCGAATTTATATATAATTCCTTCATTATAATCGATTAAAAATTGAAAAAAATCATGAAATTAAATATTTTATATCAAACAAAAATTAAAACTAGTTGTCATAATCGTTCATATCGAGCCATATAAATAGTAGTAGTATCAAGAAGCATGGCACTCAACTCAACCAATAAAAATTTACAAAAACAATCAAAATCAATAAAAAAACGATCGACATTCTTCAGATGGATTCCCCCTGCCAACCTCAGCTGCCCACTATCAAATTCAACTCGAAGAAGTTGAAAAATGGAAGCACAGATTTGTTCAATTCGACCTCGGATTCAGTCCGTGCGGCTCTGGAGACGTACGGGTGCTTCGTGATCGAGTACGAGGAGATGAGTCCGCAGCTGTACGAGGCGATGTACGGGCTGTCGGAGGAACTGTTCCGCCTCCCCATGGAAACTAAACGCAACCACACTTCTAAACTTCCAGGTTTCGGCTATGGCGGAAATTATGCTGCGATGCCTCTCTTTGAATATTTCGGCATCGAACATGCTCAACCTGATCTCGAATCAATGAGAAAGTTTACCGGCTTGTTCTGGCCCGACGGCAACCAATACTTTTGGTAACTTTCAAATGCTAAATAACATAATTGTGACACTTTTCAATTTCACTATAGCTATTTATAAATTAGCTGTTGTGCTGTGACATTTTTTAAGTGTCAAAATACGTATTTTACCTTTTAATTATGGATTTTAGTCATATAAATCCCAAAGTTTTGTCGAATTTGAAAACGAATTCTTTAGTAGTTGTTTTTTTCTTTTCATTTCTTTTAGTATTTTTTATTTTTCTTATTTTAAAGAAACAACTCATACGTAGTGTAGCATCATTAGAAGATGTCATTTTGCACACTGGAACCACTGAGAAAAAATAAAATTTCAAAATATGCTAGTATTATATTATCATATATAATTTAAATAAATTTGTGATTTAAATAAATTTGTGATTTAAATAAATTTTTGATAAAATAACCCATTATTTGGTGGTCGTCGGTTTTGATGTAAAGTGAGACGCTACAGTCGTACTGCAATCTGCTGTCGGAATTGTATTGGACGGTGATGAAGATGGTGACAAGCAGTTATGGATTAGAAAGACACTACAGCACTCTAGAAACGGCGTCGTTTTATATGACGAGATTGATGAGATACCACGCCCCTGGTGAAGGCAAATCTAACATCGGCATCTTGCCTCACAGAGACAAGAGTTTCTTGTCTGTAATTGGGACTAACGAGGTACGAGGTTTGGAGATCGAAACTCCTGATGGTGATTGGATCCATTTTGAGCCAGCTCCCACAAAGTTCATCGTTGTTGTTGGTGAAGCTCTCATGGTGAGAACTCCCAATTCATTCATCCATTTATTATTACAGAGTATTTTTCAAGCTTTATTATATCTCGTATTCTATAAAGAGTAAATAGCCGAGAAAATCATGAAATTTTGTCAAATTTTGTCAATTCTCTCACTATTAAACCTTTGGTGAATTGAATCCAATATAACGACTGAAAAATTGTACTCTACCAATGAGTTAAACAATGTCGCCCAGCCATAGAGAAAACAATATGGGGTAGTTTGTTTGAAAAACATTAACAATATACATATTTTTTCACTGTGAGATACTACAAATCAACCTAATGGCTGTTCTTTGAAATTCACCTCTACATATGGTCAACTAATAAAGTTATTTTATCACCAAATTATATAGAATCAGCAAACAATTGGAAAGTGCGCATGAAATGTGAAATGTAATGTTGATTGCAGGCATGGAGCAATGGTAGGATATATTGCCCCCTTCACAAAGTGGTGGCGCGAGGAATGAAAGAAAAATATTCTATTGGTACATTTTCTTTTGTTAGGGGAATACTGGAAGTACCTCAAGAATTGGTGAATGACAAAAATCCACTCCAATTCAAACCTTTCAACCATTTGGATTTTCTTGACTACTGCCGTGAAGGGGGCTCCAAGATGTACGGAGCCATTCAAGGATACTGTGAAGAGTCGACCCGCATAGAATCCTAGATCGATGTTTATAAGTTGCTTTTATTGTTTATAAGTTGCTTTTATTGTTTTCTTTTATTAGAAGTTAAATGTAATTGAATAAGTACCTCTTTCCGGGTTTTCTAACGGTTCTTTCCCGGATCATATCAAGAGAGTCGAACCGCATATATATGTTCCTAGTTCATGTATTTAAAGGGTCTTTCAATGTTAAATTAATATAAGCAAATATTAAAACTATTCTCTTTCCTTTAAACATCTCTCTCTCTAGAATGGCTAAAATTGTTTTATTTATATATACACCACCGTTCAAATTACAGATTTTTCGAATGCTAGATATAGATATGACAATGAACAATACAAGAAAAACAATGACTATGGATACTTTTGCTAATCAACTTTATAATTAAATTTATGTAACATGGTAATGATCGCTGCAAACTCCACCAATTAGAATTAATCCATGGATCTTATGGTGCGCAGGTTTAAATGGCTTCAATATTTAACAACTCACCCCACCAAAGAAAAGGGAATTAATCACCTCTCAAATAGAAAAGAAAATGGGTTCTGAACCAATTAAACTCCCAATCATAGACTTCTCCAACCTTAAAAATCAAACTGAAACCTGGGAATCCACGAAATCCAAAGTTTGGCAAGCCATAGTAGAATACGGCTGCTTCGAAGCAACATTCGATTACATTCCTCTTCATCTTCAAAAATCAGTCATTCATGAAACGAAACAACTATTCGATCTCCCTTTATCCATCAAATTACGCAACAGGTCCAACAAACCCTTCCACGGCTACGTCGGCCAGTACTCGATAGTCCCGCTCTTTGAAAGCCTCGGGATCCCTGATCCCCTCTCTCCGGGAAACATCCAAGGCTTCGCCAACCTAATGTGGGCCGAAGGCAATCCCTCGTTCAGGTACTCCTAGCCACAAAATTTTCAAGTTCAAGATTTCGAAAAAACGCACATGGTCAGGCACGTGTGGCTTAAGCCCCAACTATGCTGAATCATCTAAAAAATATGTTTTCTAATAAAATTTGTAAATGTAGTCCCTGAAGTTAATACTCCCCCCTTCCTGAAATTTTGTCACATTTTTTCATTTTCATCCGTCCTATAAAATTTGTCACATTTCACTTTTTACCATTTTTTTTATAATTGACCCCACATTCCACTACCTTATTCTCACTACATTTTATTATAAAACTAATACTTTAAAAGTAGAACTCACGTCCTACCAACTTTTTCAATCTACTTTCAATTACATTTCTTAAAACCCGTGCCCGGACAAACTGTGACAAAGTTTGGGGGACGAAGGGAGTATTATTTTTTCTGCGTTCGCTCCTGTTTATGCGTGTGTAAATTACCAGCGGGACTGTGGAGTCCTTCTCGGAGAAGCTTTCGGAATTGGACAAGATTGTGAGGAAAATGATTGTGGAGAGCCTTGGGCTACACAAGTACATGGACGAGCACATGGATTCGTCGGATTACATCTTTCGATTTCAGAAATACGATAGGCCTCGAAGCGATGAGACTGAGCTAGGGTTAACATCTCACACGGACAAGAACATCGTAACGATCTTGTACCAGAATGAGATCAACGGACTCGAAGTGCTCACCAAAGATGGACAGTGGTTTACTTCTCAACCCTCAGTTAACTCCTTCGTTGTCATGATTGGAGACTCTTTGTATGTAAGTCCTTTTCTACCTTGGCTTTGAGTATGAGAATTCGCAGTAAAAAAGTGAATTAGCTCGCGGGATTAAGAAAGTGGCATTTAATGGTCAGGCAAAGTAGAATAGAGAAAAAAAAAGTTAAATAAGAGAACTAATATACTCCATCCGTCCACAAAAAATAGAGCATATTTGTCATTTTTTATTGTCCACAAAAAATAGAGCACATTTTAAAAAAAGAAAGTTTTCTTCAACTTCTCTTTTACTTTTTTCTCTTCTCTCTTACTAATAATATGGACCCCATATACCACTAATACTACTTCTCTCTTATTTTTTTCCCTTCTCTCTTACTTTACCAATTTCACATTAAAACCCGTGTCATTCACAATGTGTCATATTTTTCGTGGACGGAGGGAGTAGTAAATATGTTGTGTTTTATTCTAGAATCGACCCAAGTAATTTGTGACAATACAATATGTTATAATCCATGGGACGGATGAGAGTATTATAACGTTAGATTTAGGGGTGGGGTGGGGTGGGGTTGGGTGGGAGGACCTAATTTTCTCTTCATTTGTAGCACTTTTTTTAAACTCGAAATCGTTAAATAATGTCATTTTTTTTCTTTCTAAAAGTTTATGTTATGAAACTACAATTAATTAAATAACTTTGTCATCCTCCCTTCATTGGTTCATTTTAGACGGCAAACCATTTTCACCAAGAGTCCTTTAAAAAATTATGTTCTCGATTCGTCACTCTTAACCTAGTTATTGGGTGCAGTCATGGACAAACGGGCGGCTGCAGGCCCCCTACCACAAGGTGATGATGAGCGGGGACCAAGCTCGATACTCTATTGGTTTGTTTTCGGTTCCTAAACCAGGGTACATGATCAAGGCCCCCGAAGAGATGGTGGATGAAGAGCATCCAATGCTCTTCAAGCCCTATGATCATCACCAGTTTCTTCAATTTTTCTATGCCCAAGCTGCTCAGAAATCTTCCATTGATGCTCTCAAAGAATATTGCGGCGTCTAATCTCTATAAATATAAATTGCTATACTTCTCAGTTCTCATCATGTTAGGATCCGAATTTGTGTTTCTTTATGAATTTCTTCAGTTTCTTGGAGATATTCCTATAATAAAGAATACGGAGTATATTATTAGAACGATGTATTTTTGCAAACAATTATAATCTATAGTGGTCAATTTATATGACTGTAGCACGTTTTTATCTTATAAGATAAGATGAGTTTATGAGTTTGCCTTTCTTGGGCTTTTTAATGAGATCACATCTCGATCTCATATAGTGTATGGGTCGATGGATTAGCCCACTTAGTAATTAAAACTCAGAACCAAAAATGAAGCGAGACATAATATATCGGGGTTTTTTTTCGATGATGGATTTTATCTTTTTATCTCTTCTCTTGCCTACTCACGTGATGGAAGTCCGATGTGTCATTCCGGCCCACATGTGAGGGGCGTGTTAAAACTCTTAATTCTTGTCCCACATCGACTTGGTGATGATCCTAGCTCCTCTATATAAGTGTGGATAACCCTCCCCCTTATAAGGTCTTTTAAGGGGTAAGTAGCACATTTCTAATATGTAACAGATAATCGAACATCGGTTAAATGATAACCTAGTAACTGTTTATGGGATATATATGTTTCATTTAATTAATTCCATCAATTGTTCGAGTAATGTCTAAATTATTGTGTATGGAGTTATATGGAGTAATAAAATGAAAACAATCCCTCGAATATTTTCTTTATCGAACAGAAGATCCATGGACGTAATTGATGGACCATTGCAGCAATAATTGCTAAGTGACAGAAATTTTATATTTTAATTTTATTGGTCTATGTATTAAATGCACTACATATTATCCTTCATTGTCACTATATCAAGAATTAGAAAAATCTGTTATTTAAAAGGTGGGGTATGTATCTGTGAATAAAATTTGTTTAGCCCTTTATGTAATATTAGAATATGGATAACTAATCAGCTCATTTTCTGTTTAAATAAAAACTTTATTGTTCAGGCTGGATATATTAATGTTTAATTAAGTTCGTATTGTATAGTTCTATCACTTACTATCACTAAAATGAAATATCACCAAGAATATTATATATATAAACGGGGAACAGCAAAATCAGCTTGAAATCTCTCCCCATAAGTACTCATTGCATAAACAATATTATCATAGAAAAATTTATACTATATGCCAATTTATACATCACAACGGACAATTTTCAGTTTGATTGCAATCGAGTATTTAATTATTAGTTATTACATAATCTATTCATAATGATTGTACGAAAGTGGTCCAAAAATCTTTCGTTGTTTTATCTTTGCCATGTAGTCTGAATGGTAGTATTTTAAGTTTCGATTTCCACTCTTCACCTATTAAGGATTCACGGTTAAATCAGAACTGTCGGTTCCGCTTAAAATCAAAATAGTGGTTTCGATTTTTTATATATATGTAACCGTATCTCACAGGTTAATCAGAACGCTTGACATGTTAGTTGCATATGCCTGGTTTCAGTAATTTTGAATCGTAACCACCAGTTAACCTTCGATTTTAGCTAAAAAAAATAAAATTGGAAAAATAGTGGGGCTTAATTAGAATTGACATACATGTTCTATTGGCCTTGTTTCAAAATTTTTGAACCATAATCTACAATTAACCATCGATTTTGGCCTAAAACATGATAAAATTTAAAAATTTGTGGGAAACCACCAAAACACGAGTCTAGGGTTTTCAAGCCGTGAAAAAACGTTTCAAAACCCAGAACCAACATTTCCTTTTTGAACCGGAACCAGCGGTTCTTGAACTGTATTCAAAAAGTGATTTCTATAAATGGCTCCATTAATTTGACGAAAGAAAAGGAACCACACCTCTCACATAGAAAGAAAATGGGTTCAGAAACAATCAAACTCCCAATCATAGACTTCTCCAATCTCAAACCTCAAACTGAAACCTGGGATTCGACGAAAGCTCAAGTCCACCAAGCCTTAGAAGAATACGGCTGCTTCGAAGCAACATTCAATCACATCCCTCTTCATCTCCGAAAATCAGTCATTCATGAAATTAAAGAACTCTTCGATCTTCCTTTACCCATCAAATTACGCAACAGGTCCAACAAACCCTACCACGGGTATGTCGGCCAGTATCCGATGGTCCCGCTCTACGAGAGCCTCGGGATCCCTGACGCCCTCTCCCCGGGAAAAATCCAAGGCTTTACCGATCTCATGTGGGACCAAGGCAATCCCTCGTTCAGGTTTTGCCTAGGCAGGAAAATTTCAAGTTTATGATGGTCGGGGGTTAAGCCCCAACCATGCTTACCATGCTTATAGTGTTTGAATTTATTCATATCTGTGTTAGATTGTTAGGCAAAACCCTCTATCTTGATTTGAATTACTTAAAAATATATTTTTGAATAAATTTTTAAAATATAGCCCCTACCAATTTCTTTTTTGCCGTGTCCGAACCTGCTTATGCTTGCGTGTGTGTGTGTATGTTCTTACCAGCAAGAGTGTGGAGTCCTTCTCGGAGAAACTATCGGAATTGGACAAGATTGTGAGGAAAATGGTTGTGGAGAGCCTTGGACTAGACAAGTACATGGATGAGCACATGGATTCGACGGATTACCTCATTCGACTGCAAAAATATGATAAGCCTCAAAGCGATGAGACTGAGCTAGGGTTATCATCCCACACGGACAAGAACATCGTAACAATCTTGTACCAGAATGAGATCAACGGACTCGAAGTCCTCACCAAAGATGGACAGTGGTTTACCTCTCAACCCTCACTTAACTCCTTTGTTGTCATGATTGGAGAATCCTTTACTGTAAGTCTTCCGTTAAATTACAATTTTACTCTTATTTGAGTAACTATAATATTTCCACCAATGAATGAATCCCTTAAAAAATTATATCTTGGATCCGTCACTGCTAACATAGTTATTGGGTGCAGGCATGGACAAACGGGCGGCTGCACGCACCCTATCATAAGGTGATGATGAGTGGAGACGAAGCTCGATACTCTATCGGATTGTTTTCAGTTCCTAAACCGGGATACGTAATTAAGGCCCCTAAAGAGATGGTGGATGAAGCGCATCCATTGCTCTTCAAGCCCTATGATCATCACCAGTTTCTTCAATTTTACTATACTGAAGCTGGTCAGAGATCTCCAGCAGCTCTCAAACAATACTGTGGTGTCTAAGCTCAAGAAATTATCACTTTCACTTCTGATTATGATAATTATCTTCCAAATTTGTGCGTGTGTTAGTGAATTTCTTCAATTTCTGTGAGATTTTCCTTTGTAATAAAGAATTACTATATTATAAGATCGATGTACTTCTGTGTTAAGAGCCTCCTTCTCTTAACGTAGATTTCAACCCGGTTACGAGAGTAACACCAAGAATCCGGCGCCCCGCAAGCAGGGTCGGCGGCCAAAACGTGAAGGTTGGCGCGGAAGAGGTTTCCGTCGGCAACACGATAGGGTTTTGAGAGTGTTAACACGATAAGTGGGCCAATAATAATTTCATTAATTGATTTAGAATTAATGAGATGCCCTATTTATAATAACTAGGACCCTAGGGTTGGTTCGACCTAAACCTATACATCGGGAAAGAACCAACAAAGAAAACCCGACGGAGCTTATAAAACGCTCGACACAATATTCGTTCAAATAAAACATAAAATAAAATAAGGAAAGAAAAAACGCTAGTCTAATTTGGAATAAAACAGTAGCTGGTTCAGGCCTTTCGTCGAGCAGCTGGCGTCCTACTTCGGCACGAAGTCATGGTAGCGTTCCGGCTGCTTGAGTCCCTTCCTCGGCCTTAACTCTCTCTTCTTCACCTTCTCCGTAGCCTCCTCCGTCTGTTTTCCCAGTTCCGCCGTCGTGTCATCCGATACAGTCATCGGGCTAGGTTCTCCCGTCTTGCTAATCGGCGAGTCCTCCGGGGTAGACTCCGCCGTCCCTTCCATTGGAGAATCACTAACAGGTGGGTCAGGAGGGTTCATAACAACTCCCCCCTCCTTAAGTATCTCCTTGTCCCCAAGGGGAATTGTAGGGAATCGACGCTGCAGCTCGTCAAGCGGTTCCCATGACGGTGAATCCGACCCGTCCGACCACCTCACCAATACGTGCTCGGTTGCCGCCCCCTTGTGCCACATTGTTTGGGAGTCCAGAATCGCGACCGGCTGGGCTATGGGGCGATCGCCCACGAATTTGTCTGATAATGGCAGCACCGCATTGCTCCCCACAAATGCGCGTAGCAGACTAACGTGGAAGACGTTGTGGATGCGACTGCCTTCAGGTAATCTCAACTTGTACGCGACTGGACCAATCCGCTGTAAAATCTCGAAGGGACCATAGAAACGTTTGGACAGCTTGGCAGATAGCGGCTTGGCGACAGAGTGTTGTCTATACGGCTGCAACTTCAACCATACAAAATCGCCAACCTCAAATTCAATGTGCAGCCTGTGCTTGTTCGCTGTATCCCTCATGCGCTGCTGAGCTCTTGATAAATTCCGCTTCAGGTCCTCCAACAGCTCCCCTCTCTGTCTAATCAACTCAGCCACATTCGGTGGGGTCTTAGCCGAGGGTTGAGCGGCCACCAATAAGGGCGGTTCTCGCCCATATAATGCCCGAAAAGGCGATGTCCCTAACCCTGCATGATGAAAACAATTTAGAGATAACTCCGCCCAAGGCAAAAAATTTGACCAAGTCGAAGGTCTATCCGCCGTGAAAGCACGCAAGTATTGCTCGAGGCCCTTGTTCCGAATCTCAGTCTGGCCATCCGACTGTGGATGGTAGGCCGTAGTGAAGTTGAGTTTGGTCCCACTGAGGCGTAACAGTTCCTCCCAGACGGCATTTAAAAACACAGAATCCCGATCCGAAACCAACGTCTTCGGGAAGCCGTGATGCCTCACTACTGTGTTAACAAAAAGGTGGGCTACTCGGAGGGCATCGAAACGCGTGGGAAGAGCAGCGAAATGAGCATACTTGGACAGCCTGTCCACCACCACCATTATGGTCGTGTATCCTCTGGATTGCGGTAGCCCCGTTATGAAATCCATGGACACATCCTCCCAAACTTGGGACGGAACCGGGAGAGGTTGGAGCAGCCCCGCCGGCTTTTTGGTTGAATACTTCGTTGATTGACAGACGACACAGGCGTCCACAAAATCCCGAACATCCTTTCTCATTTTCTGCCAGTAAAAACCCGCCGCAAGCAGGCGGAAGGTCCGCTCATGGCCTGGGTGACCAGCCACCAGCGTATTGTGGTGTTCCTCTAGTAGAAGCTTCTTCATAGTAGATGTAGGGCTGACGAAAATCCTCCTGTTAAAGTAAATCAGTCCGTCGACGAAGGACAGATGAGGGGGGGCGTCACCTGACTTAATCTTTGCTGCCAAGGCCCTCAAATCCGTAAGTGTAGACGTCTCCCGCCGCAACACATCCAGTAATATCGGGACGGGGTGAGCCGCCGCTGTCAACAACGCCCCGTCTTCCTCCGAATCCCTCGGTGCCGCCTCCGACACTGGTCGGTCCCTCTCGGCCGCAGCCGCTGAGGACTCGGCTGATAGATCCCCGGCATCCCGACGAGAGAGAGCGTCGGCCGCCTTATTATTGATTCCCCGTTTGTACTCAATTCTAAATTTATAACCCCTTAGTTTCCGGACGTATAATTGTTGGTCCGGTGTGTGCACCACTTGTTGCAAAAACTCTTTTAAGCTCTTTTGATCGGTGCGAATGATGAACTCCCTACCCAACAAATAATGTCTCCATTTCTGCACCGCCTCGACAATAGCAAACAGTTCCTTGTGATATGTTGACGCTACCCTGCGTCGCGGACCCAATTTACGGCTGAAAAAGGCAATGGGGTGACCCTCTTGGATTAAGACCGCCCCTATCCCCACGTCGCAGGCATCCGTTTCTACACAAAATGTTTTGGTAAAATCCGGCAAGCGTAGCACAGGAGCAGACGTCATGGCTGATTTTAGAGCTCCAAATGCGGTATCCGCTGCCGTGGACCATTCGAAAGAGTCCTTTTTTAATAAATCCGTCAAGGGGGCCGCAATTACCGCGTAATGTGCGACAAAACGCCGGTAGTAACCTGTTAAACCAAGAAATCCCCTTAATTGCTTCACCGTGCGCGGCAAGGGCCACGCGGTCATAGCTTCTGTCTTTGCCGGATCAGCAACCAATCGGCCATCTGTAACCAAGTGTCCCAAATATTCAACAGTGGTGCTACAAAAAACACACTTCGATAATTTCACAAAAAAATTGTGGGCGAGTAGGAGCGATAGTACCTCAGTCAAGTGTGTACAGTGGGACTCCATGGTGGGGCTGTAAATTAAGATATCATCAAAGAAAACTATCACGCATCTTCGCAGGAGCGGCTGAAATATGTTGTTCATTGCCGCCTGGAAAGTGGAAGGGGCGTTGGTCAGGCCGAACGGCATTACCAAGAATTCGAAATGCCCATCATGTGTTCTGAAAGCAGTCTTAAAGATATCCGCTTCGTGCATCCGGATTTGGTGGTATCCCGAACGCAAGTCCAGTTTTGTGAAAAATTTAGCGTTCCCCAATTCGTCGAACAATTCATCGGCCGTGGGAATCGGAAAATGATCTGGGACAGTGGCCAGGTTCAGGGCCCGATAATCTATACAAAAGCGATATGTGCCATCCTTCTTCCTGACTAGCAAAACCGGGGAGGAAAACGGGCTCTGGCTCCGTTGTATAATCCCTTGGTCCAGCATCTCTCTCACTTGTTTCTCTATTTCGTTTTTCTGAAAGTAGGGATAACGGTAAGGCCTTACATTAACCGGCCTCGTATGAGGCAACAGGTGGATTTGATGGTCGAATGGGCGAGCAGGCGGCAGCCCCACTGGGAGGTTGAAGACCTGCCCAAATGTGTCAAGCACCGTGCGGACCGCGTCGGGTAAATCCGGTGGAAATTCTGGTTGGGTCGACCAGAGCTCGGCCGGATGATCATCAAGATGTAGGGGGACCAGCTCGTAAAACTCATGAGCGGGTGAGTGTGCCGTCAATGTGGCCAGAGAGTGGAGTGAAATCTGGCGTGGACTAGGGAGCTTGCCCTGAATAAAAATTTTCTGACCGTCCTTATGAAACTCCAAAGTCTTCCCCACAAAATCAGCGGCAACACGCCCGAGGGATTCCAACCATTCCATCCCTAGAATAATATCAGGTCCATGTATGTCCAATATGTGAAGGTCGATCAGAAATTGGGCGCCCTGCATCGTCAATTTGGTCCGCCTAGAGACGTGCGAGCATAGCAAGGATCCCCCGTTACCCACATAGACCCGAAACGGGCGAATAGGCGTTAAAGAAAGCTGGAGGCGCTCAGCTATGCGCGGGTGAAGGAAATCATGGGTGCTCCCGGTATCAATCAGTATTACCACCTCCGACGATCCGATATTGCCCACCACATGGAAAGGTTTGGATCGGGTGTTGCTGCTCAGAGCGTGAAGGTGTGATAGATCCGCCCGAATGACCTCGTCGGGTTGTTGAATGTCATCACAATGATCCACAGGTTCCTCCTCGTCGTCCTCTCCAACATAGCACAGAAGTTTGACTGCACAGACATGGCCAGGAACATACTTTTCTGGACAATGCCAACACAACCCCTTGCGAGATCTCTCCGACTTCTCTGCATTAGACACTCGAATCGGAGTAATTTTTGGGGGTGCACTTGCCGATTGTTGCACCGCACTTGCTGCTGGTCCGGGGGCGGTCAGTAGGGGCTGTCGCGATTCGCGGCCTGCCCATTGCTTCTTCCCCTCGGTAGAAGTCTGTTGCCACCTGCGTTCCTGACTAGCCCCGAGGCGAAGTGCAAGTGCCATTGCCTCCGCGAGGGATTGAGGCTGATGCATCTCCACTTTCTCTTGGATGGTCTCTTTCAATCCTTCAATGAATATTGGTAACAATACATAGTCAGGCATGCCCACTACCCGATTCAAGTACTTCTCAAAGGTATCGTGGTATTCAGCCACCGACCCGGTTTGGACCAATTTGGACAGAGGACCAATATAATTCTTAAAGCTTTGCGGGTCGAAACGGTGGCGCACATCCTCCAAGAATTCCGGCCACGATACAAAACGGTTATTGTTTTGGTAGTTGAAAATCCACTCTGCGGCTGGTGGGTCAAACAACATAACCGCATAATGAAGACGGTCTTCCTCCGGCATTCGCACGTGATCAAAGTAATATTCGACACGTGAAATCCAATTTGATGCATCCGACCCGTCGAAGTGCGGGGCACGCATCTTGACGCCCTGTCGCGAATCCGAGTCCTGATGGTATGCAAAACGGTCACGGCGTGGGGGCGGGTCCCAGCACGAAGTGCGACGATTGTCGCGCCATCCACGCCCACGTGCCGGAGGTGGCTCCCAGCTGGATAACCGGCGCGGTTGGTGTACCACTAATCGGCGGTCAGAGGCTACATCTTGCGGCCAGTCTCCCTCGCGACGATAATCCCCACGCGCGCCATACGCGCTGCCCCGACGGCCCCACCTAGGCTGTCGTTGAGCACGCAACCCTAATTGTTGATGTCGTGGGGTCGGGTCTTTCCTCACAAATTCTGACTCCCTGTACTCCATATACGACTCCTCATCTGAATTAAAATCGTCGTCCAGTGGGGCTGTATCCGGGAGACGCGGGTTCTCCAGTAAATCCACCCGTCTATCCGAATTATCCATTCGATATTCCAATTGGTCAAAACGCTCCATGATCCTATCCAAACCCTGCGTCAAAGGATCCGTAGGGGGCCTATCTGTTGGGTGGTGGTCGCCCCTCGGGGGAGGGCGTGGCGGGGCGCCACCATCCCTGCGATTTCCCTGGAAGCGGCGTGCATTGGTGGTGATCAATTCCTGTGCGTTTCCGCCTGTCAAGACGACCGGCGCGCTTGTCGACTCCGTCTGGATCTCCATGAATTCAGCACTGTGAAAGCACCAGTTGTTAAGAGCCTCCTTCTCTTAACGTAGATTTCAACCCGGTTACGAGAGTAACACCAAGAATCCGGCGCCCCGCAAGCAGGGTCGGCGGCCAAAACGTGAAGGTTGGCGCGGAAGAGGTTTCCGTCGGCAACACGATAGGGTTTTGAGAGTGTTAACACGATAAGTGGGCCAATAATAATTTCATTAATTGATTTAGAATTAATGAGATGCCCTATTTATAATAACTAGGACCCTAGGGTTGGTTCGACCTAAACCTATACATCGGGAAAGAACCAACAAAGAAAACCCGACGGAGCTTATAAAACGCTCGACACAATATTCGTTCAAATAAAACATAAAATAAAATAAGGAAAGAAAAAACGCTAGTCTAATTTGGAATAAAACAGTAGCTGGTTCAGGCCTTTCGTCGAGCAGCTGGCGTCCTACTTCGGCACGAAGTCATGGTAGCGTTCCGGCTGCTTGAGTCCCTTCCTCGGCCTTAACTCTCTCTTCTTCACCTTCTCCGTAGCCTCCTCCGTCTGTTTTCCCAGTTCCGCCGTCGTGTCATCCGATACAGTCATCGGGCTAGGTTCTCCCGTCTTGCTAATCGGCGAGTCCTCCGGGGTAGACTCCGCCGTCCCTTCCATTGGAGAATCACTAACAGGTGGGTCAGGAGGGTTCATAACATTCTGCCTCATTATTAACTTCTTTGAAATTGTGTCGTGGTTTAAGTTTAATTATCTTATAAGATGTCTCAAAAGCTTATAAAATAAATGTATGTAATAAAATTAATAATACTCCCTTCGCCTAGGATTAAATGTCACATGGTTGACCGGTTTGGATTTTAAGAAATTATTAGACTTTATAAAGAAAAATGGATAGTAAAAGCTAATAGGTTAGTTGAGCGTGAGCCATACTTTTATATTTAATTTTATAATAAAATATAAGTAAAATGAGTTAGTTGAATATGAAATCCACTAATTAAAAAACATAAAAGTGAAATGAGATTTCATTGGCAGAAGAAGAAAAAAAATGAGGCATTTAATACGAACGGAAGAAAAGAGTATACTACAATGATATCAATTAAGATACTACACTATATACAGTGTATATGGGATCACAACAGCATCTTTTAAGGTGCAAAATTCTACATTTGACCACATGAGATGAAAACTACATGGACACATGCAATTTGAACCCAAGATCAATATCACATTCATTTGTTTCTTAAAAATAATTTTTTTAGGTGCGTTTACTAAATATAGAAATTTTTCATTTTAGGAAATGAACTCCACAATCCACTAACACTAATTTCACTACTTTTTCTCTTCCTCTTTCTTTCATTATCCATTTTTTCTCTTTTTCTCTCTTACTTTATCAATTTTGCATTAAAGCCCGTACCATTTTCGAAGTTCTTGTTTTTTAGAAAATAGAGGGAGTTATATTTTTATTTAAACTGATTAGTTATCCACCCTCTGCTGTAGCAAGCAATGGCTTAAGAAAGTACACACCACCGTTCAAATTATAGATTTTTCTAGGAAAAACACATCTCTATCTCATGTCCTTGTACTAATACATTTTGTTTTATTAAGTCTTTATACAATTTTTTGGTTAGATCCTTGTATCAGCATTCTTTTTTCATTAAATCCTTTTTTTTGTTTCATTAGCTTCTTATACTATTGCATTTTAAATTAAGAAGTTTTTTATTTTTATTTGATGAATTTTACAGTTTAATTAATTTTTCTTGAGTTAGTTAAATTCATTTTTTTCTCTAATTTATTTTAAAATTAACTCAATTGCAATATTAACACAAGAATCATTGAAAAATAAAAAAAATCGATATTGTCATTTTTCTAAATGCTTGATACACTACAAAAAAAACAGTGTTTATAGAGCACCAAAGTGCTCGGAAAAAGGACGAAGTGCTAGGAAAATACCTATGATTCAGAACACTTCCCTAGCACCCGGAGTGCTAGCTATTTGCTTCCTGAATGTTTTCCAAGCAAATTTCTGAGCATAACATCCTTAATTAACAATTCCTAGCACTTGAATGTGTGCTCGGAAAAATTCCAAACTCCAAGCACTTGAAAGGTGCTCGGAAATATTATTTTCAATATTTTTTATTTTAAAAATTATTATTTGAATTTATTATATTTATAAAATTATTATTAAATGAATAATAAATAAAGTAAATAAATTTAAAGGACATTAAATTAAATAACATTGTTTTACAATTCATTTGAATTCAAAATATTCAAGAATATCTCTAGCCTGTCCTTAAAGTTAAACAACCCTAGCTCTCTTCTCTGTACTTACAACCATGAAGCCTTGCAATCCATTTGATTCATTTTCCTCTTCCATATCATAGTAGATGCTTCATTTCTGTTCTTCACATCAACCACTTTGATCTCAGATGATAAGTTATGGCTGAACATTGATCCTTGTACTTGTGCATGAAGAGGACTCTTTTGAGGGGCCGTTTGGCAGAACATTGATTGTAGACAGCCACCACTTGTCTACCCCCTTAAACCCTTTCTTGCTCGTTCTTGAAGTTATCCGGTGTGTCCTAACTAATCACGCAAATATTATTAACATTTCCTCACAAATGAATTAATAATGTGAGTTTTAACAGGTCCTTACAAGGAGCATGGTGTCAAGCTTGGGCAGAACTTGAATCTCTTGTTCATCACCCAATTGATTATGCTCGAGCTGCTATATCAGATTGGAGTGATGGGAGCGTCTCAGTTCCCTACATGCCCATTTACTGAACATTAGGAAAGAAAACTCTCTAGGCTGCCAATGTTCATAATTGTAAAGTTTACCTCTGTTTCAGGCTTTGAGCAATAGATTTTCAGAATGAAAAGCACCTACAAAAACTACTTAAGTTGACAGTTAAAATAAGCTTTGAATATAATGCAGCAAACGACATAATTCCTTAGTAAAGTAAAACATGTGTAAAATCTTATATTATCTGATTATTAATAATAAATAGATCAACGAAGGTACCGCAACAACTGGCCTTTTGAAATAGCCAAGTGATCCCTCAATGATCTCTGAGGGACGTGGCCGAAAATCTCAACGAATTTGGATTTCAATGTGTTGAATCGGAGCTTCGCTTCGTCGAGCTGCGACCCGTTAATGGGCTCGAGAGACTTGTAAATGGACACCGACAGTTCATCGTGTCTCGGAGCTCCCGGTTGGCTCAAATCTCGGCATACTCGACTGGCTGGAACTTGGCTTTGTCGCCTCCGGAGAGCACAACGTCGGCGCGAGAATGAAGAGGAAGGGGCCTTGGAGTGCTTTCTTCTGTGCGACTCCACGGAAATGGATAGGTTCGATCTCCTACTGTTTTGAGTTCAGTTTTCGGTAGTAGCGGTGGTGAAGGAGAAGCGGCAAGGAAGCACAATGAAAGAGACGAGAGTTTTTATTTTTATTTTTTATTTTAAAAAAATCATAATTAAAGTGCTTAAATGTATAGAACCGAAAAATTCAAAAAGTAATTTCTAGGATCAAAATCATAAAAATGCAGGACCACGTTTGGTCTTTAGTCTATTTCAAATGACAACATACCACCAACGAGGACTCTTAGATTTAGGAGCAGATTCACGCCCGCAGTTTCTAAGGATAGAAAATACGGTTGATCGTGACTAGGGGAGTGTTAAAGAAGATGGGAAGAAAGGGGATAACAACACAACTCGACTATAGCTAGAAATAAACGAGAATAACTTGAGTAAAATAAGAGTATCATCTCAACAATTAACAACCCAAAGGGATACAATATCTCATCAATATATGAACTCAAAAGAAACAACATTCGGTGAAAACATTCGAGAGAAGAATACACAAATCTTCACCATCACAAGCTTACTTGTCCTCCTGCTCCGTTCTCGAAAAGTCGCCTGATGTACTCCGGCCCAAACCTAATTAACTCCAATTCATCTCCTTATCAAAACAGTAGGCCCAAATCTTAAAATTAATCATTCGGCCCCGACATTAGATAAAACAAAGGCCCAAACCTTCTCTCTTTCGTCCCCAAATTTCTTCTCCTTTTTCTCTTTTCCAGCCTTCTCCGTCAGCGCGTCGTTCAGCCACTGAGACACCGCCTTTAATTGATGTGGTGCCCTCTGCTTGCTGCTGTCTCACCCCCTTCACTCTCGGTCTCTATCTCTCACTTCCTCTTTCGATTTCTCACCAGACACTCTCGAACAAACTGTGAGGAGATGGAGTTTCTCCAATTTTAGAGAATGGGGCACTAGATGTAAACCGAACACTTGTAACTGCAGATCATGGGAGAATTCACGGTTTCTCTGAAATTGAATGAATGTGGAGAGAGATCGTGTGATTGAGGAAAATATACGATCTGAATTCTTTTCTCTAATGCAGATTTTGTGGTAACAGCTTTGTGAAAAACACACGACAGAATTAGAGAATCAATTGGGCAGGGTTGAATTGAGCTCGAGAAGAATAAGAAAAATGGTTGGACACTGAAAAAAATAATTGTTTAAGCTCAAACTGTAAAATCATTCTCTCGATAAAAGAAGCAACGGGCAAAAAAAATTCATGTGCACAAACGACGTCCTTTCAAAAACAAATTAAAAGGAATAAAAAGTCGAGGTATTACACCTGCCACGTGGCAGGATTGCTTGCTTATATATAACAGATTGCTTGATTATCTCTAATTCATTTCGCAGATTGCTTGGAACCATATGCCGAGTTCTTTGCGTATATATAACAGATTGATTACTTAGATTGTCATTTTTTTTAAGTGTTATCATAGTGCTCTGATTTTTCATATCTCAGATATTCCGAGTTGCTTGCCTACGTATTGCAGATTGCATGCTACGTTGTTGTCAAGTTGTCACGTTTAGACTGGTGCCACCCTAACGCATATATATAATATTTTATTTTATATATACTAACAGAATATAAATATAGGGTATATATAGTATAAATTAATAGAATATATAATACATATTTAATAAAATATATTAAAAGAATATATACAATATAATATATTAAATTAATAGAATAAATATACTGAACCGAATTTCAAAATTTTGATTTGGTTTTGTTCGGATATTCGATTTTCAGTTTTTTTGCTCACCACGATGAAAAGCTCCTTGATAAGTCAAAAACCATTAACAACATTTAAACATTTATGGGTTGATGTTTGTTTTTGATACCTAGATGCTAGAGTCCTGGTATAGATGTTTTTACTTTTTAGTTTTTCTTTACTTTTGTTGTTAGTTTGGGTGTCTTTTGTTCTTGTGGTTTGTGAGGGTTGTTTTCCTTTGCTTGTCTGGGTTGAGCATTTTTCTTTCATAAAAAATAAAATAAAATTAAGAACAATTATTGAAATTTGATCAATATCTTATTTTAATGCAAATAAAATGCCAACCATCACATTACATCAATTTAGGAGTTGTCAATTGGCGGCGCATGCCCAGACCATTCTAGAGTCAGGCCCATGATTAAAATAGGCTAGATTGGGCTGCATTTTCTTTCTATAAATTTAGACTCAATCTAGCCCAAGCTAGGTTGGGTAACCCATAAATTAAATTATAATTTTATAAATTTTTTAATGTATTTTTTGAAAGTTTTTTTATTAAATTGTACACTTGATTTACATGATAATAATCAATTTCCCAAGATTTAATCCCCACCAAGTTTATTATTTAACCTGCAGACCCAAACTTAATCAAAATATCAGCCCAACTCATAACTAGTATAGTCGTGCCCAAATACCTATTAAATATAAATGCCCCAAGACTTAGTTGAACCTGCTAGAAGTAAGTAAAAATCCAGTTCAATAAATTCGACTGAAACATGTGTTGAATTATTTCAAAATATATTGGAAGTAAGTAAAATCATACTTTAGTTTCAAAGTACTACGTACTAGAATAAAGTAATAGACCTACTACAATAAAGTAAAATGGGTTTGTAATGAAGATCGAAATAATTTACACATCAGTGAATCTCATCAAAAAAACTACTCAATTAGGTACATCTAATGGCCATTATTTGATCTCCAATTCGGTCATTAAAATTACTTCGTCATTGATCACAATTCAATAGTACTATATTAGAACCAAACTCATATTAATGTGTATAATTAATTACATAGACAAAAATAATCCATAGTTACTTTCTGCCCATTAAATTATAAACAAACGTCCAAAACCATTAACAACAAGTAAACATTTTTGGGTTGGTGTTTGTTTTTAATACCTAGAGGCTAGAGCCCTGGTATAGATATTTTTACTTTCTAGCTTTTCTTTAGTATTGGTGTTAGTTTGGGTGTGTTTTGTTTATGTGGTTTGAGGGTTGTTTCCATTTGCTTACCTGGCTTGAGCATTTTTCGTTTCATCAAAAATAAATTAAAATTAAGAACAAATATTGAAATTTTATCAATATCTTATTTTCATGAAAATAAAATTTCAACCATCACATTACTTCCTTTTAGGAGTTGTCATTTTGCGGCGCATGCCCAAACCGTTCTAGACTCACATGACTAAAGTAGGCTAGATTGGGCTGTATTTTCTTTCTATAAATTTAAACTCAATCTAGCCCAAGCTAGGTTGGGTAACCCATAAATTAAATTATTTCTTAATCAATTTTTAAAATGTTTTTTTGAATGTTTTTTTATTAAATTGTAGTACTTCAAATTAAAAAAAATTATTTGACAATTAAATCATATATTCCTATAATTTTCTAATATTAATTGCATTTCATATATATTTATTAGATGTTTTTTTAATCACGTTAAATATTACTCCCTTCGTCCCATAAAATCAGACACTTTTTGAGATGACATGGGTTGAAGCAAAATTGTTAAAATATGATAGAAATTGAGAGAGAAAGTGATTGGAGTATTAGTGGAGAATGAACTCCACTTCATTAGAGAAAAAAGTCACCAAATATAGAAGTGGACTATTTATATGAGACAGGTGGAACATTAAATATGTATATTCAAATTTATCTTCGTATAATTATTTTAAAAAAAATCAATTGCAAAGAGATTTTGAAAAATATATAAATAATTTGAGTGAATATAATTTAAAAAAGATAAAAATTTAAAGTACAAATAATTAAAATAGTAGTAGTAGTAGTGGTATAGAGTTAGTTGTTGTTGGTCATATTTGAGCCTGCATTGAATTGGATTAAGTTAGTTCGATCCGTGCTATGTTAACAAGAATTCATGCTTACCCATCCCTACTAAATGAGCTTTTTAATGAATAGTTAAACCGTCAACTGTTTGGTTTCCAAGATAAAATAATGCCAAGATATAACCTAAGATTGAGTTCTGAGATTATTTTAGTCGTAGGGGTTAGCTATGACTAATTATCTCATGATCCATCTAGGACTGAGTTTTGAGATTGAATCTCATGAACCAAGCACACTACAAATTTAATCTTGGATTCAATCTTGCAAACCAAACAGGGCATAACAACAACCAAGATCTATAAACAGCCCTATAAAATGGAAATTATACCATAACCACAACCAAGATCATTTGAGTTTTCCTACAAGAAGAGAGCTGCCTAAGTTTTTATTCATAAAAATGAGTTTTGTAAGCATGAAGATCCCTTTGATTGATTTGAGCAACCTAGGAGAAAATGATTCTACAAGGTGGGAATCAACCAAAATCCAAATTCGAGAAGCCCTTCAAGAATATGGGTGTTTCGAAGCTACATTCAATAACATTATTCCTCTTGAGTTGAGGAAATCAGTTGGTGATGGGATTCGACAACTTTTCGATCTCCCTTTAGCCACCAAACTACTTAACAAAAATCCACAAATACCTTTACATAGCTATGTTGGCCGAAACGATTCCAATACACTCGTAGAAAGTATAGCCATTGATGGCGCCCTCTCGCCTCACGAAGTCGACACCTTCACCAACCTCATGTGGCCTGATCAAGGCAATCCCACTTTCAGGTTTAATCCATTTTTTGTTTAATTTATTAATATTACCATCTTGATGACCATTTTTAATACATGTGGATCTACTAAAAAGGTTAATGTTGCTAATCTTTTGATGAATTGACTATTGAGATTCATATAATAGTTTCTCTTATGATACTTATGTACTAGTGTTCTACATAGTTTCTTTTTTACATTAATTTTTGTTGAATACTGTTTGTGTTTATTTGCAAACATCAATTGGGGTGCATTACGTTTTAAGTTTTCATCTAATATTAAATTTTGACTAAAAACATTGTGCATTAAGATAGATTATTTCCTTCTTGATTGTACGATTGTAACAGCAAAGATATACTATTATACTGTGGGAAACTGTCTAAAGTTGACAAGATTGTGAGGCGGATGGTATTGGAGAGTCTTGGACTGGAAAAATACATAGACGAACAGATCAACTCCACAGATTACGTCTGTCGTATCCAGAAGTACGAGGCGCCTCGAACGCCTCACTCAACACTCGGATTATATTCCCATACAGATAAGAACATCATGACCACACTGCATCGGCTCAATCATGTTAACGGTTTGCAGGTTCTTTCCAAAGATGGCAAAACTTGGATCCCTGCAGATACAACATCACTCGATTCAATCATTGTCATGGTCGGGACCACTCTCCGTGTATGTTACTACTATCCTCGTTTACAAAAAATAATCTTATTTTTCCATTTTTTGACAACGTATTCAAGACATTTATTTCCTTCATTTCACTAATTTCTCATTAAAATACACGTCATCTACTGTTGAGACTATTTTTTCATGAATGGAGATCATAATTCTTTTTAATAATTTATTGGCCTTTTCATTTGTAATGAATCTCGAATTTTACTTCACCGGTACGCATCATTTACAGGCATGGACAAACGGGCGACTGCATGATCCATTGCACAGGGTGGTGGTTAGCGGGAATGAAACTCGATACACTATCGGATTGTTTACGGTTGCAAAAAAAGGGTACGTGATTAAGACTCCGGAAGAGTTGGTGAACGAAGATCACCCTTTGCTCTACAAGCCTTTTGATTACTATAAGTTCATTAATTTTACTAGCACAGATGCTGGTAGGGCTTCGCCGGATCCTCTCAAGGAATATTATGGAGCCTAAATTCCATGATTATCAGCTTATATGTCTGCTTGTTTGGGTGTTTAATTTCTTGTTAATTTACTGTTATAATAATAGAAGCTCCTGATGCTTCACATAAATGTGATAGATAAGCTCATCTTCGGGTTTTCTTTGTTGGTTCTTTTCCGGATCGCTAAAGAAGAGTCGAACCACATATTAGATAGATAGTATATAATTGGAATTTGTATTCATTCATAATGGTGAAATACATCCTCTTACTCTCCGACTCTCTATCCTCTAAAAAATTATTTTCAACATTATTTAGTTTTTGATATTTTGTAAAAATAAATATGAAATGGTTCTTTGCTTCAAAAAAGAAATAGCTTGATGCAAAAAAAAGTAATATACTTCATATTTTAATATTTCAATTATTTTTAAAGGAATCACAATTTATTAGAAAAACCTCCTCCTATATGTATAACTCTATTTTTACTTTTAAACTAGTATCACACCCATATATATGGATACATGGATAAAGATATTTTTTAACATTGATATATATGAGACAATAAATTAATTAAATTAAATTAGAAACATAATAAATATGAAACAATTTAATCCCAAATTATAATGTTCCAATATTGATGCCACAATCAGTGGAATCACAACACTGCCATTTAATCTTCAAAACTATACATTGGACCACATGAGATGAAATTACATGAGCACATGCAAGTTGAGCTCAAGATCAATACCATAGTTTTATTTAATTGGAAAATTAACTGATTAATTATCCACCCTCTAATATAGCAAGCAATGACACCACCGTTCAAATATAGATCTTTCTATAGCTCGATATAGATATGACAATGAAGAAAATTATATAATTAATAAACCAATGGAATTAAGTTTATAGTTATATTTCTGTCTAGTAGTAATGATTGCTGCAATACTCCAATTAGATCCTCGAATTATGTGACGGATCGAGAAAGTTTTCTGGAAGGGCGAAATTTCTTTACCTGGTGTACGTCTTTTGATATCTTCTCTAACTCGACCTCCTACCTTCAAATCTAAAGACGATCCAATCCCGTTAACGCTATGATATAATATGGGTTGACACGACACAAGAACGACCTGAATCCAATATTACACGATTAAAACCTGATATTACACACTTGATTTACATGATAATAATCAATTTCCCAAGATTTAATCCCCACCAAGTTTATTATTTAACCCGCAGACCCAAACTTAATCAAAATATTAGCCCAACTCATAACTAGTATAGTCGTGCCCAAATACCTATTAAATATAAATGCCCCAAGACTTAGTTGAACCTGCTAGAAGTAAGTAAAAATCCAGTTCAATAAATTCGACTGAAACATGTGTTGAATTATTTCAAAATATATTGGAAGTAAGTAAAATCATACTTTAGTTTCAAAGTACTACGTACTGGAATAAAGTAATAAACCTACTACAATAAAGTAAAATGGGTTTGTAATGAAGATCGAAATAATTTACACATCAGTGAATCTCATCAAAAAAACTACTCAATTAGGTACATCTAATGGCCATTATTTGATCTCTAATTCGGTCATTAAAATTACTTCGTCATTGATCACAATTCAATAGTACTATATTAGAACCAAACTCATATTAATGTGTATAATTAATTACATTGACAAAAATAATCCATAGTTACTTTCTGCCCATTAAATTATAAACAAACGTCCAAAACCATTAACAACAAGTAAACATTTTTGGGTTGGTGTTTGTTTTTAATACCTAGAGGCTAGAGCCCTGGTATAGATATTTTTACTTTCTAGCTTTGCTTTAGTATTGGTGTTAGTTTGGGTGTGTTTTGTTTTTGTGGTTTGAGGGTTGTTTCCATTTGCTTACCTGGCTTGAGCATTTTTCGTTTCATCAAAAATAAATTAAAATTAAGAACAAATATTGAAATTTTATCAATATCTTATTTTCATGCAAATAAAATTTGAACCATCACATTACATCCTTTTAGGAGTTGTCAATTTGCGGCGCATGCCCAAACCGTTCTAGACTCAAGCCCATGACTAAAGTAGGCTAGATTGGGCTATATTTTCTTTCTATAAATTTAGACTCAATCTAGCCCAAGCTAGGTTGGGTAACCCATAAATTAAATTATTTCTTAATCAATTTTTTAAAATGTTTTTTTGAATGTTTTTTTATTAAATTGTAGTACTTCAAATTAAAAAATTTATTTGACAATTAAATCATATATTCCTATAATTTTCTAATATTAATTGCATTTCATATATATTTATTAGATGTTTTTTTAATCACGTTAAATATTACTCCCTTCGCCCCATAAAAACAGACACTTTTTGAGATGACATGGGTTGAAGCAAAATTGTTAAAATATGAGAGAAATTGAGAGAGAAAGTGATTGGAGTATTAGTGGAGAATGAACTCCACTTCATTAGAGAAAAAAGTCACCAAATATAGAAGTGGACTATTTATATGAGACAGATGGAACATTAAATATGTATATTCAAATTTATCTTCGTATAATTATTTAAAAAAAATCAATTGCAAAGAGATTTTGAAAAATATATAAATAATTTGAGTGAATATAATTTTAAAAAGATAAAAATTTAAAGTACAAATAATTAAAATAGTAGTAGTAGTGGTGGTATAGAGTTAGTTGTTGTTGGTCATATTTGAGCCTGCATTGAATTGGATTAAGTTAGTTCGATCCGTGCTATGTTAACAAGAATTCATGCTTACCCATCCCTACTAAATGAGCTTTTTAATGAATAGTTAAACCGTCAACTGTTTGGTTTCTAAGATAAAATAATGCCAAGATATAACCTAAGATTGAGTTGTGAGATTATTTTAGTCGTAGGGGTTAGCTATGACTAATTATCTCATGATCCATCTAGGACTGAGTTTTGGGATTGAATCTCATGAACCAAACACACTACAAATTTAATCTTGGATTCAATCTTGCAAACCAAACAGGGCAGAACAACAACCAAGATCTATAAACAGCCCTATAAAATGGAAATTATACCATAACCACAACCAAGATCATTTGAGTTTTCCTACAAGAAGAGAGCTGCCTAAGTTTTTATTCATAAAAATGAGTTTTGTAAGCATGAAGATCCCTTTGATTGATTTGAGCAACCTAGGAGAAAATGATTCTACAAGGTGGGAATCAACCAAAATCCAAATTCGAGAAGCCCTTCAAGAATATGGGTGTTTCGAAGCTACATTCAATAACATTATTCCTCTTGAGTTGAGGAAATCAGTTGGTGATGGGATTCGACAACTTTTCGATCTCCCTTTAGCCACCAAACTACTTAACAAAAATCCACAAATACCTTTACATAGCTATGTTGGCCGAAACGATTCCAATACACTCGTAGAAAGTATAGCCATTGATGGCGCCCTCTCGCCTCACGAAGTCGACACCTTCACCAACCTCATGTGGCCTGATCAAGGCAATCCCACTTTCAGGTTTAATCCATTTTTTGTTTAATTTTATTAATATTACCATCTTGATGACCATTTTTAATACATGTGGATCTACTAAAAAGGTTAATGTTGCTAATCTTTTGATGAATTGACTATTGAGATTCATATAATAGTTTCTCTTATGATACTTATGTACTAGTGTTCTACATAGTTTCTTTTTTACATTAATTTTTGTTGAATACTGTTTGTGTTTATTTGCAAACATCAATAGGGGTGCATTACGTTTTAAGGTTTCATCTAATATTAAATTTTGACTAAAAACATTGTGCATTAAGATAGATTATTTCCTTCTTGATTGTACGATTGTAACAGCAAAGATATACTATTATACTGTGGGAAACTGTCTAAAGTTGACAAGATTGTGAGGCGGATGGTATTGGAGAGTCTTGGACTGGAAAAATACATAGACGAACAGATCAACTCCACAGATTACGTCTGTCGTATCCAGAAGTACGAGGCGCCTCGAACGCCTCACTCAACACTCGGATTATATTCCCATACAGATAAGAACATCATGACCACACTGCATCGGCTCAATCATGTTAACGGTTTGCAGGTTCTTTCCAAAGATGGCAAAACTTGGATCCCTGCAGATACAACATCTCTCGATTCAATCATTGTCATGGTCGGGACCACTCTCCGTGTATGTTACTACTATCCTCGTTTACAAAAAATAATCTTATATTTCCATTTTTTGACAACGTACTCAAGACATGTATTTCCTTCATTTCACTAATTTCTCATTAAAATACACGTCATCTACTGTTGAGACTATTTTTTCATGAATGGGGATCATAATTCTTTTTAATAATTTATTGGCCTTTTCATTTGTAATGAATCTCGAATTTTACTTCGCCGGTACGCGTCATTTACAGGCATGGACAAACGGGCGACTGCATGATCCATTGCACAGGGTGGTGGTTAGCGGGAATGAAACTCGATACACTATCGGATTGTTTACGGTTGCAAAAAAAGGGTACGTGATTAAGACTCCGGAAGAGTTGGTGAACGAAGATCACCCTTTGCTCTACAAGCCTTTTGATTACTATAAGTTCATTAATTTTACTAGCACAGATGCTGGTAGGGCTTCGCCGGATCCTCTCAAGGAATATTATGGAGCCTAAATTCCATGATTATCAGCTTATATGTCTGCTTGTTTGGGTGTTTAATTTCTTGTTAACTTACTGTTATAATAATAGAAGCTCCTGATGCTTTACATAAATGTGATAGATAAGCTCATCTTCGGGTTTTCTTTGTTGGTTCTTTTCCGGATCGCAAAAGAAGAGTCGAACCACATATTAGATAGATAGTATATAATTGGAATTTGTATTCATTCATAATGGTGAAATACATCCTCTTACTCTCCAACTCTCTATCCTCTAAAAAATTATTTTCAACATTATTTAGTTTTTGATATTTTGTAAAAATAAATATGAAATGGTTCTTTGCTTCAAAAAAAGAAATAGCTTGATGCAAAAAAAAAGTAATATACTTCATATTTTAATATTTCAATTATTTTTAAAGGAATCACAATTAATTAGAAAAACCTCCTCCTATATGTATAACTCTATTTTCACTTTTAAACTAGTATCACACCCAGGGCCGGCTCTGTGTTTTGAAGGGCCCTTGGCCAAGCTGGATGTCAAGGCCCCATACTGAATTATAAAATTTATGATTACATCTAATTATCAATGTCTTATAACAAAAAACTCTCAATATTTTTGATTACATTAATACTCAATGTCTCATAACAAAAAACTCCGTCGAGCATTTCTTGAAGCAAAATCAGCAAGGACGATGTTGAGATCAACATTCTCCAATATACCGTTCTCAATAGAACATGTAGCTAAGCCATTCAATCTATCTTGCGACATAGTTGACCTCAAATAATTTTTGAGCAATTTCAGCTTTGAGAAACTCCTTTCAGCTGAGGCTACAGTCACAGGTATGGTCAATAAAATTCGATATGCAATAGAAACATTTGGATAACAATCTTCAACAGTAATGAACTGAAAAATCTCAGGTGCTGACATCAAATCATCTGGTAAAATTACTTGCAGCACTTGTAAAGCAACCACTTTCTATCGACAACCTCATTGTTAGGTAACTTCCTAGAGTAGAAAGCATATGAAAAATGTCTACCAATAGCATCTTTAGGGAATTCCAGATTCAATTCTCTCACCGGTCCCTTTTCAATTAACAAATCCCTTTTGACATTGTCAAGATTCTCCCATGTACTAGGATCAAAGATAGATAAAAGGCCATCTGAATTTTCAGTATGTAAAGAAGGTTCCCCTGAAGCCGTACCATTTGGATTTTCCGTATGCAAATTTTCCTCATTACTGTTTTCCTCATTGATCTCAACTTCTGCTATTAAACTTTGTTCCCCTGGAGCTGTAGCATCTTCATTTACCTCAACTTCTGCAGCTAAATTATGATCGTGTTCCTGTTCATGACCAGATTTCTGCCCTTGATCTTCATTAACATTAACATTGCTAGAAACTGAAAAGAACTTGTCTAAAGCACCTCTCTGCGATTCAACAAACAATTCATCTTGTTTTCTTTTTTTTCTTTTTTGAGCTCCAGACAAATGTTTCTTTGGCAACATTCCAACACCTAAATTATGTATTGGAAATTAGATATGCAAAGTCCAGAAATCTAGAAGAGAATTTGCTAAAAATTCGAGTAAAAAGTTAATAAGAGTTTGACACCTGCTGAGGTGTCCCTGCTGGTTGGCAACATCAAGTCCAAACCTTGGAACTGGGCAAAGGAGTCCCTACTGAGGCGTCCCTATTCCGTCGAGCTCACCTTCGGAATCGAGGAGAGAAGGGATTTTCAATTTTTGAGAGTAAGAGTTTGGATGTTGAGATAGAGATACCGTCATACCGATAGTGAGGAATTGGGCAAAGGAGAATTTATTGGGAATATTGGACAAGTGGGCCGGATGTTATAATTCAAACAAAAGGCTTATTTTAGTTAAATATTGGTGGTTAATTCTATATTGAGCTGACCTTGGAACATTTGGGCCAACTAGTTAAATTCAATTTTGGGCTCTAGGTGAGTACGAGAGGCAGGGCTGGAAAAAATTTTGGGCCCCAGTCCATCCTGGGCCCCTGGCCTGGGCCTTGGTTGCCTATGCCCAGAGCCGGCACTGATCACACCCATATATATGGATACATGGATAAAGATATTTTTTAACATTGAAATATATGAGACAATAAATTAATTAAATAAAATTAGAAACATAATAAATATGAAACAATTTAATCCCAAATTATAATGTTCCAATATTGATGCCACAATCAGTGGAATCACAACACTGCCATTTAATCTTCAAAATTATACATTGGACCACATGAGATGAAATTACATGAGCACATGCAAGTTGTGCCCAAGATCAATACCATAGTTTTATTTAATTGGAAAATTAGCTGATTAATTATCCACCCTCTAATATAGCAAGCAATGACACCACCGTTCAAATATAGATCTTTCTATAGCTCGATATAGATATGACAATGAAGAAAATTATATAATTAATAAACCAATGGAATTAAGTTTATAGTTATATTTCTGTCTAGTAGTAATGATTGCTGCAATACTCCAATTAGATCCTCGAATTATGTGACGGATCGAGAAAGTTTTCTGGAAGGGCGAAATTTCTTTACCTTGTGTACGTCTTTTGATATCTTCTCTAACTCGACCTCCTACCTTCAAATCTAAAGACGATCCAATCCCGTTAACGCTATGATATAATATGGGTTAACACAACACGAGAACGACCTGAATCCAATATTACACGATTAAAATATGATATTACACAATTAAACCAAATTTTAAACTTGATTTACATGATAATAATCAATTTTCCAAGATTTAATCCCGACCAAGTTTATTATTCAACCTGCAAGCCCAAACTTAATCAAAACTTCAGCCCAACTCATAACTAGTATAGTCCTGCCCAAATACCTATTAAATATAAATGCCCCAAGACTTAGTTGAATGTAATAGCCGAGATCTAATTTCTCGAGATTTATGAAATAAATACTAGAAATTTAAGAGAATGAGAACGAAAGAGTATTCGTTGATTTCTTGAAACATAATAATTAGAATTTCCAGTTAAATCTAAATTTACAAATGCTTGACGATGAAAATAAAGGAGAAAGAAAAGCGTTAACTATACGTAGACTTTTCCTACATGTTACAATATGAAACACTATCATATTACAACATAGAACTATTAACTTCGGTCTCTTCAACACGGGTTTCTCGACCCAGATTTTCGAGGGTCCGCTGGGCCGAACGAGAGAGGCAACAGCAAGAGAAGTCAGCCTCGGTCCCTGCCAAAGGTAAACCGTTAGACAAAGAAAAAAATGCATAGAAGGAGAGTAAACAACTTGCACCAAAGAGGGAAAGGAAACCTTACCTTTCACAAAGAAAAGGGATGAAGAGCTTGGCTAAAAGAAGAATAAGGCAAGCCAATACCATCTGGCAGCAACAGACTCCCTGCGAGACTGCAATTGGCAGCTCGTACCTCCACCTCACAGCTGCCCTTGCCGAGAATATGGCTTACAAACCCTGCCATTCAGTTGTGCACCTGCCGCAGGAGACAAACCCCATAAATGATTAGTGTACCAGGTTGCTTTGTTACAAGGGAAGAAAGTAGTTAAAGAGGCTGCATAGTGCAGCAACCAGAACCGTATCCCACAGATACACAGCCTGCAAGTTGCAGGGATATCAGTCAGTTTAACACAGTTAAGACCCATTTTGTCAGCCAAGCAACAAGCTTTTGCAGCAGTTACAAGCTATGAATATAAATACATATGCTGATTCCCTCAGTTACACTCTATCGCCCAACAACACTGCTCCCTCAGTTAGCTAGCAGATTAGAGAGTGAAGGGAGTCGAGGCCAGAGGTAGAGTTCAGCATAATATTGTGCAGAGAAGGTAAAGCTCACTCAGTTTCTAGCTCACTTTGAATGTCATACCATCATGTAGTAGAAACCTCACATCCAAGGGTGAACATAAGCACACTAGGATGCCATAGTCAGAACTCAGGCACGGTAATCAAGTGAGAAAACATATGTATTTAAACGAGAAAACACAATAGCCTTATCAAGTGAGACATATAAGCTCCCTGAAGCATGAACATTTATGAACACCAATTCAAAGGATCGCATCCTATAAGAGGCCGCATAGAATCACAGATAACTCGATGAATGACAAGTTGAACCTAGATCTGTAGTAGAGCCCTAACCCAAACTACAACAAAATCGATTGAACATAGCAAATCTACCATAAGAGCTAAGAGGGAATTAGAACTTAGCTACAGCCGAGAGGGAGACGGAGAAGAAAGGAGCTCCACCGGAACAGAGGAGGTGCTGCCCGGCGACGACGCTGCAGTAGAGACAGAGGCGACGGTGGTGTTGTCGCGTCGGATTAAGGGACGAGCAGCAACCGATAACAGCCCCTGCGACGTCGCCAACGGAGCACCGGCGGTGGACTGTCGCGACGGAGGGAGAAAATGAGGCGATGCCTCTGCTTCTTCTCCGGCGGCGAAAGATCAGCAACGAAAAGCAGCAGCGCCGCTGGTGGACCATTGACCGGCGGCGAGACGCGCCGAAGAAAGGGAGACGGCGATGATGGCGGCGATTCCCGAGAAGGCGACGCCCTCCTCTGCCGATAACGCCGATTCGGCAAAATAGACAGCGACCAGCCGCGGCGCCGGCATGGGGCGACGGTGAACGGCGAGTCAGCGTCGTCACCGAGAGTGAAAGGGGCGGATGAGCTAGGGTTTCACCATTTCGAGTTCTGAAATTGAATTTTGGAAAAGTGAAGAAGAGAGGGGAGAAAGGGAAAGTGACGGTTTGGGGGGAGTATTCTGGGTCAGAATTTTAATTGCTACTTGGGCCTTTTCAGTTGGGCCTTCAGAAGGAAAAGAAAAGAAAAGAAAAGAAAAGAGGGAAAAAAAAGGAAGGGAAATTTAGAATTAGGCCGCTGCACATTTTTAAGCTGGGCCGAAAATTTAAGGACCCCTAAATTAAATATTTTGGCCACGTTTAATTATTTGGGCCACCGCTCATAACAGAATTTAATCCATGGAATTTGATTCCCCTAAGCCACGAAAGAAAGGAAAATTTATTAAGCCGTGCGGAAATAGTACCCAATAAATAAATAGATGAGAAACTCCACTAGTCACAGAAAGTATTTTTAAATACTTAAGATAATCCGGGAATTTAGTATACCCGCACAGTTCGGCCAGATTCCGAATAAATTAAATCGCCGATTTAATTACAGAATTAAGATTTCTAAATTTAGAAAGAAGGAAATAAAATAATAAGCACACACTTAGGCATGCATACATGCAAGATAAATAATTACTTAAAGCCTAATTCAAGTATTTTATTTTTGAAAAGGAACGTCGTCGCACGACGCGTAATCTCAGGACAAGAAAGCACCTGTTTGCAAGAGTTTAAACAATCGAGGTGGGCTCTTCTTTATTTTAAAGCGTGTTTTATGTGAAAACATGATATTTTTGAATGAGTTGTCATGTCATGTTTTGTTTATAATTACCTATCTGTTGGCTATGCCAAGCAAGTTAAATCGAATTTGGGTCCCAGTAGGGCCTCAAACCCTACTCGGACTAGTGTACACATAGGGACTGTGTGCTAGCGCCAGGTTGGCCGGTCCGGTGATCGTGGAATGTAGCCACATTCCCGGTTCACACGGATTAGATATGGTACATCATCAGAAGTTTAAATGAATATAGTCTTTTGTCATAAAGAAATAACAGTATTAGTGACCGGGGCTTGTTTTCAGAAAAACCCCGCGCTCACTCAGCTTGACTGACAACTAAAAGAGAAAATGTTTTCGGCATGAGCCCATTTAGTGCATCAAGTACTCAGTCCTGCATATTATTTCTCTTAATGTGCAGGTTGATCGATGTCAAAGCCGATGAGGTGTTGGGACAGAAGACTAAATAAGTAGGAAAATAGCTGGTGTAGTATGTCTTCATACATATTACATCTGTCTTGGTACTTTTCCGTTGCGCAAATTTAGAACTTGCTTTTAGCAAAGACAATTGTTCCATAACTACTCTGATTCAGTATGATTTGTACCCTCAACACATTTCAGACAATGTTTTCTTTGATTTAAGCATCTTATGATGAGTTGAGACAGTTTCAGTAAGTTTTAGTCGCAATATAGCTACACTTTCTTTGACTAGGGAGATGTGATCGTGACATTGAACCTACTAGAAGTAAGTAAAAATCTTGTTCAATAAATTCGATTGAAACATGTGTTGAATTATTTCAAAATATACTGGAAGTAAGTAAAATCATACTTTAGTTTCAAAGTACTACGTACTGGAATAAAGTAATAAACCTACTACAATGAAGTAAAATGAGTTTGTAGTGAAGATCGAAATAATTTACACATCATCGAATCTCATCAAAAAAATTAATCTATTAGGTACATCTAATGGCCATTATTTGATCTCCAATTCGGTCATTAAAATTAGTTCGTCATTGATCCCAATTCAATAGTACTATATTAGAACCAAACCCATATTAATGTGTATAATTAATTACATAGACAAAAATAATCCATAGTTACTTTCAGCCCATTAAATTATAAACAAAAGTCCAAAACCATTAACAACATGTAAACATTTTTGGGTTGGTGTTTGTTTTTAATACCTAGAGGCTAAAGGCTAGAGCCTTGGTATAGATGTTTTTACTTTCTAGCTTTTCTTTACTTTTGGTGTTAGTTTGGGTGTGTTTTGTTCTTGTGGTTTGAGGGTTGTTTGCATTTGCTTGCTTGGCTTGAGCATTTTTCATTTCATTAAAAATAAAATAAAATTAATAACAAATATTGAAATTTGATCAATATCTTATTTTTAATGCAAATAAAATGTCAACCATCACATTATATCCTTTTAGGAGTTGTCAATTGGTGGCGCATGTCTAGACCACACTCGGATTATATTCCCATACAGACAAGAACATCATGACCACACTGCATCAACTCAATCATGTTAACGGTTTGCAGATTCTTTCCAAAGATGGCAAAACTTGGATACCTGCAGATCAAACATCACTCGATTCAATCATTGTCATAGTCGGGACCACTCTCCGTGTATGTTACTACTATCCTCATTTATAAAAAATAATCTTATTTTTCCATTTTTTTTACAACGTACTCAAGACATTTATTTCCTTCACTAATTTCTCATTAAAATACGCGTCATCTACTGTTGAGACTATTTTTTCATGAATGGAGATCATAATTTTTTTTAATAATTTATTGGCCTTTTCATTTGTAATGAATCTCGTATTTTACTTCACCGGTACGCGTCATTTACAGGCATGGACAAATGGGAGACTGCATGATCCAATCCACAGGGTGGTGGTTAGCGGGGATGAAACTCGATACACTATCGGATTGTTTACGGTTGCGAAAGAAGGGTGCGTGATTAAGACTCCGGAAGAGTTGGTGAATGAAGTTCAACCTTTGCTCTACAAGCCTTTTGATAGTTCATTAATTTTACCAGCACAAATGCTGGTAGGGCTTCGCCGGATCCTCTCAAGGAATATTATGGAGCCTAAATTCCATGATTATCAGCTTATATGTCTGCTTGTTTGGGTGTTTAATTTCTTGTTAATTTATTGTTATAATAATAGAAGCTTATGATGCTTCACATAAATGTGATAGATAAGCTCATTTCTAGGTTTTCTTTGATGGTTCTTTCCCGAATCGCGAAAGAAGAGTCGAACCACATATTAGAGAGATAGTATATATATTTGGAATTTGTATTCATTCATAATGGTGAAATACATCCTCTTACTCTCCAACTCTCTATCCTCTAAAAAATTATTTTCAACATTATTTACTTTTTGATATTTTGTAAAAATAAAAATGAAAAGGTTCTTTGCTTAAAAACAGAAATAGCTTGATACAACAGAAAAGAGTAATATACTTCATATTTTAATATTTCATTTATTTTTAAAAGAATCACAATTAATTAGAAAAACCTCCTCCTATATGTATAACTCTATTTTTGCTTTTAAACTAGTATCACACTCATATATATGGATACATGGATTAAGATAGTTTTTAACATTGGTATATATGAGATAATAAATTAATTAAATGAAATTAAAAACATAATAAACATGAAACAATTAATCATGAAACAATTTGATCACAAATTATAATGTTCCAATATTGATGCCACAATCAGTGGAATCACAACACCGCCATTTAAGCTGCAAAATTCTACATTGGACCACATGAGATGAAATTACACGGGCACATGCAAGTTGAGCCCAAGATCAATACTATATTTTTATTTAATTGGAAAATTAGTTGATTAGTTATCCACCCTATAATATAGCAAGCAATGACACCACCATTTCTATAGCTTGATATAGATATGATTATGAAGAAAATTATATAATTAATAAACCAATGGAATTAAGTTTATAGTTATATTTCTGTCTAGTAGTAATGATGGCTGCAATACTCCAATTAGATCCTCGAATTTTGTGACTGATCGAGAAAGTTTTCTGGAGGGGCGAAATTTCTTTACCTTATGTACGCTTTTTGATATCTTCTCTAACTCGACCTGCTACCTTCAAATCTAAACACAATCCAATCCCGTTAACGGTATGATATAATATGGGTTGACACGACACGAGAATGACCTGAATCCAATATTACACGATTAAAATCTGATATTACACAATTAAACCAAATTTTAAACTTGATTTACATGATAAAAATTAATTTTCCAAGATTTAATCCCGACCAAGTTTATTATTCATCCTGCAAGCCCAAACTTAATCAAAAACTTCAGCCCAACTCATAACTAGTATTGTCCAACCCAAATACCTATTAAATATAAATGCCCCAAGACTTAGTTGAACCTACTAGAAGTAAGTAAAATCCAGTTCAATAAATTCGAATGAAACATGTGTTGAATTATTTCAAAACATACTGGAAGTAAGTAAAATCATACTTTAGTTTCAAAGTACTACGTACTGGAATAAAGTAAAAACCTACTACAATGAAGTAAAGTGGGTTTGTAATGAAGATCGAAATAATTTACACGTCAGTGAATCTCATAAAAAAAATTACTCAATTAGGTACATCTAATGGCCATTATTTGATCTCCAATTCGGTCATTAAAATTAGTTCGTCATTGATCCCAATTCAATAGTACTATATTAGAACCAAACCCATATTAATGTGTATAATTAATTACATAGACAAAAATAATCCAGAGTTACTTTCTGCCCATTAAATTATAAACAAAAGTCCAAAACCATTAACAAAATGTAGACATTTTTGGGTTGGTGTTTGTTTTTAATACCTAGAGGCTAAAGGCTAGAGCCCCGGTATAGATGTTTTTACTTTCTGGCTTTTCTTTACTTTTGGTGTTAGTTTGGGTGTGTTTTGTTCTTGTGGTTTGAGGGTTGTTTCCATTTGCTTGCCTGGCTTGAGCATTTTTCATTTCATCAAAAATAAATTAAAATTAAGAACTACTATTGAAATTTGATCAATATCTTATTTTAATGCAAATAAAATGTCAACCATCACATTACATCCTTTTAGGAGCTGTCAATTGGCCGCGCATGTCCAGACCATTATAGACCCAGGCATGCAGATTCCTACCAAAGATGGCAAAACTTGGATCCCTGCAGATCCAACATCACTCAATTCAATCATTGTCATAGTCGGGACCACTCTTCGTGTATGTTACTACTATCCTCATTTACAAAAAATAATCTTATTTTTCCATTTTTTACAACGTACTCAAAACATGTATTTCCTTCATTTCACTAATTTCTCATTAAAATACGCATCATCTACTGTTGAGACTATTTTTTCATGAATGGAGATCAAAATTTTTTTAAATAATTTATTGGCCTTTTCATTTCAAATGAATCTCGTATTTTACTTCACCGGTACGCGTCATTTACAGGTATGGACAAACGGGCGACTGCATGATCCAATCCACAGGGTGGTGGTTAGCGGGGATGTCACGACCACAACTCCCTAGTAATAGAAATTGTAGCTATTTCGCGACTAAACTAATTAAATGGTCACAAGCTCATCATAAATAAGTACTTAATTCAAGAGAAACAATGTCTCATAGTGAAAAGGGTATAACCTCATCGAATTCAGAGTAATTAACTGAGTGCACAGTCTTTTCTAAAATGATTCTTAAACTTGCAGCTGAAGGTTCCAAGAGGAAGTGATATGTATGATGACATATTAAATCAACTACCTAGCCAGATCTTTCTCAACACCTCCTATGCTCTGATCACGATCAACCTGCACATTAAGAAAAAAACAATATGCAGGGCTGAGTCAGTGGGCTCATTGCCGAAAACATTTCTCATTTAGTTGTCAGCCAAACTTGAGTGAGCTTGGAGTTTTTTTCTTAAAATAATTCATGGCCACTAAAACTTTTATCTTTTCAAAGGGTTGACTGCGCAGTCACATAATATCTCGTGATATACCATATCTGATCTGGTGTGAACCGGGAATGTGGCCACATTCCACGACGATCACTGGACCAGCCAACTCTAGGGCTAGCACACGGTCCCTTATGTGTACACTAATCCGAGTAGGGTTTGCGGTCCTACTGGGATCCGAATTCGATTTAACTTGTTTGGCATAACCAACAGATAGGTAATCATAAATAAAAAACGCATGACAACTCATCTCAAAGTATTCACGTTTTCACATAAAATCACGTTTTGAAAGAAAAGCCCACCTCGTTTGTTTAAATTCTCAAACGAGCGTTCCTCGACTTGCTTTTACTTGTCTTGCGACGACGCCCCTTCATAAACAAATAATATACTTAATTTAGGCTTAAGTAATTATTTATTTAGCGTGTATGCATTCCTAAGCATGTGCTTATTTTTACTTCATTCTTTCTAAATCCATAAATCTTTAATCATTAATTAAATCAAATGACTTAATTTATTCGGGATCTTGCCGAACTCTTCAAGTATAGTAAATTTCTGGAATATTTTTCCTTAAGTACTTTGGAATACTTACTTTGACTAATAAAAGTCCGCTTTAATTACTTATTGGTCATTAGGTCATCAAGACTAACATTTTTTTCTTCCGTGGTTTAAGGAATTAAGAATTTTCTTTTAAATCCCGAATTTACCTAGGGCGGTGGCCCGAAAACGTAGCCCCAAATGATTTAAATAGAAGGGCCCAAATTCTTTTCTCTTCTTTTTCCTTTTGATGAATTTCTGTTGCCCAAATGGGAGGACCCTAAGCCCATTAAACAAAACAAAAGAAGTAGAAGGCCCAAATCTATATTCCTATCTCCATCGGCTACCCCCACTTTCAAACCATTTTCCCCCAAATTGGAAGGGAAAAGGGGGCGGAACCCTAGCTCTAATGCAGAAACGGAAACTGCGCCTTCCTCACCTCACGCCGGCAAATCCTTGTTCGCGTTCGGTCGGTGTCACCGTCCTATGCACCGGCGAAGTTTCCTCTCTCAATCTCCCTCCGATTCCTCCGTTTCTCCACTGCGGTTCGCCTCCGTCTTCTCCGGCGAATCAACGCCGTAACGGTCGTCGCCATCCTTGGACCGCGGTCGACGGTCCGTCATAAGCCGCCGCCGTCCTGACTCCCTCCTGTCGCTCTTTGGTTATTTCTTTCTCACTCTCGCGTGGAGTGCGCACGGCCAGCGCGAAGCTGGTGGCGTCGTCGTTACCACGCATCGCCGGCGTCCGGCGGTCCGTCGTCGGCTGAGGAATGTCGCTCTCGTCGGCGCCCCTCCGTCGCTTCACGAGGTTCGCGCCGCCGTCACCATACCCCACCGTTTGCCGAGCTTACATTTCCTCTACTTGAGCTAAGTTTCTCTACTAACTCGAATGCTTTAGTCTTGTTTTCGTTTCCTTAAGATTATAGTTATGCGATTTACTATCATTGGTCCTTGAGGGTTACTTGAGTAGTGCGGTTCTCTAGCCTTGGTGTTCATTGGTGTATTCGTTTAGAGGCCTAAGTGTTTTGGCTTGGGTGACATGTCTACTTGTTAACAAGCAGGGTGTTGTTTCCTAATGTGATTTCAGTGGAGTTTCAGCTGTGTGGTGAGACTCTCACCACTATCATGAGGTGTTTTCCTAGTATGAAGTATTATGTGTAAAGATGTGAGTATTTTTTGAATTTGAGGAAGAAGAAGGGTGTGGAGGTTACCTTCTTCCACTACTCTGATTCCTTCTTCTAGCTTCAGACACCAGCCTCCCCCTCACTTTCGTTCCTGACTTAGCTTGAAACTGATATGTGGCGTGAAGAGGCAGGGCTGAGGGTTATCCCCTATATATCATGAATCTATAACTGAAAGCCTGCAAAGGCTGGTATGTTTGGGCAGAAAATGAGTCCTTGGTTGGTTATATGTTGACTGTTTTCCCTACGCCAATGCAGGAGTGTATTTGTGAGGATGAATGCAAATTTCAAATCCTCATTGGTTGTCTTGTTGCATGGTACTTCAACTGCATTTATGAAATCCCTTCGCAGGTGCACTAGAATGGCTAGGATTTGTTATTGATATTCTGGGCAATGGCAGGTGTAAAAAGGGGTACGAGCTGGTTAATTTCAGCCTTTCAGAACCCTGCAGCTGCTGGATGAGGGTGCCGGCTGGGCTTGCTTCTTTCAGCCCAAGCACTCCCTCATTTTTTGGAAAGGTAGTACTACTTTTCCCCTTTCTAATGTGGGTTGCTAGCTTGCCTATTATTTCATGCATTTCAAGTTTACTTTATTCGTGTATGGCAGGGATAGGGCTGATCCTCTTGGCTGCCACTTTGTCGGTTCGGCCGAACGGGCTGTCAAAAATTTGGGCCGCAACCCGTGCTAAAGAAGAGGCCCGCAGTTAGTATTTCTAAATTGTAATAGGGTAGTGCTTCTTTGTTCGAAGTTTTCCCTTCTTACAACAGGTATAGGATATCTAAAAAGTTAAGAGTGTATTTTGGTTCCTTTATTTCCATCATCACATATTTGTAATCTAAGACATAGTTCGAAATTTATACATTGTATTTTGTTTACTTAAGAAATAAACTGACACTTTCATTTCAATCGTAACACTTCGCATCTTATTCCTTTTACGACTTAGCAAACATTTCTCGTTTACGACAAATAAATACTTCCGTTCATAATTCAAATTTAGAAAATTTGAATTTATTTGTCCGACTTCATCGTCGTCTAATGGATATGAAAAGGGGCGGTCATTACAGGGGATGAAACTCGATACACTATAGGATTGTTTACGGTTGCGAAAGAAGGGTGCGTGATTAAGACTCCGGAAGTGAATGAAGATCACCCTTTGCTCTACAAGCCTTTTGCTTTCTATAAGTTCATTAATTTTACCACCACAGATGCTGGTAGGGCTTCGCCGGATCCTCTCAAGGAATATTGTGGAGCCTAAATTCCATGATTATCAGTTTATATGTCTACTTGTTTGGGTGTTTAATTTCTTATTAATTTACTGTTATAATAATAGAAGCTTCTGATGCTTCACATCAACGTGATAGATAAGCTTATTTTCAGGTTTCTTTGTTGGTTCTTTCCCGGACCGCGAAAGAAAAGTCGAACCACATATTAGATAGATAGTATATATATTTGGAATTTGTATTCATTCATAATGTTAAAATACATCATCTTACTCTCCAACTCTCTATCCTCTAAAAAATTATTTTCAACATTATTTAGTTTTTGATATTTTGTAAAAATAAAAATGAAAAGGTTCTTTGCTTCAAAAAAGAAATAGCTTGATACAACAGAAAAGAGTAATATACTTCATATTTTAATATTTCATTTATTTTTAAAAGAATCACAATTAATTAGAAAAACCTCCTCCTATATGTATAACTCTATTTTTACTTTTAAACTAGTATCACACCCATATATATGGATACATGGATTAAGATTGTTTTTAACATTGGTATATATGAGACAATAAATTAATTAAATGAAATTAAAAACATAATAAACATGAAACAATTAATCATGAAACAATTTAATCACAAATTATAATGTTCCAATATTGATGCCACAATAAGTGGAATCACAACACCGCCATTTAAGTTGCAAAATTCTACATTGGACCACATGAGATGAAATTACACGGGCACATGCAAGTTGAACCCAAGATCAATACTATATTTTTAATTGGAAAATTAGCTGATTAGTTATCCACCCTATAATATAGCAAGCAATGACACCACCGTTCAAATATAGATGTTTCTATAGCTTGATATAGATATGATTATGAAGAAAATTATGTAATTAATAAACCAATGGAATTAAGTTTATAGTTATATTTATGTCCAGTAGTATTGACTGCTGCAATACTCCAATTAGATCCTTGAATTTGGTGACGGATTGAGAAACGGTTTTTGGAGGGGCGGATTTTTTTACGTTATGTACGTGTTTTGATATCTTCTCTAACTCGACCTGCTACCTTCAAATCTAGATACGATCCAATCACGTTAACGCTACGATATAATATAGCTTGACACGACACGAGAACGACCTGAAACCAATATTACACATTTAAACATGATACTACACAATTAAACCAAATTTTAAACTTGATTTACATGATAAAATTCAATTTTCCAAGATTTAATCCTGACCAAGTTTATTATTCAACCTGCAGGCCCAAACTTAATCACAACTTCAGCCCAACTCATAACTAGTATAGTCCAGCCCAAATACCTATTAAATATAAATGCCCCAAGACTTAGTTGAAACTACTAGAAGTAAGTATAAATCCAGTTCAATAAATTCGAATGAAACATGTGTTGAATTATTTCAAAACCTACTAGAAGTAATTAAAAACATATTGTAGTTTCAAGGTACTACGTACTGGAATGAAGTAATAAACATACTACAATGAAGTAAAATGGGTTTGTAATGAAGACCGAAATAATTACAAATCAACGAATCTCATAAAAAAACTACTCAATTAGGTACATCTAATGGCCCTAATTTGATCTCCAATTCGGTCGCTAAAATTAGTTCGTCATTAATCACAATTCAATAGTACTATATTAGAACCAAACCCATATTAATGTGTATAATTAATTACATAGACAAAAATAATCCAGAGTTACTTTCTACCCTCTAAATTATGAACAAAAGTCCAAAACCATTAACAACATGTAAACATTTTTGGGTTGGTGTATGTTTTTAATACCTAGAGGCTAGTGCCATGGTATAGATGTTTTTACTTTCTAGCTTTTCTTTACTTTTGGTGTTAGTTTGGGTGTGTTTTATTCATGTGGTTTGAGGGTTGTTTCCATTTGCTTGTCTGGCTTGAGCATTTTTCATTTCATCAAAAATAAATTTAAATTAAGAACAACTACTTAAATTTGATCAATATCTTATTTTAATGAAAATAAAATGTCAACCATCACATTACATCCTTTTAGGAGTTGTCAATTGACGGTGCATGTCCATACCATTCTAGACCCAGGCCCATGACTAAAGTAGGCGAGATTGAGCTGCATTTTCTTTCTATTAATTTAGACTCAATCTAGCCCAAGCTAGCTTGGGTAACCCATAAATTAAATTATTGTTTTATCAATTTTTAAATGTATTTTTTAATTTTTTATTAAATTGCAGTACTCCAAATTAAAAATTGTTTTATTCGAGAATTAAATCATATATATTCCTATAATTTTATAATTTTAATTGTATTTCATATATATTTATTAGATGATTTTTGAATCACGTTAAATATTACCCCTTTGACCCATAAAATAGACACTTTTGGGATGACATGGGTTGATGCAAAATTGGTAAAATATGGGAGAATTTGAGAGAGAAAGTGATTGGAGGTAAATGTTTATCTACTTTCATATCAAGAATAATGAAGTCAGCAGGGAAAATAAAGTCATCTATCTTTACCAACACATCCTCAATCACACTATTTTGATCGCAGAGTTATCTGCCAACCTTATGATTACATCTGATGTTTTGAGTGGTCCGATGTTGAGCTCTTCAAAGTACTTTAGTGGCATGATCTTTATACTCGCTCCCATGTCGCAAAGGGCTTTGTCCACCTTGCTCTTTCTAATAGAGCACCTAATGATGAACTGACCGGGATCTCTTTGCTTCACGACCCTCTCCTTTTGTATGATCTCGTTGCAGTGAAGAGGAAACTTGAGGTCGACCTTTGTGAGCTTTATTTTCTTCATCGTGGCCTCCCTTAGTAGCTTAACGTACTTTGGAATTTCCTGCAACGAATCAACTAGATGGATATTAGTGTGGACCTTGCAAAACATATTAGAAAGTGCTTGAATTGTTCTTCAAGCTTGAACTTCCTCCTTGGTTGGTGCTTCTGACTCTTGGCCAGCGAACCGCTGCGTAGTGTCCAGCGGACTGCTGGGAATTGCGCAGTCCCCAGATTTCGCTCCGGAGGAGCTGGCTTTATCCTTCTTCTTTTTGGCAACCCACTTCTTATTGATTTCTGCAAACTGTGTTGTTGCCTTAACTTTATCCTCCTCCATCTTTTGTTGGACTTGGTCCATTTGATTTTTGATGACCGAGACGGCGGAGGCAATGGTGTTTATCCCTGCCTCGAGGTTGTTCAACTGTCACGACCACAACCCCTAGTGCTAGTGAGTGTAGCTATTTCACAACTAAATTAAACTCATTGAACATAAGCTCGTCATAAGGAGTACTTAATCCAAGGGGAGAATGTCTTAGAATGAAAGGGTACAACCAAATCGAAATCAGAGTACTTAACTAAGTGTAATATCTTGCTAGAGCAATGCTTAAACATACAGTGGAAGGTTCCAAGATGAAGAAATATGTACTGAGACATATTAAATCAGCTACCTAGCTACTTATTTTTTAGTCTCTCCCAACACCTCCTCGCTCCGATCACGATCAACCTGCACGTTAAGAAAACAACACGCAGGGCTGAGTATTTGATATACCCAGTGGACTTAGTGCCAAAACATTTCTCATTTAGTTGTCAGCCATACTTGAGTGAGCGCGGGGTTTTTCTATAAATAAATTCCCCGATCATTATATCCTTTATATTTTCACAAATTTGACTTCACAGTCACATAACATATCATAACATACCATATCTGATCTTGTGTGAACCGGGAATGTGGCCTCATTCCACGACGGTCACTGGACCGGCCAACTCGAAAGTTAGCACATAGTCCCATATGTGTACACTAGTCCGAATAGGGTTTGCGGCCATACTGGGACCCGAATTCGATATAACATGCTTGGCATAGCCAACGGATATGTTATCATAAACAAAACATGGCATGACAACTCATTCAAATGATAATTTATTCAAACAAATTCAAAATTAACCTGAATTATTTTTTTATCAACTCATCCTATTAAATATAATAAACACAATAGCACATAACACCGAAAGAAGAATGGAAATACGATATCGGGAATATGTTTCAACAGAGCACATTTGAAAGAATTTGTATTAACTCACACCATTTAGTATATGATTCTCTGTGTAATGTCATATTCCAAATATACAAAGTAATTAAAAATTTTGTTTTATTCTTCGTCCCACTTCATAAAATGTCAATTAAAAATATGTGCAGCTGAAAATGAATCAAATCGTTTAATTAGTGTTTAATTCATTGTATGTTATCTTATTTTATATACTACTTAAATTGAAGGATGAATAAATAGGATACTGATCAGTCATTCTTAATTCTTAAAGAGAAATAAATGTCCAATTTAAATTACTAACTAGTGTCACGCCTGTGCGATGCACGGGTCATTTTAATTTCTTCATATTTATTTCATTTTGCGAAATAAAAGTTGTGAAATGATAAACAAAAGAATATTCGACATCCTCTTACTTTGGATTATACTTTTTCAATCACATTAACCCCACATAGACACAAGAGTGTGTTTAAATGCTACCTTTTCTTAAAAATGTCAATACGATCACATTAAAATTTCAACACATATTTGTATTGACATTTTAATAAACTGTCTTGACATTTAAATATCAGACTTAAAATTAAAAAGCATTTTAAATCTGTGAAAATATGAATTAACCGTTGAGTTATAACTGTAGGAGCAAGTTTACGTTGCAATAATTTAATATTGCACTGGTGAGACACTTTCTAGTCGAGATTCATTTCATTGCAATATAGCGACCCTATACACTAAAACCCCAAACCTTGAAACCTAAATCCTAAACCCTTAACTTTAAAATATACTCATCATAACCAACAAATGAGCCAAATTTTGATATATGTTGAATTTTAGTATTTTCACATTAAAAAAATATTATTTGCTAGTATTTTAAAAATTTATTCAAATCAAAGGAAGACCGTGCCTTATTAATATTTTTGAGAATTTGTATGCATGTTTATAATGATAGATTGAAATTAAAGTCTAAGGGGAAAAATTGAATCTTTATTTCATTACACTTGTAAATCTATTTGGAGATTTTATTTATAAGACCAATTATTACTACTATTGGTCTAAATAGCCAAAAATAATCAATAAGTACCTTCATTTTATCATTAACCACGATTATGGGATAAAATTCTGAATATATGTAATCAAAATAATCCATAAATATATATTAAAAGATACTTAAAGATCAACATCATCGGCAACAACAAATATAATATGATACTTGATAACATGCTAACCAAAATATAAAATTGAATAGAGTGATGGACGAATTACCGATAGCAAAAAATAATGAACAATCGAGAAACCAATTAGTAAATGAACAAATCAAGAAACCAATTATTTTTCGGTATACCGTTACCGTTACCATACCGTTATTACGGTATACCGTACCGTGTTTCGGTATACCGTTAAAAAACGGTATACCAAAACACGGTACGATATACCGTAATAACAGTATGGTAACGGTATCAAAAAATATCATACCGAATTTCCGGTATACCGAAAATTCGGTACGGTATTGGTATTGAATTTTGTCATACCGTACTTTCCGGTACGGTATGCGGTATGGCACGGTCGGTACGGTATACCGTACCGACCCACCCCTAGTTGCAGCGTCAAGTTCCTTCCGTCGCGTTCTTCCGCCGTCGCGCACGGCTCGCGGTGCTACGCCAGCCGTCGTTTTCCTCACGAGGCGGTGCTACCGCCAGCCGCCGTTTTCCTCACGAGGCGGTGCCTGTAACACCCCTTACCTGGTAGGTAAACCCACCGAATAAGTGATGTCACGTTTCAGTATCGAAAACCCGTGTTGAAATTTTTCTTTTTAGCTTATAAGCACAATTAAAATCTATTACATTTAAAAAACTTAACATTTATCCAGCAGAAGATTAAAGATTAAACTATTACACAACATGCCACGACTACTAAACCAAGTTGACCACTAGTGACTCGCCAAAGATGCAAAGCTGCTCAACACCACTGACATAATATCAACTCTAACCTGCAGGGGGAAAAAGAAGGGGAGTGAGCTCGAAAGCCCAGTAGCAATATCCAAACTACAGAATCCAACCTCTTAGCTAAGACAATAGTAACTACATTATTTCATTTTTAATCTTTTGTTGGTTTTCATTTTAATTTCACAAATTTCAAAAAAATTACTTACAATCTCACTATATCAAACTTATCTGTATTTTCGTCATACAACTTTTTCAAATATTCTTACTTATGTCTTTTCAGATATTTCACATATCATCATATATTATTTCGTATCACATTTTTCTCCTTTTACCATTTATTTTCATATACTATTTTTCCGTGTTAATTACCCCGAGCGGGGACCGATCAACATAATATATCATTTCTTCCGCGTGAGGTCCGATCAACAATCATATCATATATCATATTTCACAAATCACATATCACATATCACATATCAGAGATCTTTATTCCCAAGTCATCAGATATTATTTTATCCATCACAGATTATTATTCACAAGTCATCAGATATTATTTTATCTTATCTTATTATATATCATAGATCACAAATTACAGATCCTTTATTCAGAAGTCGTCAGATATTATTTTATTTTATCTTATTATATATCACAGATCACAGATTACAGATCTGTTATTCAGAAGTCGTCAGATATTATTTTATTTTATCTTATTATATATCACAGATCACAGATTACAGACTCTTTATTCAGAAGTCATCAGATATTTTTTTTATCTTATCTTATTATATATCACATATGACAGGACTTTATTCACCAGTCATCAGATATTATTTTATACGTAACAGATTACAGATTCTTATTCAGAAGTCATCAAATATTATTTTATACGTAACAGATTACAGATTCTAATTCAGAAGTCATCAAATATTTATTTTATATTATCTTATCGTATAGCCCCAATATCTGCTTGGTTTCAGGTAGGGTACACGGACCAGATCAGAAACAGAATCGGATGCAGATGCGGATTTTGTCCTCGAGAGGACTCCGCACAGACCACCCATAGGGTGCATATCAGATAATCGGACCACCCATGAGGGTGCAGACAGATAATTCAGACCACCCATTAGGGTGCAGACAGATAATCAGACCACCCATGAGGGTGCAGATCAGACAGATCAGATAGGGGCCCATCAGATAACAGACGATCCTCGCTTCGGTTATCCAGAAGACGAGTGATCACAGATAATGCAGCGCTGCTGTCCTATGGCATGCCAATTGTACCCAACACATATGACCAAGCAAACGGGAAGCTTTATTTCATATTCTTCTTTCAAATCTCTTTTTTTCACATTTATTTTATTTCCAAATATCACTTCAGATAATCGTTCTTATCGAATTCACAGACATTCTAAACTTTTAGTATATGCTTTTATAACCTTTATATAATATTCTCTTGTTTCATTTTATTCAGGCTCTACTTATCAGATAACTTCTTTTTCATATACATTCAAATATATTTTCATAATCTATTTACACATATTTCACATCATTCAGATCTTCATAATATATTACATTTCATTGCATATCATATTCGATGTCTTTTATTCATATTTGTACCATTTTTTCGCAGATCATTCATATTCAAATGAATAAGTATCATAATAATCCACATATTAAATCATAAACATATTTAAGCACATTATTTATTTAACATCTCACATATAATCACATTATAGCACACACCATCTCAACCAAAGGAATTAAAAACCATAGAGAGGATACGCTACCTTGTAGGCTTATGAACATAAGCCTTTATCACCTTTCGACGCTTCGCTACCTTCTAAGTCCATTCCTTAGTGATCTTCTTACTATAGATCTATTCGCCTTGATTTATCGGGGTTTACGCGATTGTACGTCCGATATGCTGAAAAACGGGGCTCGAATTTGTAATAAAAGCTTGAGATGTCTATGGCTATGGAGGAGCACGAAATTTTGAAGAAGAAATGAGGTTGGAGGTGCTAGAAAAGACTCCAATTGTCTAGAAGGTTCCTTATTTAAATTATGCCCAACTTTTATTTAATATTAATTAAGTTAAAATACTTTATCTTGTAACATTTTATTTCCCCATCAAATAAATTCATTTACAATGTTTCTTTTTACCGTCCCGTAGCATTTTAATACTAGTTTAATGTAAAATTATTCTCGTCCGAAACCTCAAATGTTTCGCCGATCGATTTTGCGAAAAACCAAAATAATCGGCGATAAAAATTCCAATTACCCTCAAAATTCCCAAATCAACTACTCATATTATTTACATACATTTTAGGTCATTTCCCATAACTTATAAAATTATTAGCCTGAAATTTTGATTTACGATTTTACGCGGGCAACGAAAATTGTCGATAATCGGTTGAACGACTTCTCGTCTAAATTTTCTACAAAAGGGTCCGAATTAACTACTAATCCGATTCACATATCTAGACATTTTGATAAGCCCTACAATCCAGGATACTACACAAATCCTAAGAATTTCCCAATTTAGTCATCGAACAGCCTTAATCGACGACTTTTCTCAAGAACGTACCAAAACTCTCTAAAACTTAATTCTTTGCTCACATATCTTTTCTAACACTTATTTAAGACTTATATTTCATTATTCCATGATTTATTGAATTATCAAAATTTATTTTGGTATTTATTTCGAATTATTCACCGAAAACCCTAATTTCGGCGATTTACAGCACCAGAAATTCACTTTTCCGTCTAAGGTAGATTTTGGGGCATTACAACTCATCCCCCCTAAAAAGAATTTTGTCCTCGAAATTCCACCGGATTTTCTTACTCTGAAGCGCCATGGTTTCTCTTATGTCATTTCATGGCATTACGTCATTTCCTATTCGTAGCGTATCCTCATTTTCCGCATCAAGCCACAAAATCGTACTTAAAATCACATAATCCACCTTTCACATATAATATCAAAAGTTCATATTTCACCCTAATATATCACATTAAGATTATTAGTTCCACCATGTCACAGATTCAATAGTATACATAAGCATACATATCAAATTATATCGCATACTTCTTTACATTTTATTATCTGACAGATTTCAGCATAAGTTCCAATGTGAAATCCATAGCTCATATTCCAACAATCATTCATCAAATAGCATATAAAATCACATAATCAGCATTTTCACACTCAGATTCCCCATTCGCATTCACATGACAATGCCACCATTTTTATTACTCATTTATCCCGTACACCATTCTAGTTCATTTTTAACTTATTCCTGTTGTCCTCTTGTATCATATCAATTTACACACCCTTTATCAAACTACATACTTCCACCTTGATTCACCACATATTGCATATTGTTTCTATTATAGTCATCATCTCTTGTTATTATAATTCCGTAGTTAATTTATTCTATTAGTTTCTAACAAACATTGGGCAGCATCTCCCCCAAAATAGAGCATGCCCCAAAAACCAACAGGATTCGGATTCGGATTCGGATTCGGATTCAGATTCAGATTCAGATTCAGATTCGGATTCGGATTCGGATTCGGATTCGGATTCGGATTCGGATTCGGATTCGGATTCACATTCAAATTCAAATTCGGATTCAACTTCAAATTCAAATTAATCATCCACAACAAAATTCAATATCTCCCAAATAATCAACAACAGTTCACATTATCACCAAATACCATATTTATTGTCATTTCTCAGCACACATCAATTATTAACACAATTTGCATAAATGTCAAATACCACATTCATTTTCAAATTCCATTATATATTGGTCATCAATACATTTCACATTCTTTCAAACACACATATGATTCCCTGGGTTCCATAATTTCAAGCATGGTACCATTTTTCCTCAAATAGTTCAATTTCAAACTCATATATTTATTTCATTTAAAACTCACATTTTTAGACATATCATTTCACATATATTATAGCTCACTTAGAGCACCCATTTTCATTTTCCATTTCATATCTAAATCTTCATTTAAATTTCCATATTCACTTAGCTCGTCTTCGAGCGCACACATAGTTCTTACGGAGTTCACATTCTAATTAGATGACATTTTGTATCACATATCTTAAATCATGTACAATTACTTAGCTTATATCTTTATCACATCACATCATATTTCTTATTGCCCAATTCTGAGCACACATATAATACATACAAAATTCATACTTCCATTCACATAGCCCGATCTCGAGCGCACATACAACCCATTCAAGGGCACACAGATTCAGATCATATCATTTTCCCTATAACCAACATCTTATTTCGACATATTATCGAATAATATAATTGAAGTTAATCTCATTTCTTTCATTAGAACACACTTTTCATCAACAGTTTCAGACACATCCTCCCTGCACTTTTTTTTAAGTCTTTTACACACACTGACGCTACCGAGATTCGAGCTATATGGGGTGGCCAGTCCCATATAACATCTTTCTCGGTCACACGGGAAACTATGTCCCGTACTTTGTTAACCTCTTTCCACTTTAGACCTAGGCAGCTGCATCGAGTCACTGGTACTAACAGACATTTACTCCTATGTGGCATGTTTCTACACACTATATTGACTCACTTTTATTCAGAACCGCCTAAACCTAGGCTCTTATACCAAAACTTGTAACACCCCTTACCTGGTAGGTAAACCCACCGAATAAGTGATGTCACGTTTCAGTATCGAAAACCCGTGTTGAAATTTTTCTTTTTAGCTTATAAGCACAATTAAAATCTATTACATTTAAAAAACTTAACATTTATCCAGCAGAAGATTAAAGATTAAACTATTACACAACATGCCACGACTACTAAACCAAGTTGACCACTAGTGACTCGCCAAAGATGCAAAGCTGCTCAACACCACTGACATAATATCAACTCTAACCTGCAGGGGGAAAAAGAAGGGGAGTGAGCTCGAAAGCCCAGTAGCAATATCCAAACTACAGAATCCAACCCTCTTAGCTAAGACAATAGTAACTACATTATTTCATTTTTAATCTTTTGTTGGTTTTCATTTTAATTTCACAAATTTCAAAAAAAATTACTTACAATCTCACTATATCAAACTTATCTGTATTTTCGTCATACAACTTTTTCAAATATTCTTACTTATGTCTTTTCAGATATTTCACATATCATCATATATTATTTCGTATCACATTTTTCTCCTTTTACCATTTATTTTCATATACTATTTTTCCGTGTTAATTACCCCGAGCGGGGACCGATCAACATAATATATCATTTCTTCCGCGTGAGGTCCGATCAACAATCATATCATATATCATATTTCACAAATCACATATCACATATCACATATCAGAGATCTTTATTCCCAAGTCATCAGATATTATTTTATCCATCACAGATTATTATTCACAAGTCATCAGATATTATTTTATATTATCTTATTATATATCATAGATCACAAATTACAGATCCTTTATTCAGAAGTCGTCAGATATTATTTTATTTTATCTTATTATATATCACAGATCACAGATTACAGATCTGTTATTCAGAAGTCGTCAGATATTATTTTATTTTATCTTATTATATATCACAGATCACAGATTACAGACTCTTTATTCAGAAGTCATCAGATATTTTTTTTATCTTATCTTATTATATATCACATATGACAGGACTTTATTCACCAGTCATCAGATATTATTTTATACGTAACAGATTACAGATTCTTATTCAGAAGTCATCAAATATTATTTTATACGTAACAGATTACAGATTCTAATTCAGAAGTCATCAAATATTTATTTTATATTATCTTATCGTATAGCCCCAATATCTGCTTGGTTTCAGGTAGGGTACACGGACCAGATCAGAAACAGAATCGGATGCAGATGCGGATTTTGTCCTCGAGAGGACTCCGCACAGACCACCCATAGGGTGCATATCAGATAATCGGACCACCCATGAGGGTGCAGACAGATAATTCAGACCACCCATTAGGGTGCAGACAGATAATCAGACCACCCATGAGGGTGCAGATCAGACAGATCAGATAGGGGCCCATCAGATAACAGACGATCCTCGCTTCGGTTATCCAGAAGACGAGTGATCACAGATAATGCAGCGCTGCTGTCCTATGGCATGCCAATTGTACCCAACACATATGACCAAGCAAACGGGAAGCTTTATTTCATATTCTTCTTTCAAATCTCTTTTTTTTCACATTTATTTTATTTCCAAATATCACTTCAGATAATCGTTCTTATCGAATTCACAGACATTCTAAACTTTTAGTATATGCTTTTATAACCTTTATATAATATTCTCTTGTTTCATTTTATTCAGGCTCTACTTATCAGATAACTTCTTTTTCATATACATTCAAATATATTTTCATAATCTATTTACACATATTTCACATCATTCAGATCTTCATAATATATTACATTTCATTGCATATCATATTCGATGTCTTTTATTCATATTTGTACCATTTTTTCGCAGATCATTCATATTCAAATGAATAAGTATCATAATAATCCACATATTAAATCATAAACATATTTAAGCACATTATTTATTTAACATCTCACATATAATCACATTATAGCACACACCATCTCAACCAAAGGAATTAAAAACCATAGAGAGGATACGCTACCTTGTAGGCTTATGAACATAAGCCTTTATCACCTTTCGACGCTTCGCTACCTTCTAAGTCCATTCCTTAGTGATCTTCTTACTATAGATCTATTCGCCTTGATTTATCGGGGTTTACGCGATTGTACGTCCGATATGCTGAAAAACGGGGCTCGAATTTGTAATAAAAGCTTGAGATGTCTATGGCTATGGAGGAGCACGAAATTTTGAAGAAGAAATGAGGTTGGAGGTGCTAGAAAAGACTCCAATTGTCTAGAAGGTTCCTTATTTAAATTATGCCCAACTTTTATTTAATATTAATTAAGTTAAAATACTTTATCTTGTAACATTTTATTTCCCCATCAAATAAATTCATTTACAATGTTTCTTTTTACCGTCCCGTAGCATTTTAATACTAGTTTAATGTAAAATTATTCTCGTCCGAAACCTCAAATGTTTCGCCGATCGATTTTGCGAAAAACCAAAATAATCGGCGATAAAAATTCCAATTACCCTCAAAATTCCCAAATCAACTACTCATATTATTTACATACATTTTAGGTCATTTCCCATAACTTATAAAATTATTAGCCTGAAATTTTGATTTACGATTTTACGCGGGCAACGAAAATTGTCGATAATCGGTTGAACGACTTCTCGTCTAAATTTTCTACAAAAGGGTCCGAATTAACTACTAATCCGATTCACATATCTAGACATTTTGATAAGCCCTACAATCCAGGATACTACACAAATCCTAAGAATTTCCCAATTTAGTCATCGAACAGCCTTAATCGACGACTTTTCTCAAGAACGTACCAAAACTCTCTAAAACTTAATTCTTTGCTCACATATCTTTTCTAACACTTATTTAAGACTTATATTTCATTATTCCATGATTTATTGAATTATCAAAATTTATTTTGGTATTTATTTCGAATTATTCACCGAAAACCCTAATTTCGGCGATTTACAGCACCAGAAATTCACTTTTCCGTCTAAGGTAGATTTTGGGGCATTACAACTCATCCCCCCTAAAAAGAATTTTGTCCTCGAAATTCCACCGGATTTTCTTACTCTGAAGCGCCATGGTTTCTCTTATGTCATTTCATGGCATTACGTCATTTCCTATTCGTAGCGTATCCTCATTTTCCGCATCAAGCCACAAAATCGTACTTAAAATCACATAATCCACCTTTCACATATAATATCAAAAGTTCATATTTCACCCTAATATATCACATTAAGATTATTAGTTCCACCATGTCACAGATTCAATAGTATACATAAGCATACATATCAAATTATATCGCATACTTCTTTACATTTTATTATCTGACAGATTTCAGCATAAGTTCCAATGTGAAATCCATAGCTCATATTCCAACAATCATTCATCAAATAGCATATAAAATCACATAATCAGCATTTTCACACTCAGATTCCCCATTCGCATTCACATGACAATGCCACCATTTTTATTACTCATTTATCCCGTACACCATTCTAGTTCATTTTTAACTTATTCCTGTAGTCCTCTTGTATCATATCAATTTACACACCCTTTATCAAACTACATACTTCCACCTTGATTCACCACATATTGCATATTGTTTCTATTATAGTCATCATCTCTTGTTATTATAATTCCGTAGTTAATTTATTCTATTAGTTTCTAACAAACATTGGGCAGCATCTCCCCCAAAATAGAGCATGCCCCAAAAACCAACAGGATTCGGATTCGGATTCGGATTCGGATTCAGATTCAGATTCAGATTCAGATTCAGATTCGGATTCGGATTCGGATTCGGATTCGGATTCGGATTCGGATTCGGATTCACATTCAAATTCAAATTCGGATTCAAATTCAAATTCAAATTAATCATCCACAACAAAATTCAATATCTCCCAAATAATCAACAACAGTTCACATTATCACCAAATACCATATTTATTGTCATTTCTCAGCACACATCAATTATTAACACAATTTGCATAAATGTCAAATACCACATTCATTTTCAAATTCCATTATATATTGGTCATCAATACATTTCACATTCTTTCAAACACACATATGATTCCCTGGGTTCCATAATTTCAAGCATGGTACCATTTTTCCTCAAATAGTTCAATTTCAAACTCATATATTTATTTCATTTAAAACTCACATTTTTAGACATATCATTTCACATATATTATAGCTCACTTAGAGCACCCATTTTCATTTTCCATTTCATATCTAAATCTTCATTTAAATTTCCATATTCACTTAGCTCGTCTTCGAGCGCACACATAGTTCTTACGGAGTTCACATTCTAATTAGATGACATTTTGTATCACATATCTTAAATCATGTACAATTACTTAGCTTATATCTTTATCACATCACATCATATTTCTTATTGCCCAATTCTGAGCACACATATAATACATACAAAATTCATACTTCCATTCACATAGCCCGATCTCGAGCGCACATACAACCCATTCAAGGGCACACAGATTCAGATCATATCATTTTCCCTATAACCAACATCTTATTTCGACATATTATCGAATAATATAATTGAAGTTAATCTCATTTCTTTCATTAGAACACACTTTTCATCAACAGTTTCAGACACATCCTCCCTGCACTTTTTTTTAAGTCTTTTACACACACTGACGCTACCGAGATTCGAGCTATATGGGGTGGCCAGTCCCATATAACATCTTTCTCGGTCACACGGGAAACTATGTCCCGTACTTTGTTAACCTCTTTCCACTTTAGACCTAGGCAGCTGCATCGAGTCACTGGTACTAACAGACATTTACTCCTATGTGGCATGTTTCTACACACTATATTGACTCACTTTTATTCAGAACCGCCTAAACCTAGGCTCTTATACCAAAACTTGTAACACCCCTTACCTGGTAGGTAAACCAACCGAATAAGTGATGTCACGTTTCAGTATCGAAAACCCGTGTTGAAATTTTTCTTTTTAGCTTATAAGCACAATTAAAATCTATTACATTTAAAAAACTTAACATTTATCCAGCAGAAGATTAAAGATTAAACTATTACACAACATGCCACGACTACTAAACCAAGTTGACCACTAGTGACTCGCCAAAGATGCAAAGCTGCTCAACACCACTGACATAATATCAACTCTAACCTGCAGGGGGAAAAAGAAGGGGAGTGAGCTCGAAAGCCCAGTAGCAATATCCAAACTACAGAATCCAACCCTCTTAGCTAAGACAATAGTAACTACATTATTTCATTTTTAATCTTTTGTTGGTTTTCATTTTAATTTCACAAATTTCAAAAAAAATTACTTACAATCTCACTATATCAAACTTATCTGTATTTTCGTCATACAACTTTTTCAAATATTCTTACTTATGTCTTTTCAGATATTTCACATATCATCATATATTATTTCGTATCACATTTTTCTCCTTTTACCATTTATTTTCATATACTATTTTTCCGTGTTAATTACCCCGAGCGGGGACCGATCAACATAATATATCATTTCTTCCGCGTGAGGTCCGATCAACAATCATATCATATATCATATTTCACAAATCACATATCACATATCACATATCAGAGATCTTTATTCCCAAGTCATCAGATATTATTTTATCCATCACAGATTATTATTCACAAGTCATCAGATATTATTTTATCTTATCTTATTATATATCATAGATCACAAATTACAGATCCTTTATTCAGAAGTCGTCAGATATTATTTTATTTTATCTTATTATATATCACAGATCACAGATTACAGATCTGTTATTCAGAAGTCGTCAGATATTATTTTATTTTATCTTATTATATATCACAGATCACAGATTACAGACTCTTTATTCAGAAGTCATCAGATATTTTTTTTATCTTATCTTATTATATATCACATATGACAGGACTTTATTCACCAGTCATCAGATATTATTTTATACGTAACAGATTACAGATTCTTATTCAGAAGTCATCAAATATTATTTTATACGTAACAGATTACAGATTCTAATTCAGAAGTCATCAAATATTTATTTTATATTATCTTATCGTATAGCCCCAATATCTGCTTGGTTTCAGGTAGGGTACACGGACCAGATCAGAAACAGAATCGGATGCAGATGCGGATTTTGTCCTCGAGAGGACTCCGCACAGACCACCCATAGGGTGCATATCAGATAATCGGACCACCCATGAGGGTGCAGACAGATAATTCAGACCACCCATTAGGGTGCAGACAGATAATCAGACCACCCATGAGGGTGCAGATCAGACAGATCAGATAGGGGCCCATCAGATAACAGACGATCCTCGCTTCGGTTATCCAGAAGACGAGTGATCACAGATAATGCAGCGCTGCTGTCCTATGGCATGCCAATTGTACCCAACACATATGACCAAGCAAACGGGAAGCTTTATTTCATATTCTTCTTTCAAATCTCTTTTTTTCACATTTATTTTATTTCCAAATATCACTTCAGATAATCGTTCTTATCGAATTCACAGACATTCTAAACTTTTAGTATATGCTTTTATAACCTTTATATAATATTCTCTTGTTTCATTTTATTCAGGCTCTACTTATCAGATAACTTCTTTTTCATATACATTCAAATATATTTTCATAATCTATTTACACATATTTCACATCATTCAGATCTTCATAATATATTACATTTCATTGCATATCATATTCGATGTCTTTTATTCATATTTGTACCATTTTTTCGCAGATCATTCATATTCAAATGAATAAGTATCATAATAATCCACATATTAAATCATAAACATATTTAAGCACATTATTTATTTAACATCTCATATATAATCACATTATAGCACACACCATCTCAACCAAAGGAATTAAAAACCATAGAGAGGATACGCTACCTTGTAGGCTTATGAACATAAGCCTTTATCACCTTTCGACGCTTCGCTACCTTCTAAGTCCATTCCTTAGTGATCTTCTTACTATAGATCTATTCGCCTTGATTTATCGGGGTTTACGCGATTGTACGTCCGATATGCTGAAAAAACGGGGCTCGAATTTGTAATAAAAGCTTGAGATGTCTATGGCTATGGAGGAGCACGAAATTTTGAAGAAGAAATGAGGTTGGAGGTGCTAGAAAAGACTCCAATTGTCTAGAAGGTTCCTTATTTAAATTATGCCCAACTTTTATTTAATATTAATTAAGTTAAAATACTTTATCTTGTAACATTTTATTTCCCCATCAAATAAATTCATTTACAATGTTTCTTTTTACCGTCCCGTAGCATTTTAATACTAGTTTAATGTAAAATTATTCTCGTCCGAAACCTCAAATGTTTCGCCGATCGATTTTGCGAAAAACCAAAATAATCGGCGATAAAAATTCCAATTACCCTCAAAATTCCCAAATCAACTACTCATATTATTTACATACATTTTAGGTCATTTCCCATAACTTATAAAATTATTAGCCTGAAATTTTGATTTACGATTTTACGCGGGCAACGAAAATTGTCGATAATCGGTTGAACGACTTCTCGTCTAAATTTTCTACAAAAGGGTCCGAATTAACTACTAATCCGATTCACATATCTAGACATTTTGATAAGCCCTACAATCCAGGATACTACACAAATCCTAAGAATTTCCCAATTTAGTCATCGAACAGCCTTAATCGACGACTTTTCTCAAGAACGTACCAAAACTCTCTAAAACTTAATTCTTTGCTCACATATCTTTTCTAACACTTATTTAAGACTTATATTTCATTATTCCATGATTTATTGAATTATCAAAATTTATTTTGGTATTTATTTCGAATTATTCACCGAAAACCCTAATTTCGGCGATTTACAGCACCAGAAATTCACTTTTCCGTCTAAGGTAGATTTTGGGGCATTACAACTCATCCCCCCTAAAAAGAATTTTGTCCTCGAAATTCCACCGGATTTTCTTACTCTGAAGCGCCATGGTTTCTCTTATGTCATTTCATGGCATTACGTCATTTCCTATTCGTAGCGTATCCTCATTTTCCGCATCAAGCCACAAAATCGTACTTAAAATCACATAATCCACCTTTCACATATAATATCAAAAGTTCATATTTCACCCTAATATATCACATTAAGATTATTAGTTCCACCATGTCACAGATTCAATAGTATACATAAGCATACATATCAAATTATATCGCATACTTCTTTACATTTTATTATCTGACAGATTTCAGCATAAGTTCCAATGTGAAATCCATAGCTCATATTCCAACAATCATTCATCAAATAGCATATAAAATCACATAATCAGCATTTTCACACTCAGATTCCCCATTCGCATTCACATGACAATGCCACCATTTTTATTACTCATTTATCCCGTACACCATTCTAGTTCATTTTTAACTTATTCCTGTTGTCCTCTTGTATCATATCAATTTACACACCCTTTATCAAACTACATACTTCCACCTTGATTCACCACATATTGCATATTGTTTCTATTATAGTCATCATCTCTTGTTATTATAATTCCGTAGTTAATTTATTCTATTAGTTTCTAACAAACATTGGGCAGCATCTCCCCCAAAATAGAGCATGCCCCAAAAACCAACAGGATTCGGATTCGGATTCGGATTCGGATTCGGATTCAGATTCAGATTCAGATTCAGATTCGGATTCGGATTCGGATTCGGATTCGGATTCGGATTCGGATTCACATTCAAATTCAAATTCGGATTCAACTTCAAATTCAAATTAATCATCCACAACAAAATTCAATATCTCCCAAATAATCAACAACAGTTCACATTATCACCAAATACCATATTTATTGTCATTTCTCAGCACACATCAATTATTAACACAATTTGCATAAATGTCAAATACCACATTCATTTTCAAATTCCATTATATATTGGTCATCAATACATTTCACATTCTTTCAAACACACATATGATTCCCTGGGTTCCATAATTTCAAGCATGGTACCATTTTTCCTCAAATAGTTCAATTTCAAACTCATATATTTATTTCATTTAAAACTCACATTTTTAGACATATCATTTCACATATATTATAGCTCACTTAGAGCACCCATTTTCATTTTCCATTTCATATCTAAATCTTCATTTAAATTTCCATATTCACTTAGCTCGTCTTCGAGCGCACACATAGTTCTTACGGAGTTCACATTCTAATTAGATGACATTTTGTATCACATATCTTAAATCATGTACAATTACTTAGCTTATATCTTTATCACATCACATCATATTTCTTATTGCCCAATTCTGAGCACACATATAATACATACAAAATTCATACTTCCATTCACATAGCCCGATCTCGAGCGCACATACAACCCATTCAAGGGCACACAGATTCAGATCATATCATTTTCCCTATAACCAACATCTTATTTCGACATATTATCGAATAATATAATTGAAGTTAATCTCATTTCTTTCATTAGAACACACTTTTCATCAACAGTTTCAGACACATCCTCCCTGCACTTTTTTTTAAGTCTTTTACACACACTGACGCTACCGAGATTCGAGCTATATGGGGTGGCCAGTCCCATATAACATCTTTCTCGGTCACACGGGAAACTATGTCCCGTACTTTGTTAACCTCTTTCCACTTTAGACCTAGGCAGCTGCATCGAGTCACTGGTACTAACAGACATTTACTCCTATGTGGCATGTTTCTACACACTATATTGACTCACTTTTATTCAGAACCGCCTAAACCTAGGCTCTTATACCAAAACTTGTAACACCCCTTACCTGGTAGGTAAACCCACCGAATAAGTGATGTCACGTTTCAGTATCGAAAACCCGTGTTGAAATTTTTCTTTTTAGCTTATAAGCACAATTAAAATCTATTACATTTAAAAAACTTAACATTTATCCAGCAGAAGATTAAAGATTAAACTATTACACAACATGCCACGACTACTAAACCAAGTTGACCACTAGTGACTCGCCAAAGATGCAAAGCTGCTCAACACCACTGACATAATATCAACTCTAACCTGCAGGGGGAAAAAGAAGGGGAGTGAGCTCGAAAGCCCAGTAGCAATATCCAAACTACAGAATCCAACCCTCTTAGCTAAGACAATAGTAACTACATTATTTCATTTTTAATCTTTTGTTGGTTTTCATTTTAATTTCACAAATTTCAAAAAAAATTACTTACAATCTCACTATATCAAACTTATCTGTATTTTCGTCATACAACTTTTTCAAATATTCTTACTTATGTCTTTTCAGATATTTCACATATCATCATATATTATTTCGTATCACATTTTTCTCCTTTTACCATTTATTTTCATATACTATTTTTCCGTGTTAATTACCCCGAGCGGGGACCGATCAACATAATATATCATTTCTTCCGCGTGAGGTCCGATCAACAATCATATCATATATCATATTTCACAAATCACATATCACATATCACATATCAGAGATCTTTATTCCCAAGTCATCAGATATTATTTTATCCATCACAGATTATTATTCACAAGTCATCAGATATTATTTTATCTTATCTTATTATATATCATAGATCACAAATTACAGATCCTTTATTCAGAAGTCGTCAGATATTATTTTATTTTATCTTATTATATATCACAGATCACAGATTACAGATCTGTTATTCAGAAGTCGTCAGATATTATTTTATTTTATCTTATTATATATCACAGATGACAGATTACAGACTCTTTATTCAGAAGTCATCAGATATTTTTTTTATCTTATCTTATTATATATCACATATGACAGGACTTTATTCACCAGTCATCAGATATTATTTTATACGTAACAGATTACAGATTCTTATTCAGAAGTCATCAAATATTATTTTATACGTAACAGATTACAGATTCTAATTCAGAAGTCATCAAATATTTATTTTATATTATCTTATCGTATAGCCCCAATATCTGCTTGGTTTCAGGTAGGGTACACGGACCAGATCAGAAACAGAATCGGATGCAGATGCGGATTTTGTCCTCGAGAGGACTCCGCACAGACCACCCATAGGGTGCATATCAGATAATCGGACCACCCATGAGGGTGCAGACAGATAATTCAGACCACCCATTAGGGTGCAGACAGATAATCAGACCACCCATGAGGGTGCAGATCAGACAGATCAGATAGGGGCCCATCAGATAACAGACGATCCTCGCTTCGGTTATCCAGAAGACGAGTGATCACAGATAATGCAGCGCTGCTGTCCTATGGCATGCCAATTGTACCCAACACATATGACCAAGCAAACGGGAAGCTTTATTTCATATTCTTCTTTCAAATCTCTTTTTTTCACATTTATTTTATTTCCAAATATCACTTCAGATAATCGTTCTTATCGAATTCACAGACATTCTAAACTTTTAGTATATGCTTTTATAACCTTTATATAATATTCTCTTGTTTCATTTTATTCAGGCTCTACTTATCAGATAACTTCTTTTTCATATACATTCAAATATATTTTCATAATCTATTTACACATATTTCACATCATTCAGATCTTCATAATATATTACATTTCATTGCATATCATATTCGATTTCTTTTATTCATATTTGTACCATTTTTTCGCAGATCATTCATATTCAAATGAATAAGTATCATAATAATCCACATATTAAATCATAAACATATTTAAGCACATTATTTATTTAACATCTCACATATAATCACATTATAGCACACACCATCTCAACCAAAGGAATTAAAAACCATAGAGAGGATACGCTACCTTGTAGGCTTATGAACATAAGCCTTTATCACCTTTCGACGCTTCGCTACCTTCTAAGTCCATTCCTTAGTGATCTTCTTACTATAGATCTATTCGCCTTGATTTATCGGGGTTTACGCGATTGTACGTCCGATATGCTGAAAAACGGGGCTCGAATTTGTAATAAAAGCTTGAGATGTCTATGGCTATGGAGGAGCACGAAATTTTGAAGAAGAAATGAGGTTGGAGGTGCTAGAAAAGACTCCAATTGTCTAGAAGGTTCCTTATTTAAATTATGCCCAACTTTTATTTAATATTAATTAAGTTAAAATACTTTATCTTGTAACATTTTATTTCCCCATCAAATAAATTCATTTACAATGTTTCTTTTTACCGTCCCGTAGCATTTTAATACTAGTTTAATGTAAAATTATTCTCGTCCGAAACCTCAAATGTTTCGCCGATCGATTTTGCGAAAAACCAAAATAATCGGCGATAAAAATTCCAATTACCCTCAAAATTCCCAAATCAACTACTCATATTATTTACATACATTTTAGGTCATTTCCCATAACTTATAAAATTATTAGCCTGAAATTTTGATTTACGATTTTACGCGGGCAACGAAAATTGTCGATAATCGGTTGAACGACTTCTCGTCTAAATTTTCTACAAAAGGGTCCGAATTAACTACTAATCCGATTCACATATCTAGACATTTTGATAAGCCCTACAATCCAGGATGCTACACAAATCCTAAGAATTTCCCAATTTAGTCATCGAACAGCCTTAATCGACGACTTTTCTCAAGAACGTACCAAAACTCTCTAAAACTTAATTCTTTGCTCACATATCTTTTCTAACACTTATTTAAGACTTATATTTCATTATTCCATGATTTATTGAATTATCAAAATTTATTTTGGTATTTATTTCGAATTATTCACCGAAAACCCTAATTTCGGCGATTTACAGCACCAGAAATTCACTTTTCCGTCTAAGGTAGATTTTGGGGCATTACAGTGCCACCACCATTTTCTATTGTGTCCCAGCCCAGAAGACTCCTTGGTAACTTAGTGTAAATATGTTTTTCTCTTTATTAAAGTTAAACAACTAAAAAGTATAAAATATATATATGGATGAGAGTGATCAAGATATAACTATTTTTAAGTCTATAACTAAAGAACAAATCTCAGACACACATCTTAATACTCCAAATTAATCTATATCTTAGCTATTTTTACATGTTTTAAATAAAAAGTACTCCCTCCGTCCCGGGCTACTCGGTCATTTCCTTTTCGGCTCGGAGATTAAGGAATGAGTGTTTAGGAAAGTAAAAAATGACGGCTGTAGGTGAAATTTTTTACTAAAAATGGAAAGAGTGCAAGTAACTTGGGACGCCCAAAAAGGAAATAAGTGCGAGTAGTGCGGGACGAAGGGAGTAATTAATAAGGGCATTTTTGAAAACTATATTCAACTCCAACCGTCTCCTTCTATTCACACTCTTTTTCCTCTCCCCTCTCTTCTTCCTCTTCCCAGCCTCCGCCGCCGAGCTCAACACCACCCGTCGCGCCCTCGCCGGCGCCGCCAATTGCAACATTTTATGTGAGAAAACTTGCAGATCTCATTACAAAGAGTGAACTGAGATGGAAAGAAGAAGTTGACCTGATGAACAATAAAATTAAGCCCTCTTGTTGTTGTTGAGAAGAGGACGCCGAGCACAATTCCACGGGGAGTTGACTTCCGAGAAAAGGGGTTGAGGCGGCGGAAGTGGTGGTCGATTAGTGAGTTTCGCCGGCAATTTGAGAGAAGAAGAAGGAATTATATAGAGAGAAGAGTGATTGCTAAAAAAAAGTAAGCAATAAGTTTTATAAGATCCCTAAAATCCTCGATGATGATCATTCCAGCATATTAGTAAAGAAATTAAGAAAAATAAATTATAAGTATGTTGAGAATCAGGCATTAAATGTATGAGAATTTACCAGGGAAAAGTCACAGATGAGAAAAGTAAAACCGCGGCTCAGTTTTGAGTTTTCTGAAACGGGAGATAGTGGAAGAGTGTGGCGATGAATAAGTGAGAAATGTAAGTCGCCAGAGTTGAGTTTTCCGATCATAAATTCATTTAATTCAACAAATCGTACACATATTTAGGATCATGCATAATAGTTGATTTGGAATTTGGAAAAATCTGTTTTATACCTAGAAAAATACATTACTATAACCATGTTTTTACTTCACTGATATTAACAAAATACATCACTATAATAAAAAATCAAAGAAACATTATTAAACCCTGGAACACATCACTATTTGCATGATTTTACTTCACTCTTTTTTACAAAACACATCACTCTTAGAATGATTTTACTCCACTATTGTTTACAAAACACATCACTCTTAGCATGATCTTACTTCACTCTTGTTTACAAAACACATCACTCTTAGCACTATTTTACTTCATTCTTGTTTACAAAACACATCACTCTTACCATGATTTTACTTCATTATTGTTTACAAAACACATCACTCTTAGCATGATCTTACTTCACTCTTGTTTACACACATCACTCTTAGTATTATTTTACTTCACTCTTGTTTACAAAACATATCACTCTTAGCATGATCTTACTTCACTCTTGTTTACAAAACACATCACTCTTAGCATGATTTTACTTCACTTTTGTTTACAAAACACATCACTCTTAGAATGATTGTACTCCATTTTGTTTACAAAACACATTACTCTTAGCATGATTTTACTTCACTCTTGTTTACAAAACACATCACTCTTAGAATGATTTTACTCCACTCTTGTTTACAAAACACATCACTCTTAGCATGATCTTACTTCACTCTTGTTTACAAAATACATCACTTTTAGCACTATTTTACTTCATTCTTGTTTACAAAACACATCACTCTTAGCATGATTTTACTTCACTGTTGTTTACAAAATACATCACTCTTAGCATGATTTTACTTTACTCTTGTTTACAAAACACATCACTCTTAGAATGATTTTACTCCACTCTTGTTTACAAAACACATCACTCTTAGCATGATTTTACTTCACTCTTGTTTACAAAACACATCACTCTTAGCATGATCTTACTTCACTCTTGTTTACAAAACACATCACTATTTGTGGAGTAAACTTGATTTAGTAGGAGAGTGGGAGAATGAAGTAGTGAAATAATCGGGCGATTGTTGATGCTGAGCGATGGGAATGGTGATTTCACTCGAGCGATGAGAACGCTGCTTATACAATGTGTGTTTTTGAGGGAAATAGAATTCTAAGGCTTTCAACTGAATCACTTAATCTTAGGGGTGAGCAAAAAACCCGGAAACCGAATATCCGAACCGAACCAAACCGAAATTTTGAAATTCGGTTCGGTTTTTCGGTTCGGTTCGGTTTTTAAAATAAAAAAATTTCAGTTTTTCGGTTCGGTTCGGTTTGCGCGAAGAAAAAAACTGAAAAACCGAAAAACCGAATTATATATATATTCTATTAATTTAATATATTATATTATATATAATATATATTCTTTTAATATATTCTACTATATAATATATATTATATGTATTATTAATTTTATATTATATATAAATATTCTATTAGTATATATAAAATAAAATAAAATACACATATATAAATATATATTTATATTATATTTATTTTTTTTAGGTTTTTCGGTTTTTTTTTTCGGGTTTTTCGGTTTTGTTCGGGTTTTTTGGTTTTTTAAGTTCGGTTTTCGGTTTTTCGGTTTTTCGGGTTCGGTTCGGTTTGGATTTTGAACTAAATTCGGTTTTTCGGTTTTGGTTCGGTTTTGACAAAAAACCGAACCGAAAGCCGAATGCACACCTCTACTTAATCTGCAGAACAGATTTGTTGGATCGAAAATCAAACACACAAACAAACATATTCGAATTTGACAAGGCATTATCATTATTAGCAACCAAAATAAATTCCAAGACCATAGAGCAATCAAAGAAGTGGAAGAGTCGAAATTCAAAACTAGAACATTTCCTCATTATTAAAAAAGAAAATCAATCAAATGGCTTTGAGCAAGTCCTCGGCGTTGCTTACATTGAAGGCACCGCCCTCCTCCAAATTCAACAGCCTAACGACGCCGTTTTCGACCAGCATCGCATACCTCCTCGACCTCACCCCCAATCCTACCAGTTTATCGCTCAGATCCAGCTCGCACCCAATCGCCCGAGTGAAATCCCCATTCCCATCGCGCAACATCACTAGTTTTTTTTGCAATGACCATTATACCCCCGCCTTGTTATTGTGAAATAAATTTGTGATAGAGGGAACTAATTTCACCTTTAAATTTAAAAATTACATGTATTAATACTAGCCCTTGATTTTCTTGATCTTGTGGCTGTGATTTGTTCTCTAGTTATGTAGTTAATGGGCACTTGCCCTATATCACTACTCTCTCTCTATATATATATATATATGGATGTATTCATTTCCTTCTTCCATATTTTCTCATTTTTCCTTCTTAATCTCAGCCGTTTATTTTCTCCATCCTATGACCTAAAATATTGGCAAATATTGGCTTTAACCATTACATTTTATTCCATTAAAATCCAAAAAAGGTTAAAATAGGAAATCACTAAAATGGCGGTTATGGAAACTTCCATAATTTCCTTCATTGAAGATCTTGCTGTTTTTTTATTCTCACACGTTCCAGACGGGATTCTCCATGTAATCCATCTCTGCATTTTTTCTTTTGCTATTTCACACGTTTCGATTATCGCCTCTCCATTGCCGCATCCTCGGTATTACAATCGTGTCTTGCCGGCGTACTAGCAATCATTTTTCTCTCAATAATGGAGAAATTAATCGAATCTTTCTTCCCTCTCCAAACTGTAATTCATTCTTCTCCGTTGAAAACATTCTCTGTTGAAGACATTATAAAGAAAATTCTTACGATTTTTTCTCGTAAAAAAGCGTTGTTCTTGTAGCATTCGTGTTTTGTTTTCGATATATTCAACAATGGAAGAAGGTATTTTTATTTGTTCATGTATTGATTATTAAATTGATTTGTTATTATAATTACCTATTTTTGGAATAATCGTTCATCCGATCAGTCGCCGATCCCAAACTTTGTTTAGCAGGAAATTCGTCTGGGTTGCAGCGATTCAGCCACGAGACTCTTGCGCCGAGCGATAAAACGATGTCGTTTGATTTTTTGCCGGAGGAGAGGTTGGTGAAATCAGAGTCCTCGAGCGACGGGAGGGAGGTGAGGTAGAGCGAAACGCGGCGGTAGAAGAAGTTGCGCTGGTGAGTTGAATGGTTCAACTCGGGGACTTTCAAGTGCTGGTGAACGTGAACTCAGTCGTCGATCCACATAATGTACACATAATCTACATATTGTATAGTATAATGCGTAGTTTAGTTTCTGTAATGCATTATTTGAGATATGTAATGCACATTTATACTGACGCGTTTAATTTAAGTTGTGTCGTGTTTCGATGTTTGGCGCACGTTTCTTGTTTTCCCTAAGGGTTTAACAAGCCTAGGGGCTAGGGTGTAGTATGTTCTAAATCTAAAAAACGTTGTCCAAATACAAGAGCTACAGTAATTCGTCTGGGGTTGCACATAATGTATATTTTGTATAGTATAATGCGTAGTTTAGATTCTATAATGCATATTTGTGATATGTAATGAACATTTATCCTGACCCGTTTAATTTAAGTTGTTCCGTGTGTCGTTGTTTGGCGAACGTTTTTTGTTTTCCCTAAGGGTTTGACAAGCCTAGGGGCTAGGGTGTAGTATGTTCTAAGTCTAAAAAATGTTGTCCAAATACACGAGCTGGAGTAATTCGTCTGGGGTTGCACATGCATAACGCGTAGGTATATTTTAAAACAGATATACATAATGTGCATATTGTGTAGTATAATGCGTAGTTTAGTTTCTGTAATGCATTATTTGTGGTATGTTATGAACATTTATCCTTACCTGTTTAATTTAGGTTGTGCCGTGTTTCGATGTTTTACGCACGTTTCTTATTTTCTCTAAGGGTTTAACAAGCCTAGGGGCTAGGATGTAGTATGTTCTAAGTCTAAAAAACGTTGTCCAAATACACGAGCTGCAGTAATTCGTCTGGGGTTGCACATGTATAACGCGTAGACATTTTTTAAAACAGACATACATAATGTACATATTATGTAGTGTAATGTGTAGTTTTAGTTTCTGTAATGCATTATTTGTGATATGTAATGAACATTTATCCTGCCCCGTTTCATTTAAGGTGTGCTTGTTTCGATGTTTGGCGCACGTTTCTTGTTTTCCCTAAGGGTTTAACAAGCTCAGAGGCTACGGTGTCCAAATACACGAGCTACAGTAATTCATCTCGGGTTGCACATGCATAGCGCGTAGGTATTTTTTAAAACAGACATACATAATGTACATTTTAGTATAGTATAATGCGTAGTTTAGTTTCTGTAATGCATTATTTGTGATATGTAATGAACATTTATACTGGCGCGTTTAATTTAAGTTGTGTCGTGTTTCGATGTTTGGCGCACGTTTCTTGTTTTCCTTAAGGGTTTAACAAGCCTAGGGCTAGGGTGATGCATGTACAACAACAACCACGTGATGCATAAAATAAGATAAATAATGCATTCAAATAGCCAAATAATGTACAAAATCACTCAAGTAATGAACATACAAATATTGCATTCATTCTTAGACTCATGTAAAACAACAATTTAATGATGCATAAAACATGAAAAATAATGCATAGAAATATCTAAATAATGTACAAATATTGCATTCACTCTTAGACTCATATACAATTTCCGTGACGGCTTCCTTCTGCCGTGGAGTTAAACTCTTTATACCATTCAGAAACTCGGTAGGGGTTCGTCGGCAATACAGATGGTCGACGTTCCTACCCCTTGGTTTCCTATCCTCCGTCTCTTCCGAAGTTGTACTAGTCCCGCCTTTGATACTCGCTCCCAGAATTTCTGGGCAATTCCTACTGGCAATATATCATCGACCGCCTCGTCAATGTCCAATCTTAGATGCTTTGATGCTGTACAACATACAGAATAATAAAATACAATTAGTTACATAATGTACAAACTGAATAAAATAATGTGGACAGTTATACTGCATTCACTTATACACTCTTGTACAGAAACATCAAAATAATGCCTAAAAACTGATACATAATGCATTTTAATAAACAAATAATGTTCATAATAAATCAACAAATGCACCATGAATATAGCAATCACCCATTGTCACATGTCCAACAACAGTCACATAAAGCATAAACCATGATAATTAATGCACTAAAATAACTATGTAATGAACATGATGCGTAAGACAAAGCAAATAATGCAGAGACCATTTAATAATTAGCAATTTAATCAATAAATGGACACTTAAATTCTAAGCTGAATCTATTAATTAACACATAGACACTCTACATCTGTTGTGCTTAATATACTCCTAATATTGACCTAAACCCGCTTCAAAATCTAATTACAAATACAAGTTACCTTTGATATTGCACAATATACCTCACATAATGCAATATAATGGTATATAATGCATTGTCTAAACCAAAAAATGCACATGTATTACACACTAAGTTTATTAAACCATATAAAGAATATCACTCAAAATGCATAATATACTCCAACAAATGAACAATTACAAATTCATACTGCACTGCCCACACCAAATAATAAACATAGTTAATAATGCATTTGTTGCTTAACCACCACAGACAATACCCAGATGAATGCATAATATACTCAACATAATGCAAATATCATGGTACAAAATGCACAGTCTAAACTAAATAATGCACATATGTAATATTCCATAACTATCACCTAAAGCACACAATACCCTACGTAATGCATAATTTACTGCACATAATGAGAACTTATATATATACATAATGCACTACTCAACGAAAATAATACATATATGTTCTATTGAATGAGTTTCGTAAACAATACACACTATACCCCTAACACTGCATGCTAAACTGCAGATTTTGACAATAAACATCTGCTTAATGCACTACATAAACACAATAATGCACTACATAAACAAAATAATGCACACACAAATCTTTCAAGAACGACTTTTCCGCACAACAAAAACAGAACCAGGTACATTAATCAGATTTTTAAACCAATAATTCATCGAAGTTCATCAACACTGTAAATTTTGGATTGCCTAATGAGCACTAAACAGACATGCAATTACCATTCCACACAATCAACAAACACGATTATGAATTGCACAAGTAGCGACGCAAATATACCTGCAGCTTGTGATGGCTGTGAGCGCGGACGACCTCGTATATGCATTTTTGATCTGTCAAACCGAAAACATATAAGAAACACGAATCCATGCTAATGCGTACCCTTCCGATACAGAGAAATCCCCGTACAAACGTATAGTTATTGCTGAAATTCAAAAAGTCGGGACATATTGGAAGTTCCAAATTTTGAAGTTTTCGCATCTACAAAATCATGAATACAAATTCCGGAAATCCCTGTCCACACATACCTACGCGAATGGTTGAATATAACAGGACCCGTGTCGGGATCTTCGACGTTTCGCCGGTTAGGGTTCGATGTTAGCACCGGTGGAGGGTGGGTACCGGTATCTGGGATGATTGATGAGAATTTTCTCTCAGTCTACTGACGAAGAGAAACGGCGCACGAAATCAAGGGTTTAGAGAGTGGAGAGGAATTAGGGAGTGTTGAATGAGAGAGAATGAACCAACTGAAGATTGAAATCACCAAAATTTTCGGACGTACCAAATTCTGGCGGTTCATTTTTCCGCAGAAAGTCTATAATACCCTTATAATGCATAAAGACAAGCTCTATAATGCAACGCGGATACAAAACTGGTACCAACAATCTGGGCCGTTGATGCGTAAGATCTAACGATCCATATTAAGAAGAACAAAAGATCTTAGGGATGAATAGGAGAATAATGTTCTCCTATATATATATATATATATATATATATATATATATATATAGGGGTGTGTTAAGGTTCTTCGCAACTTTTCAGTCCAATGTTCTTTTTAATCACAGCCCTTGGATCCTTGAATTGGATGGTTGTGATGATCTGCATTATTTGACGAAAAATTTACATTATTAGTCGGTGTGCATTATTCAACTGAAAATCTGCATTATTACACTATAATGGTGCATTATTAGTCGGTGTGCATTATTCAACTGAAAATCTGCATTATTAAATGACACGTGGCATCAATCTAACCGTCGGATGACAATATCGTGGGGATGAGATTAAAAAGAACAATAGAACAAAAGATACAAAAAGGAAATGAATACATCCATATATATATATATATATATATATATATATATATATAGGGGAGTGTTATTCTCCTATTCATCCCTTAGATCCTTTATACTTCGAAATATGGGTCGTTGGATCTGATTCATCAACGGTCCGGATGGATGCTTGTTTTTATAACCCGAGTTGCATTATAAGGCTGATTTTGTGCATTATGAGGGTAATTTAGACAAAAAATAAAAATTAGAACCGCCAGAATACGGAAGGTCCGAATTTTAAGCAACCTGATGAATTCAATCCTTCCATCGACTAATTCTCTCTCATTCAACACTCTCTAACTTCCTCCCCACTCTTTCCTCTTTCCCTCTCCCCATCTTCCAATAATCACCAAACCCTAGCCGCCGCCGTTTTGTTAGACGAAAGCCGTCGGCCGCAAGGGAGAAATGCGGCGAAGGCGGCTAGATGGAGGAGGGGCCGAGCCGAATCAAGCCAGGCGGGCTCGGGGGCACCCTCGAACTCCCTAATATCCATGTACATGACCGCCACAATGGCGGACACTTCCCGCATGACGCCTCCCCAATACCAAGCCTATCTTTTTTTTTTTTTTTTTTAATTTTTAGGAGGATCGACGATGGTTCCCCATCTACCCTCCGATGTGACTCGGACCCCCGACCTAACAGTTGGAGGTGAAGCGTCTTACCCCGTAGGTGCGCTTCGTTGTCATTCTGGGCCCACAGGCCCAAGGAGAAATTAATCCCCAAATCTGCACTTCCTAGGATTCGAACCTGCGACCTCCTAGGAAGTGAAAGCTCCCTGATATCAACTCCCAAGCCATTAGAGCAGCTTGGTTGGATCCAATACCAAGCCTATCTTGCCGGAATTGAGTTTATGACAAGACAACTTGGTATTCCGCCTCCAGGTGGCTTCAGTGCACCTCCACCACCTTCAGGGGATGATTCGTCGGCGGAGTAGTTTTTTTTATTTTCTATAAAATTGTATTTTAAATTATGTAATTTTTATTTTTTTAGGATTTTAATTATGGTTTTTTTTTTGTTATTTTTGAATTCTAAGTTGTATTTTTATTTTATGTTGTAATTTTATTTTAATTTTAATGAAGTGTGTTTTTATTAATTGAATTTGTTGGAAATAAAAATAAAAAATAAAATTGAATGAATAGTAATTTAATGGACGGTTAATGGACGGATAAGAGATGGAGGGTTGCAGGTTCCGTCCCTTAGTTAAGAGATGGAGTAAAAAAGTACAGTGGGGCCCATGAATAGAAATTTAAGGGACGGATAAGTGACAGTGTTGCGGATGACCTACGTATATAGTTTGATAACCAGTTAACAAAGAAAAGTTCTGTAAATCTGGCCAACTCACTCAATTTTCAAGCTAGTCCTATTCGACTCAAACCATTATTGATTCAGACCAATTACACTGATTTTTTTTTGGATTAGGATTTTGGCTCTAACCAGCGGTCTCTTGTTATGTGAGACGTATCTCTCTAATTATAATATTTTTGGAAAATTGACGAAATAACCACCAAGTTCGGTTAATTTTATGGTCCATCCCGCAACTTTACGTATAATCGATCATATCACAACTTTTGAAAATTTTATGAAATGTTCCATGACCAAATAGTCTGCGGTTTTACAAGTCTTAGATAATTTTTATATTGTACATCAAAAAATAACACATAGGACACCAAAGTTTTTTGACTAGACAATTGAGAAAAATGCCCAATTCATGATTTAATCACTTATTTTTTCAAGTTTCGAGATAGACCAGAAACTAACCGAATTTGGTTGTTTTCCGACAATTTGCCCTACATTTGTATTGAAGGGATATATATTTATCTCACTATACATAATAATATCTATTTGTACGTTGTCGTGTGGCTTGTGGTTGGATTTCATTTATGGAAAATGAGAAGAACCTCATAAACCTCCCTTTTCTATGGCCAACATAAACCTCCTCCTTTACTCTATATCCTCCAAATATCAGCCCGAGCAATTAAATCTTGCAAAGATCACATTGTGCTACATTTATTTTCCCAACATACATAAAGATTCCAACAGATTTTATCGACAGAAAAAAGTAAGATATGGTGCAAGTTGATGGGGAGTGGCACACAATCGTGTTTGGACTTACTTCACACCTTTTTAATATGCAGTGATCATTATTAATTTTTGAATTTCATAAAAGTGAAACTTCTTCACTTTTGATCGAGTCTATGTGATGTAGTATTATTTGTTTTATTTTATCAGAACTTTAATAGTAGTTGACAAAATAAAGAGTGATGAGGGGATGCACACCATTTCTTTATTGTGTTTCTTCGTTTTCACAAAGAAGTGGGTGCATTTTTGTCATTTTTCATAGGAGACTAATCATCGATGTTGTATATATAATGTGGAATAATAAAATGTAAATAATCGAGATTTAGACTCTGATTGAGTGAGCATCTGATATTTCTATTTATGTAGTGGTTTTGTTGAGTCTTTAGAATATATAATGAGCGGATGGAGGAATCATATAATCAATAACATATCGATATTTATTACATGATTACTACTATGTATGATCACACAAAAATAGAGGAATATGATAAAATTAAATAGTGGAAGTGATGGAAATGGTTAATTATAGTAATATTTATTATATTAAATCGATATTCTCTTTCTTAACTTTTGCATCGGATGGTGACAAAGGAAAAAGGCTAAACTACATTTCGACAAAGCAAAATAGGCAAATCTTGAAATTTTATTTCGCCTTCTTTTTATCTCTTGGTCACAAGCTTGGTTCGGGATTTGGCAATAAAACATTTATCTCTAGGAATCACAAGAAAATATTCAAACTAACACTACATTATTATACTCGGGCCATCCCAAGGTAGTTGAGGCATTTATTTTATGTATGAGATTTAAGAAATTGATGTGTTAAGAGTTAAAATGAAAAAAGTAAAGTAAGAAAGAGAATAAAGTAAGAAAGATGAATTGAAGAGAAAGTAAAGTAACCCCTCCGTCCCATTCAAGATGACCTGCTTTTCTTTTTGATTTATCCCAACCAAAATGACTAATTACTAAAAATAGAAATATTTTTCTCTCTACTTTATTCCCTCTCTCTTACTTTACTCTCTTCTCTTCACACACAAAACAAAATTGCATAAATTCTCGTGCCGCCCAAGGAAGATTCATCTTCCTTGAAACGGAGGGAGTATGAAAGAGGATTAATTTTTTGTCAAAAAATAAAATGACTAAACTACCTTGAAACAACCCAAAATATAATACGACTCAACTACTTTAAGAAATAACGGTTTAGTAATTTGTATGGTGTGGTTCCACTATATAGTACTAGCTCTTTTTAGCAAATGAATTACCTTACATATTTATATTCTAATCGGTAAAAGTAGTTCATAATTCCTAAGTGCTATTTTTAGTAAGGTGGATCGTATCAAAACTTTTCGTAGTTTAGGAAATTAGGAATCAATCAATATCACTAATCTTTGCATGACGTAATATTGTCATGGTGAAAAGAAGCATTATTTTTATTCACACATATATAAATATAATAGTATTAGGAATAGAGTTGTGATATACATATAAGAAAATCTTTATTCACAATGTGATAGCGAGATATTATCAACAATAGTGCTATTCCATTATACACTAACATTTTATTATTGGGTTCGTGTCGTGTCAGAATTTAATTAATTGATAATAAAAAATGTGGATCTTTACTGGTTGACTTTGACCAGCCATCACTCTTTAATGTTAGTGCAAAAATTTTCTAAAAGAATAAGATAAATATTAAAAATTAGTCTTAGTTATGAATAATATTGATTTTAATGCAAAATTAATAAAGTATACATCAGATTTACAGAAAAATAATAATTGAAATATTGATAGCGTAAAATGAATCAGCTTATTAGAGAGAAAAAAACTTATTATAATCTTAAGATATAAGTTAAAATATAGAAAAAAAAGAGACTATTTTTTATGGAAATGAATAGTACCAAGGAGAAATAATCATGGACTCCTAAGAGAATCCTCATCCGTGCTCTTGCCAAAGAGCACGGATGTGGGCCCGGACCCACTTTTATAACTTTTTTACTCCCTGCTCTTAGGCAAGACCACAACACCCACATTCATGCTCTTCCGCAAGGACATGCTCAAGGGTCCCACCATTCTATTATTCAATTTAAATAAAAATATTTCCACAATATTAGAATGCATTAAAAATACCCGGAATACTATTACAAATTACTAAAAAATTAAAAATTACATGATTCAAATCCTAAAAATTTAAAATTACATAATTAAATTCATAAAATTAAAAAAACTCACTACTCGTGGCTGAATTTCACCCAAATTTGTTTGATTAGGTTAGAGGTGGCAAATCGTGCGTGTCGGGTCGTTATCGTGTCGACACGATAACGACACGAACACGATAACAACAAACACGAACACGACCCGTTAAGAAAACCTCAAACACGAACACGAACACGACACGAAACCCTCAGACACGAACACGACACGAACACGACACGAACCAATTAACGACACAAACCAATTCGGGTCAACACGACACGATAACAACACGTACACGAGATGACACGATAACGACTCGATAACAACACAACCTGATAACGGTTAAACCTATTAAAAATGAAAATAATAAGAATTAATAATATTAAAATATTATTTATTAACGGATAACACGAACACGACACGGACACGTATTGTTAACGGATAACACGAACCTGACACGAACACGACACGAAATTTTCGTGTCCTTAACGGGTCGACCCGATAAGGACACGAACCAAATAAGCTCTGACCCAAACCCATTATTTTCGTGCCGGTTCGTGTCGTGTTATCGTGTCGTGTCAAAAATTGCCAGCCCTAGATTAGGTCTTCTTGTAGCTAGCTCAGTGTGGGTTCGGGTATCGCGCATTGTGTGTCTTGTTTCGATCCTCTCGCCCACCGTCGTATGTACACCTCGGCGTGGGGGAGACCTCGCGGTTGAGCTTCCAGCTTCATCCTCGTCGTAAAAGTTGGCCGCCCTTGGTCCTTCTTCAGCTATAATCATGTTGTGCATGATAATAAACGTGTACATGATGTCGACGATATTGTTAACGTACCACAGCCGAGACATGGCCTTCACAATGTTGAATCGGCCTTGAAGGACCCCAAAAGCTCTTTCGACGTCTTTCCGAGCAGACTCTTGACGCTGCGCAAAAAGAACCCGTCTTGGGTCTTGCGGATTGCTGAACGTCTTCACGAAAGTCGACCACCTTGGGTAGATACCATCGGCGAGATAGTAACCCATGTGGTATGCATTCGATCGTCGGTGCTACACCATTCTAAACATTATTGAACAGTGGTGAAGAATAGAGCACGCTCAAGTCGTTGTTGGATTCGGCAACACCGAATTATGCATGCCAAATCCATAGGCAGTAGTCGGCGACCGCTTCAAGGATAAGCGTTGGGTCGCCGCCTTTGTGGCCGCTTAAGTATTGCCCCATCCAAGAAGTCGGACAATTCTTCCACTTACAATGCATGCAGTCAATGCTGCCAAGCATACCGGGAAAACTGTGGACTGTTTCGTGAAGATTAAGCAACCGTTGACAATCATCGATGGTGGGTGCCCGAAGGAATTCCTCACCGAAATCAAAACGAACATCGTCGCAAAAAATTTTAAGTCATAGGATTCCAGTTTACTCACCCACATGCAAATACTCGTCGAACAGGTCAGCCGTTTGCCTAGTAGCAAGTTGTCGAATGGCACAAGTACACTTCTGCAACGTCGAGAGACTTTGCCGACCGGTTGCGTCTCTAGTTGATTGAAAGTATTCAACATGGGCAGACAATGTGTTGACAATACGCATAAACAACCGTTTTGACATGCGAGAACGCGACTGGTCAGAAAAATAGTCGGCAATAAGCCTTTCGTTGGCTCCCTCTCGGTCACGAGGGATGTAGCGGCGAATTGATCTAGTGGGTCGAGGAGGAGGGGCTGGGGTAGTGGCGGCGACATAGGCTTCATAGGAGGCACGATATTGTTCATAGTATTCTTGTTCTTCGCGCTCCGCTTCAACCATGATATCGATGAAATCTATTTTTAGAGAGGGTTTGAGTGAGAGAGGAAGATGTAGATGAGTTGTATGAAAAAATATGAATGAGAGATGAATGGGAGATGATTTGATGTGAAAATGGATGATGAATGTGTGTATTTATAGATTGTTTTGGGGGAAAAAATTATAAAAAAATCAAAAAAAATTCAAAAAAACAGTAATAAAACGGCCATATTTTTGGGAATCTGAAAAAATATATATATTTAAATTTTGTTATTATTTTCTATTTTTTTAAAAAAAAGAAAAAATGAAATTGCCAACGGCATTGCCGTTGGCCAATCAGGAAACGCTACGTCAGCTGCTCGCTGGCACGGACGTGCTCGATGCATCGAGCAACGCCGTGCCAGCTGCAAGAGCGCAACGGCGAGCAGTGCAGTGCCTCGCCAGCGCCATGGACGCTGTCCGTCGGCGGGAGCACCGATGCGGATGCTCTAATACTTGCATTTAAGAAGGAAAATTTAAGAAGGAAAAAAGGGTTATGGAAACATTTTATTTTCCATCTTTTTCCTCGAAGTGGAGGAAGGTAGCCACAGAAATAATACATTATCTTAATTTGGTGTCATCATTGAATTCGTGTTGTCTCCAAAGTGAGAGTATTGTTTGTAGTTTGTACCACTGTTCAGATTGGGACAAAACATAGTCTTTCACTTAGAAATTTCTGGCAACAAATCTAAATATTCATGTATGAGTGGTGGAATACATATTTAGCAAAAGGTTGATCCCTCCTCTTTGCAAAATGGCTGATCATATTGTGTTGTGAGTTAATGAACATAGAATAAAGTAAAAGAATAAAAAATAGAGAGTGTGTTGTTTACATGTAAAGATACGTATACATCACAAAAAGAAAAATGGAGGAATACATATTTTATATAATATTGTGTTGTGAGTTAATGAACAGAGAATAGAGTAAAAGAATAAAAAATAGAGAGTGTGTTGTTTACATGTAAAGATACGTATACATCACAAAAAGAAAAACGTTTCATTTTTAATGAGACAGAAGGAGTATATAATTGAATTGAGCAAATTTTCTATCTAATTATTGTCGTTTTGCACAACATAGGTCATTTTTAATACTTGAAAAAAATTGTTGGTGCTTTGGTTTAGTTCTTGTTTGTTATCTTGGTTTTCTTTTTTACTTGTCTTTTATGGTTCGAAAATCTTTATTTGGTTTCCTTGTTTAAGGAGATTGTATTGTTCGCTTAGATAAGACGTGTATTGTCAATTGATACCTTTACATCGATCCTTGACTTTGGATATGAAGCAACTTTAAATTCTTGCGCCATCTATCCTACCTTCTGAGATGCATACAAATCAGTAATAGGACTAGTCATTGGACTGCTACTGGAAGCTCTGGTTATAAATAATAAAATGAGATAGGCGGATACGTTAATATAGTAGTAACTTTTTTGTTGTTCGTTAGCTAGATTTTGTACCTGGTCGTTATTATGTCGCTCTTTCAGTTTGTTTTATTGCTTTTATGTTGTTCGAATTGCCACCATTATGGTGGGCGCTGTTGCAGTTTCTGACTTTGAACATTTTTACACTCGTCGAAAAAAAACACTATCTCTCTCACACACACACACAAACACACACACTTAGGCCTATCATCGACAAGCATGACCCCAATGTGAATGATTAGATGCAAAACATATCCTTACAAAACTTCTAAACTTTTCATGATCTTTCTAGATATTTTAGCTAGTCTCCAATGAAAACTTTAGGAGCTAGTGAACCACATAATTCAGACAAGTCTCTCTCTCTCGATCTCGATTTTGGCTCCACAACCTATATTTCTGAAGTCTCCATGTTATATTATTTGATTGGAATTGGATCTTCCCCCACAAACCACTTATACTAATAGATAACACGATAAAAAAGTTGAATTTGCCAAAGAAGATGAAACAAGAGGTAATAGGGAGGCTACACTAGTCCTATACTATAACTCTTGAATTTTTATTTTTTATCCTCGACTTGATAGCTGCATTGGAGTGATTATGAATTGTGGCAGATGCTTTATCTTAAAAGACATAAGCTTTTTCACAAATTGTATGAAGACCAGACAAAATTGTTTCTGAAGGTGAAAGAAGGCAAAAAACTAATGACATTTATAGATTAAGACAATAGTGAAGACACCCTTTATTAGGCCGACGAAAATTCAACGAGGAAAAAAAGCAGCAGCTTTGTCCTATATTTCTTGCATTGAATCAATGATCATTCCACGCATTAATCATATGCATTCACACAAGAACATAATTTTGTAGGGTGGCGGATCCACTGGGTCGAAATCCGAGTGAACAAACGGGGAAGGAAAATGTTAAAAAAAAAAAAAAACTTTTACAGGGTTAATTTGTGATTTCATAACACGTATATTTTAAAAATTATACTAAAATCACGTTGTTTGATGTCTTCTACAAAAATCTACAGATCAATATAGCAATTATGACATTTTCGACTGACCCTAAGAAAAAAAAGAGTATTTGCTTGATCTAAGTACATGATTTCAGTTGACATGCAAAAATAATCGAACCAATCGATAATTTTTCAAAAAAATCTTAGTTTTTTTTAAAGTTCCTAACCTTTTTTCAATATAAAAATTGACTTAAAAAACAATCTTCCCACTATTTCAATGGGCTCCAAACTCTAAAATGGAAACAATATAAAATATGGAAATATGAAATTAAATCCAAAAATAACATAATATTTGAAAATGAGTAA